>NC_143028.1:4827500-5127500 GCF_057628025.1 Oncorhynchus mykiss
GTCTTGCAAATTCCGTCCTCCTCCCTTGTCTCTTTCTGCTTGGGCCTTGCAACTTCCTCCCTCCTCCCTTCTCTCTCTCTGCTTGGGTCTTGCAACTACCATCCTCCTCCCTTCTCTCTCTCTGCTTGGGTATTGCAACTTCTGTCCTCCTCCCTTCTCTCTCTCTGCTTGGGCCTTGCAACTACCGTCCTCCTACCTTCTCTCTCTCTCTGCTTGGGTCTTGCAACTTCCGTCCTCCTCCCTTCTCTCTCTCTGCTTGGGTCTTGCAACTTCTGTCCTCCTCCCTTCTCTCTCTCTGCTTGGGTCTTGCAACTTCCGTCCTCCTCCCTTCTCTCTCTCTGCTTGGGTCTTGCAACTTCCGTCCTCCTCCCTTCTCTCTCTCT
Organism: Oncorhynchus mykiss; assembly: GCF_057628025.1. Lineage (NCBI taxonomy): Eukaryota > Metazoa > Chordata > Actinopteri > Salmoniformes > Salmonidae > Oncorhynchus > Oncorhynchus mykiss. The sequence goes on from NC_143028.1 coordinate 4,827,884, forward strand.
GCTTGGGTCTTGCAACTTCTGTCCTCCTCCTTTCTCTCTCTCTGCTTGGGCCTTGCAACTACCATCCTCCTCCCTTCTCTCTCTTTGCTTGGGTCTTGCAACTTCCGTCCTCCTTCGTTCTCTCTCTCTGCTTGGGTCTTGCAACTTCCGTCCTCCTCCCTTCTCTCTCTCTGCTTGGGCCTTGCAACTACCTTCCTCATCCCGTCTCTCTCTCTGCTTGGGCCTTGCAACTTCCGTCCTCCCTTCTCTCTCTCTGCTTGGATCTTGCAACTTCCATCCTCCTCCCTTCTCTCTCTCTGCTTGGGCCTTGCAACTTCTGTCCTCCTCCCTTCTCTCTCTCTGCTTGGGTCTTGCAACTTCCGTCCTCCTCCCATCTCTCTCTCTGCTTGGGTCTTGCAACTTCTGTCCTCCTCCCTTCTCTCTCTCTGCTTGGGTCTTGCAACTTCTGTCCTCCTCCTCTCTCTCTGCTTGGGCCTTGCAACTACCATCCTCCTCCCTTCTCTCTCTCTGCTTGGGTCTTGCAACTTCTGTCCTCCTCCCTTCTCTCGCTCTGCTTGGGCCTTGCAACTACCATCCTCTTACCTTCTCTCTCTCTCTGCTTGGGTCTTGCAACTTCCGTCCTCCTCCCTTCTCTCTCTCTGCTTGGGTCTTGCAACTTCTGTCCTCCTCCCTTCTCTCTCTCTGCTTGGGTCTTGCAACTTCCGTCCTCCTCCCTTCTCTCTCTCTGCTTGGGTCTTGCAACTTCCGTCCTCCTCCCTTCTCTCTCTCTGCTTGGGTCTTGCAACTTCTGTCCTCCTCCTTTCTCTCTCTCTGCTTGGGCCTTGCAACTACCATCCTCCTCCCTTCTCTCTCTTTGCTTGGGTCTTGCAACTTCCGTCCTCCTTCGTTCTCTCTCTCTGCTTGGGTCTTGCAACTTCCGTCTTCCTCCCTTCTCTCTCTCTGCTTGGGCCTTGCAACTACCGTCCTCATCCCGTCTCTCTCTCTGCTTGGGCCTTGCAACTTCCGTCCTCCCTTCTCTCTCTCTGCTTGGATCTTGCAACTTCCATCCTCCTCCCTTCTCTCTCTCTGCTTGGGCCTTGCAACTTCTGTCCTCCTCCCTTCTCTCTCTCTGCTTGGGTCTTGCAACGTCCGTCCTCCTCCCTTCTCTCTCTCTGCTTGGGCTGCAACTACCGTCCTCCTCCCTTCTCTCTCTCTGCTTGGGCTGAAACTACCATCCTCCTCCCTACTCTCTCTCTACTTGGGCTGCAACTACCGTCCTCCTCCCTTCTCTCTCTCTGCTTGGGCTGCAACTACCATCCTCCTCCCTACTCTCTCTCTCTGCTTGGGCTGCAACTACCGTCCTCCTCCCTTCTCTCTCTCTGCTTGGGTCTTGCAACTTCCGTCCTCCTCCCTTCTCTCTCTCTGCTTGGGCCTTGCAACTACCGTCCTCCTACCTTCTCTCTCTCTGCTTGGGTCTTGCAACTACCGTCCTCCTCCCTTCTCTCTCTCTGCCTGGGCCTTGCAACTACCGTCCTCCTCCCTTCTCTCTGTCTGCTTGGGTCTTGCAACTTCTGTCCTCCTCCCTTCTCTCTCTCTGCTTCGGCCTTGCAACTTCCGTCTTCCTCTCTTCTCTCTCTCTGCTTTGGTCTTGCAACTTCCGTCCTCCTCCCTTCTCTCTCTCTGCTTGGGTCTTGCAACTTCCGTCCTCCTCCCTTCTCTCTCTCTGCTTGGGCCTTGCAACTTCTGTCCTCCTTCCGTATCTCTCTGTGCTTGGGCCTTGCAACTTCCGTCCTCCTCCCGTCTCTCTCTCTGCTTGGGTCTTGCAACTTCCGTCCTCCTCCCTTCTTTCTCTCTGCTTGGGCCTTGCAACTACCGTCCTCCTCCCTTCTCTCTCTCTGCTTGAGCCTTGCAACTACAGTCCTCCTCCCTTCTCTCTCTCTGCTTGGGCCTTGCAACTTCCGTCCTTCCTTCTCTCTCTCTGCTTGGGTCTTGCAACTTCCGCCCTCCTCCCTTCTCTCTCTCTCTCCTTGGGTCTTGCAACTTCCGTCCTCCTCCCTTCGCTCTCTCTGCTTGGGTCTTGCAACTTCCATCCTCCTCCCTTCTCTCTCTCTGCTTGGGTCTTGCAACTTCTGTCCTCCTCCCTTCTCTCTCTCTGCTTGGGTCTTGCAACTTCTGTCCTCCTCCCTTCTCTCTCTCTGCTTGGGCTGCAACTACCGTCCTCCTCCCTTCTCTCTCTCTGCTTGGGCTGAAACTACCATCCTCCTCCCTACTCTCTCTCTACTTGGGCTGCAACTACCGTCCTCCTCCCTTCTCTCTCTCTGCTTGGGCTGCAACTACCATCCTCCTCCCTACTCTCTCTCTCTGCTTGGGCTGCAACTACCGTCCTCCTCCCTTCTCTCTCTCTGCTTGGGTCTTGCAACTTCCGTCCTCCTCCCTTCTCTCTCTCTGCTTGGGCCTTGCAACTACCGTCCTCCTCCCTTCTCTCTCTCTGCTTGGACCTTGCAACTACCGTCCTCCTCCCTTCTCTCTCTCTGCTTGGGTCTTGCAACTTCCGTCCTCCTCCCTTCTCTCTCTCTGCTTGAGCCTTGCAACTACCGTCCTCCTCCCTTCTCTCTCTCTGCTTGGGCTGCAACTACCATCCTCCTCCCTTCTCTCTCTCTGCTTGGGCCTTGCAACTTCCTCCCTCCTCCCTTCTCTCTCTCTGCTTGGGTCTTGCAACTTCCGTCCTCCTCCCTTCTCTCTCTCTGCCTGGGCCTTGTAACTTCCGTCCTCCTCCCTTCTCTCTCTCTGCTTGAGCCTTGCAACTACCGTCCTCCTCCCTTCTCTCTGTCTGCTTGGGTCTTGCAACTTCTGTCCTCCTCCCTTCTCTCTCTCTGCTTGGGCCTTGCAACTTCCGTCTTCCTCTCTTCTCTCTCTCTGCTTTAGTCTTGCAACTTCCGTCCTCCTCCCTTCTCTCTCTCTGCTTGGGTCTTGCAACTTCCGTCCTCCTCCCTTCTCTCTCTCTGCTTGGGCCTTGCAACTTCTGTCCTCCTTCCGTATCTCTCTGTGCTTGGGCCTTGCAACTTCCGTCCTCCTCCCGTCTCTCTCTCTGCTTGGGTCTTGCAACTTCCGTCCTCCTCCCTTCTTTCTCTCTGCTTGGGCCTTGCAACTACCGTCCTCCTCCCTTCTCTCTCTCTGCTTGAGCCTTGCAACTTCCGTCCTCCTCCCTTCTCTCTCTCTGCTTGGGCCTTGCAACTTCCGTCCTTCCTTCTCTCTCTCTGCTTGGGTCTTGCAACTTCCGCCCTCCTCCCTTCTCTCTCTCTCTCCTTGGGTCTTGCAACTTCCGTCCTCCTCCCTTCGCTCTCTCTGCTTGGGTCTTGCAACTTCCATCCTCCTCCCTTCTCTCTCTCTGCTTGGGTCTTGCAACTTCCGTCCTCCTCCCTTCTCTCTCTCTGCTTGGGTCTTGCAACTTCTGTCCTCCCTTCTCTCTCTCTGCTTGAGTCTTGTAACTTCCGTCCTCCCTTCTCTCTCTCTGCTTAGGCCTTGCAACTACCTTCCTCCTCCCTTCTCTCTCTCTGCTTGGGTCTTGCAAATTCCGTCCTCCTCCCTTGTCTCTTTCTGCTTGGGCCTTGCAACTTCTGTCCTCCTCCCTTCTCTGTCTCTGCTTGGGCTGCAAATACTGTCCTCCTCCCTTCTCTCTCTCTGCTTGGGCTGCAACTACCATCCTCCTCCCTTCTCTCTCTCTACTTGGGCTGCAACTACCGTCCTCCTCCCTTCTCTCTCTCTGCTTGGGTCTTGCAACTTCCGTCCTCCTCCCCTCTCTCTCTCTGCTTGGGCCTTGCAACTTCTGTCCTCCTCCCTTCTCTCTCTCTGCTTGGGCTGCAACTACTGTCCTCCTCCCTTCTCTCTCTCTGCTTGGGCTGAAACTACCATCCTCCTCCCTTCTCTCTCTCTACTTGGGCTGCAACTACCGTCCTCCTCCCTTCTCTCTCTCTGCTTGGGTCTTGCAACTTCCGTCCTCCTCCCTTCTCTCTCTCTGCTTGGGCCTTGCAACTAACGTCCTCCCTTCTCTCTCTCTGCTTGGGCCTTGCAACTTCCGTCCTTCCTTCTCTCTCTCTGCTTGGGTCTTGCAACTTCCGCCCTCCTCCCTTCTCTCTCTCTGCTTGGGTCTTGCAACTTCCGTCCTCCTCCCTCCTCTCTCTCTGCTTGGGTCTTGCAACTTCTGTCCTCCCTTCTCTCTCTCTGCTTGGGTCTTGTAACTTACGTCCTCCCTTCTCTCTCTTTGCTTAGGCCTTGCAACTACCATCCTCCTCCCTTCTCTCTCTCTGCTTGGGTCTTGCAACTTCCGTCCTCCTCCCTTGTCTCTTTCTGCTTGGACCTTGCAACTTCTGTCCTCCTTCCTTCTCTCTCTCTTCTTGGGCCTTGCAACTACCGTCCTCCTCCCTTCTCTCTCTCTGCTTGGGCTGCAACTACCATCCTCCTCCCTTCTCTCTCTCTGCTTGGGTCTTGCAACTTCCGTCCTCCTCCCTTCTCTCTCTCTGCTTGGGCCTTGCAACTTCTGTCCTACTTCCTTCTCTCTCTCTGCTTGGGTCTTGCAACTTCCGTCCTCCTCCCTTCTCTCTCTCTGCTTGGGCCTTGCAACTTCCGTCCTCCTCCCTTCTCTCTCTCTGCTTGGGCCTTGCAACTTCTGTCCTACTTCCTTCTCTCTCTCTGCTTGGGTCTTGCAACTTCCGCCCTCCTCCCTTCTCTCTCTCTGCTTGGGCCTTGCAACTTATGTCCTCCTTCCTTCTCTCTCTCTGCTTGGGCCTTGCAACTACCGTCCTCCTCCCTTCTCTCTCTCTGCTTGGGCTGCAACTACCATCCTCCTCCCTTCTCTCTCTCTGCTTGGGCTGCAACTACCGTCCTCCTCCCTTCTCTTTCTCTGCTTGGGCCTTACAACTTCCGTCCTCCTCCCTTCTCTCTCTCTGCTTGGGCTGCAACTACCGTCCTCCTCCCTTCTCTCTCTCTGCTTGGGCTGCAACTACCATCCTCCTCCCTACTCTCTCTCTACTTGGGCTGCAACTACCGTCCTCCTCCCTTCTCTCTCTCTGCTTGGGTCTTGCAACTTCCGTCCTCCTCCCTTCTCTCTCTCTGCTTGGGCCTTGCAACTACCGTCCTCCTCCCTTCTCTCTCTCTGCTTGAGCCTTGCAACTACTGTCCTCCTCCCTTCTCTCTCTCTGCTTGGGTCTTGCAACTACCGTCCTCCTCCCTTCTCTCTCTGCTTGGGCTGCAACTACCATCCTCCTCCCTTCTCTCTCTCTGCTTGGGCTGCAACTACCGTCCTCCTCCCTTCTCTTTCTCTGCTTGGGCCTTGCAACTTCCGTCCTCCTCCCTTCTCTCTCTCTGCTTGGGCTGCAACTACCATCCTCCTCCCTTCTCTCTCTCTGCTTGGGCTGCAACTACCGTCCTCCTCCCTTCTCTTTCTCTGCTTGGGCCTTGCAACTTCCGTCCTCCTCCCTTCTCTCTCTCTGCTTGGGCTGCAACTACCGTCCTCCTCCCTTCTCTCTCTCTGCTTGGGCTGCAACTACCATCCTCCTCCCTACTCTCTCTCTACTTGGGCTGCAACTACCGTCCTCCTCCCTTCTCTCTCTCTGCTTGGGTCTTGCAACTTCCGTCCTCTTCCCTTCTCTCTCTCTGCTTGGGCCTTGCAACTACCGTCCTCCTCCCTTCTCTCTCTCTGCTTGAGCCTTGCAACTACTGTCCTCCTCCCTTCTCTCTCTCTGCTTCGGTCTTGCAACTACCGTCCTCCTCCCTTCTCTCTCTCTGCTTGGGCTGCAACTACCATCCTCCTCCCTTCTCTCTCTCTGCTTGGGCTGCAACTACCGTCCTCCTCCCTTCTCTTTCTCTGCTTGGGCCTTGCAACTTCCGTCCTCCTCCCTTCTCTCTCTCTGCTTGGGCTGCAACTACCGTCCTCCTCCCTTCTCTCTCTCTGCTTGGGCTGCAACTACCATCCTCCTCCCTACTCTCTCTCTACTTGGGCTGCAACTACCGTCCTCCTCCCTTCTCTCTCTCTGCTTGGGCCTTGCAACTACCGTCCTCCTCCCTTCTTTCTCTGCTTGGGTCTTGCAACTTCCGTCCTCCTCCCTTCTCTCTCTCTGCTTGAGCCTTGCAACTACTGTCCTCCTCCCTTCTCTCTCTCTGCTTCGGTCTTGCAACTACCGTCCTTCCTTCTCTCTCTCTGCTTGAGCCTTGCAACTACCGTCCTCCTCCCTTTTCTCTGTCTGCTTGGGTCTTGCAACTTCTGTCCTCCTCCCTTCTCTCTCTCTGCTTGGGCCTTGCAACTTCCGTCTTCCTCCCTTCTCTCTCTCTGCTTTGGTCTTGCAACTTCCGTCCTCCTCCCTTCTCTCTCTCTGCTTGGGTCTTGCAACTTCCGTCCTCCTCCCTTCTCTCTCTCTGCTTGGGCCTTGCAACTTCTGTCCTCCTTCCGTATCTCTCTGTGCTTGGGCCTTGCAACTTCCGTCCTCCACCCGTCTCTCTCTCTGCTTGGGTCTTGCAACTTCCGTCCTCCTCCCTTCTTTCTCTCTGCTTGGGCCTTGCAACTACCGTCCTCCTCCCTTCTCTCTCTCTGCTTGAGCCTTGCAACTTCCGTCCTCCTCCCTTCTCTCTCTCTGCTTGGGCCTTGCAACTTCCGTCCTTCCTTCTCTCTCTCTCCTTGGGTCTTGCAACTTCCGCCCTCCTCCCTTTTCTCTCTCTGCTTGGGTCTTGCAACTTCCGTCCTCCTCCCTTCTCTCTCTCTGCTTGGGCCTTGCAACTTCTGTCCTCCTTCCGTCTCTCTCTCTGCTTGGGCCTTGCAACTTCTGTCCTCCTTCCGTCTCTCTCTCTGCTTGGGACTTGCAACTTCTGTCCTCCTCCCGTCTCTCTCTCTGCTTGGGTCTTGCAACTTCCGTCCTCCTCCCTTCTCTCTCTCTGCTTGGGCCTTGCAACTACCGTCCTCCTCCCTTCTCTCTCTCTGCTTGAGCCTTGCAACTACCGTCCTCCTCCCTTCTCTCTCTCTGCTTGGGCCTTGCAACTTCCATCCTTCCTTCTCTCTCTCTGCTTGGGTCTTGCAACTTCCGCCCTCCTCCCTTCTCTCTCTCTCCTTGGGTCTTGCAACTTCTGTCCTCTTCCCTTCGCTCTCTCTGCTTGGGTCTTGCAACTTCCATCCTCCTCCCTTCTCTCTCTCTGCTTGGGTCTTGCAACTTCCGTCCTCCTCCCTTCTCTCTCTCTGCTTGGGTCTTGCAACTTCTGTCCTCCCTTCTCTCTCTCTGCTTGGGTCTTGTAACTTCCATCCTCCCTTCTCTCTCTCTGCTTGGGTCTTGCAACTTCCGTCCTCCTCCCTTCTCTCTCTCTGCTTGGGCCTTGCAACTTCTGTCCTCCTTCCTTCTCTCTCTCTCTGCTTGGGCCTTGCAACTACCGTCCTCCTCCCTTCTCTCTCTCTGCTTGGGCTGCAACTACCATCCTCCTCCCTTCTCTCTCTCTGCTTGGGCCTTGCAACGTCCGTCCTCCTCCCTTCTCTCTCTCTGCTTGGGCTGCAACTACCGTCCTCCTCCCTTCTCTCTCTCTGCTTGGGCTGAAACTACCATCCTCCTCCCTACTCTCTCTCTACTTGGGCTGCAACTACCGTCCTCCTCCCTTCTCTCTCTCTGCTTGGGTCTTGCAACTTCTGTCCTCCTCCCTTCTCTCTCTCTGCTTGGGCCTTGCAACTTCCGTCTTCCTCCCTTCTCTCTCTCTGCTTTGGTCTTACAACTTCCGTCCTCCTCCCTTCTCTCTCTCTGCTTGGGTCTTGCAACTTCCGTCCTCCTCCCTTCTCTCTCTCTGCTTGGGCCTTGCAACTTCTGTCCTCCTTCCGTATCTCTCTGTGCTTGGGCCTTGCAACTTCCGTCCTCCTCCCGTCTCTCTCTCTGCTTGGGTCTTGCAACTTCCGTCCTCCTCCCTTCTCTCTCTCTGCTTGGGCCTTGCAACTACCGTCCTCCTCCCTTCTCTCTCTCTGCTTGAGCCTTGCAACTTCCGTCCTTCCTTCTCTCTCTCTGCTTGGGTCTTGCAACTTCCGCCCTCCTCCCTTCTCTCTCTCTCTCCTTGGGTCTTGCAACTTCCGTCCTCCTCCCTTCGCTCTCTCTGCTTGGGTCTTGCAACTTCCATCCTCCTCCCTTCTCTCTCTCTCTGCTTGGGTCTTGCAACTTCCGTCCTCCTCCCTTCTCTCTCTCCGCTTTGGTCTTGCAACTTCCATCCTCCCTTCTCTCTCTCTGCTTGGTTCTTGCAACTTCCGTCCTCCCTTCTCTCTCTCTGCTTGGGCCTTGCAACTTCTGTCCTCCTTCTCTCTCTCTCTCTGCTTGGGCCTTGCAACTTCCGTCCTCCTCCCGTCTCTCTATCTACTTGGGCCTTGCAACTTCTGTCCTCCTCCCTTCTCTCTCTCTCCTTGGGCTGCAAGACATAGGGGTTTGGCTGGCCTCTCTGCCCCTCCCCAACACGCACACACTTGTTTCTCTGGTGGCTGAGTCACAGGATAGGTACGCTAGCCAGGCAGCCCAGCCAGTCAGCCCACTCTGTCTGTATTTCTGTCTGTCTCTCTGCCTGTCTGCCTGTGAGTCTGTTTGTGGGTATGTCTGTCTGTCTGCCTGTGAGTCTGCCTGCCTGTCTGTCTATGTGCAGCGTGGAAACAGCTCTTTGTGTCAACAAATAAATAACGTCTCTCTATATTTATTTTCCAAGGCTGCGGAGGCGGAGGGGAAGAGAGAGAGAGGGAGAGAGAGACGGAGAGAGTGACAGAACTAGAGAGAGAAGGAGAGAGAGAGTGACAGAACTAGAGAGAGAAAGGGAGTGATAGAGAACTAAAGAGAGAGGAGAGAGTGTGAGGGAGAAAGGAACAGAGAGACAGAGAGAGAGAGAGAGACAGAGAGAGAGACAGAGAGAGAGAGAGAGGGGGAGAGAGAGAGTGACAGACCTACAGAGAGAAGGAGAGAGAGAGTGACAGAAGGGAGTGAGGGAGTGATAGAGAACAAAAGAGCGGAGAGAGCGGGAGGGAGAAAGGAAGAGAGAGACAGAGAGAGGTAGGGAAGCGGGAAACAGGCAGCAGTAGTGTTTTCACGGCTCTGCAGAGGGCTGATCCGACCGTCTGTTGTTGCTGTTAAATCAAACCACACGTAATCACAGGGGAAGTGTGTGTGGATCAGAACATAACAGGATGGGTGGTCAGTGAGTGTACTGGTGTCTGCGTGGAGTGTGTGTGTGTGTGTGTGTGTGTGTGTGTGTGTGTATTTAAGTGTGTGCACAGCCTCTAAATGGAGGATGCGAAAACATAGGAGGCTCTCCCAGGCTCGACATCTATCAACAGGGGACTGTGGTGATGCGTTATGACAAGACTGTACAAACACACAAACTCAGAATATTAACACACATAGCTCAAATGTTAGTCAGTCAAATCTCACATTGAGACCATTGCGGGATTTCAGTGAAAGTCTGTGTTACCATGACAATACGGACAGTACCTTACTATTCCAAAAAAATGGACACATTAAAAGCTGCAAAGGTAGTCATGAGAAATTCTTCTAGGTTGAACGTGGAGCTAAGAATGAGGAGAGAGGAGAAACACCACTCTGATGGGAGTAATGAGAGAACGTGTCTCCACACAGAGTTACCTCAGCGGTAAAGTTTTCCAGGGGCTTCGGTTTGGCCCGCGGCCCACGGCCATAAACCCCTGGCGGTGCTGCGCTGCCTTCTTGAGTGGCGGCCCGGCTTGAGCCCCCGATAGCACCCGGCGCTAACGGCTCACACAGCAATGCGCGAGGCAGGCCGGCGGACAGCCCAGGGAGAGGCTATGAGTGCTGGCAGGCAGGGAGGGAGGCAGGAAGTCAGGCAGGCAGGGAGACAGGAAGACAGCTAGGGAGGCAGGCAGGCAGGACCCCCCTTCTTCTCTCCTTCCCTTCCTCCACATCACTCTTGCCTGACAGTCATATTGATTGTTTTCTTTTGCTGTGCTCATGGCAGCGCAGTGCGCTGGCTTGTTTTCCCGGGGGGAAAGAGGGGGGGAAATGAATTTCCAAGTCATAACAGCTCGTAAAAGCAAGGGGGGTTGGAGGGTGGAGGTTTAGGGGGCGAAGGAGTGGGATGTAGGGTGTGAGCTGGCTAGGAGGAGACGTGAGGTCAGGTGTATAGAGTTGAGAGAGAGGAGACATGAGGTCAGGTGGGTTGAGTTGAGAGAGAGAGGAGACATGAGGTCAGGTGGGTTGAGTTGAGAGAGAGGAGACATGAGGTCAGGTGGGTTGAGTTGAGAGAGAGAAGACATGAGGTCAGGTGGGTTGAGTTGAGAGAGAGAAGACATGAGGTCAGGTGGGTTGAGTTGAGAGAGAGGAGACATGAGGTCAGGTGGGTTGAGTTGAGAGAGAGAAGACATGAGGTCAGGTGGGTTGAGTTGAGAGAGAGGAGACATGAGGTCAGGTGGGTTGAGTTGAGAGAGAGGAGACGAGGTCAGGTGGGTTGAGTTGAGAGAGAGGAGACATGAGGTCAGGTGGGTTGAGTTGAGAGAGAGAGAGGAGACGAGGTCAGGTGGGTTGAGATGAGAGAGAGGAGACATGAGGTCAGGTAGGTTGAGTTGAGAGAGAGGAGACATGAGGTCAGGTGGGTTGAGTTGAGAGAGAGGAGACATGAGGTCAGGTGGGTTGAGATGAGAGAGAGGAATCATGAGGTCAGGTGGGTTGAGTTGAGAGAGAGGAGACATGAGGCCAGGTGGGTTGAGTTGAGAGAGAGGAGACATGAGGTCAGGTGGGTTGAGATGAGAGAGAGGAGACATGAGGTCAGGTGGGTTGAGTTGAGAGAGAGGAGACATGGGTTCAGGTGGGTTGAGTTGAGAGAGAGGAGACATGAGGTCAGGTGGGTTGAGATGAGAGAGAGGAATCATGAGGTCAGGTGGGTTGAGTTGAGAGAGAGGAGACATGAGGTCAGGTGGGTTGAGTTGAGAGAGAGGAGACATGAGGTCAGGTGGGTTGAGTTGAGAGAGAGGAGACATGAGGTCAAGTGGGTTGAGATGAGAGAGAGGAATCATGAGGTCAGGTGGGTTGAGATGAGAGAGAGGAATCATGAGGTCAGGTGGGTTGAGATGAGAGAGAGGAATCATGAGGTCAGGTGGGTTGAGTTGAGAGAGAGGAGACATGAGGTCAGGTGGGTTGAGTTGAGAGAGAGGAATCATGAGGTCAGGTGGGTTGAGATGAGAGAGAGGAATCATGAGGTCAGGTGGGTTGAGTTGAGAGAGAGGAGACATGAGGTCAGGTGGGTTGAGTTGAGAGAGAGGAATCATGAGGTCAGGTGGGTTGAGATGAGAGAGAGGAATCATGAGGTCAGGTGGGTTGAGTTGAGAGAGAGGAGACATGAGGTCAGGTGGGTTGAGTTGAGAGAGAGGAGACGTGGTCAGGTGGGTTTTAAGATATACTTTATTCGTTCACACGAGATGGAAATGTCTTCTGCTTTTATCCATCTCCCCCGATACACAAACACACACACAATAGGTTGGAGAGGCTGGAGCACAGGTCAACTGCCGTGCAGAACCCAATGAGCAGTGTAGGGGTTAACATGGGCTGAGAGAGGACAGAGGTCAGCTGCCGTGCAGAACCCAATGAGCAGTGTAGGGGTTAAGTTCCTTGCTCACGGGAACATGGGCTGAGAGAGGTCAGAGGTAAGAGGGGATCAAAGGGCTCTGCCGCTGGACTGAGGTTTCACATTTCAGACTTTTCAAGCAACTCCCCACCCTCCACACACTCCGCCGCATATCCTCAGGGGGCTCATCAAGCCCAGACCAAACACCTGTGCGTATGCATGCGTGCATAGCCTAATCTGGGGACCTGGAGAGGGAGTGTGTATGTGTGTGTCAATGTGCATGTTTACGTATTCTGGAGTTGTGGTGTGTGTGTGTGTGTGTGTGTGTGTGTGTGTGTGTGTGTGTGTGTGTGTGTGTGTGTGTGTGTGTGTGTGTGTGTGTGTGTGTGTGTGTGTGTGTGTGTGTGTGTGTGTGTGTGTGTGTGTGTGTGTGTGTGTGTGTGTGTGTGTGTGTGTGTGTGTGTGTGTGTGTGTGTGTGTGTGTGTGTGTGTGTGTGTGTGTGTGTGTGTGTGCGTGCGTGACCTACATTAACATGGCGCTGGCGGTCGCTGTGCCTCCAGAGGATAATGAGGACAGGCGCTGGCTGGCGTCAGGTCGCTGTTCCATCTCTCTCTCTCACACACACACGCACACGCACACGCACACACACACGCACACGCACACACACACCCCCCTTGCCACTCATCAGTGGGACAGGAGCACCCTCTCCGTGTGCAGCCAGTCTAATATCATGGTGTCTTTCTGCCCAGAGATCCTCTGATAAGCAGGCAGCCTGGTAAACACAGCACTTTGTTATGCAGCCAGTCTAATATCATGGTGTCTTTCTGCCCAGAGATCCTCTGATAAGCAGGCAGCCTGGTAAACACAGCACTTTGTTATGCAGCCAGTCTAATATCATGGTGTCTTTCTGCCCAGAGATCCTCTGATAAGAAGGCAGCCTGGTAAACACAGCACTTTGTTATGCAGCCAGTCTAATATCATGGTGTCTTTCTGCCCAGAGATCCTCTGATAAGCAGGCAGCCTGGTAAACACAGCACTTTGTTATGCAGCCAGTCTAATATCATGGTGTCTTTCTGCCCAGAGATCCTCTGATAAGAAGGCAGCCTGGTAAACACAGCACTTTGTTATGCAGCCAGTCTAATATCATGGTGTCTTTCTGCCCAGAGATCCTCTGATAAGCAGGCAGCCTGGTAAACACAGCACTTTGTTATGCAGCCAGTCTAATATCATGGTGTCTTTCTGCCCAGAGATCCTCTGATAAGCAGGCAGCCTGGTAAACACAGCACTTTGTTATGCAGCCAGTCTAATATCATGGTGTCTTTCTGCCCAGAGATCCTCTGATAAGCAGGCAGCCTGGTAAACACAGCACTTTGTTATGCAGCCAGTCTAATATCATGGTGTCTTTCTGCCCAGAGATCCTCTGATAAGCAGGCAGCCTGGTAAACACAGCACTTTGTTATGCAGCCAGTCTAATATCATGGTGTCTTTCTGCCCAGAGATCCTCTGATAAGCAGGCAGCCTGGTAAACACAGCACTTTGTTATGCAGCCAGTCTAATATCATGGTGTCTTTCTGCCCAGAGATCCTCTGATAAGCAGGCAGCCTGGTAAACACAGCACTTTGTTATGCAGCCAGTCTAATATCATGGTGTCTTTCTGCCCAGAGATCCTCTGATAAGCAGGCAGCCTGGTAAACACAGCACTTTGTTATGCAGCCAGTCTAATATCATGGTGTCTTTCTGCCCAGAGATCCTCTGATAAGCAGGCAGCCTGGTAAACACAGCACTTTGTTATGCAGCCTGGCTCTCTCTTTCTCTGACAAAAGAGAGGGAGGGCGGGGGAGGGGAGGGAGAGGAGAGTGGGGGGGGGGGGGGGGGGGGGGGGGGCTGCTGGGAAATTGTCTCTGAGAGATTACCCCGGCGGCGTGGCTGTGGAATCAGATTATGCGGAGAAGACGAAGAGGAGAGAGGGAGAGAGAGAGAGCTGAGGTTTGTGAATCTGGAAGGTCTAATCCTCGTCCTTTCCTCCTCTGCAACATATGAATCTGCCTAATTTAACTGTCTCTTTCTTTACCTCCCTCTCTTTAACTCACTCTCTTTCTCTTCTCACCATCCATGTTTAACATCCTCAACCTACATCTCAAACTGGCAAAGGTAGTTACTGCCAACCATCTACACCTCTAACAGAGACCCATCCCTCACATTATGCTAGTTAGACCAAGTTTTATATAAAAGGAACATTTAGAATTTGACTGTATATTTGTTGTAAATAGAAAAGCTTTCATTTTTCTCACATGTTCACGACCTGTCATACTTGAGCGCGTAGCACTTTGGTTCTTGTTAAGATGTTGACAGAGTAATGAAGACTGATAGCAGAGCTCAACCAATAGATGAGGACTGATAGCAGAGCTCAACCAACAGATGAGAACTGATAGCAGAGCTCAACCAATAGATGATGACTGATAGCAGAGCTCAACCAACAGATGAGGACTGATAGCAGAGCTCAACCAATAGATGAGGACTGATAGCAGAGCTCAACCAATAGAAGAGGACTGATAGCAGAGCTCAACCAATAGATGAGGACTGATAGCAGAGCTCAACCAATAGATGAGGACTGATAGCAGAGCTCAACCAACAGATGAAGACTAATAGCAGAGCTCAACCAACAGATGAGGACTGATAGCAGAGCTCAACCAACAGATGAGGACTGATAGCAGAGCTCAATCAACAGATGAGGACTGATAGCAGAGCTCAACCAATAGATGAGGACTGATAGCAGAGCTCAACCAACAGATGAGGACTGATAGCAGAGCTCAACCAACAGATGAGAACTGATAGCAGAGCTCAACCAATAGATGAGGACTGATAGCAGAGCTCAACCAACAGATGAGGACTGATAGCAGAGCTCAACCAACAGATGAGGACTGATAGAAGAGCTCAACCAATAGATGAGGACTGATAGCAGAGCTCAACCAATAGATGAGGACTGATAGCAGAGCTCAACCAACAGATGAGGACTGATAGCAGAGCTCAACCAATAGATGAGGACTGATAGCAGAGCTCAACCAACAGATGAGGACTGATAGCAGAGAGAATGTGTTATGAGTCTACCTGTGTGTTTCTAAATGTTTGTGTGTATGTTTTCTCACATGGTGCAGACAACGGTTGGAAACACACTTCAGTGAGGTGACAGTGAACAGATAAGGAAAGAGTGTGTGTGTGTGTGTGTGTGTGTGTGTGTGTGTGTGTGTGTGTGTGTGTGTGTGTGTGAGAGAGAGAGAGAGAGAGAGAGAGAGATGGTGTGTGAGAGGTTGACACAGGCGGGCTGCTCACCCTTCCCTGACTAGACTCGGGAGGACAGGGACCCCTGGGGGAACAGGGGGTTGAGAGGGACGGATGGTCTCTGGAGAGGGGAGGGAACAGAGAATGGATGGAGAAAAGACAGGAGCAATAACAGAGAGAGGAAGAGAGAGCAGGACAAAGGGAGAGGAAGAGAAAGACCAGGGAGTGGCCTTTGTAGAACAGCGCACACTCATCCGTGTGTGTGCGGCAGCAGAGCCAGGCAGACACTGGGGACGAGCTGTCAGACTCCATTATTCATGGAAGCCTTTTAATATTTAATATCATCAAACTGCAGCTCCCCACGCTACCGCACAGCCATCACACACACACACACTCCACCATCAGACATAGAGGACACATCACCATCACACCCAGAAAGAGAGCGAGAGAAAGATTGGATGATCCAGCAGAAGCCTATTTACCTTTGGCACACACACGGCTGTCTTTTTGATGCAGAGGCTGCAGCTGCCTCAGACACAGGGCCGTCAGCGGACACCTTGACAGACCCTACAGCTTCTGCTGACTGACAGGCTGTTAGAGAGAGAAAGAGAGAGGGGGGGGGGGGGTAAGACAGGAGGTAGGAGGAGGGGAGGGACAGAAAGAAAGCGCGAGAGAGAGATAGAGGCTAAGCCCTTATTGAGAGATACATCCTCAGATATCCCTCATTGGAGAGATTTTCCTACAAAGAACGATGTTTTTCACTCAGAATTAGCGAGGCGTTGCGTATGGAATAATCACATCTAGCTGTCACAAAGAAAGAGTTATTCCTTCCGTATCGCAGCATGTGCTGTAATTTGATACAATTGAACATTCGTGGCAATGCGCCTGTATGCACACTCACGCACACCACAGACTCTATGTACTTTGCACTGATACTGAATTATAGGAAGCATTGAATCGTTTTTTAGGCACCCCTGTTGCGCACGCTTTTACTTGTTAGCTCCCTTACCTTAGCTGAACACACTTAAGTCGCTCTGGATAAGAGCAGCTGCTAAATGACTGACATGTAAGTCCATGTGGAGAGAATGGTCTGTATGAGTCTAAAGCTCGGGAATTACACTACTCCCACAAAGAATTCCACTCCCGGCCTCTGCTTCCGCAGCAAGACAAGGGCAGATTGGAAAATGAGGGGGAGGGAAGGGATCTTCTGAAAGCAGCGGCCAGGGAAAAAACAAAGTTGTATAGAAGCTCTTCAGGAGACTAAAAAACTAAGCTGTGCCATCCTCCCATAACTCCTTTGAGTTGATGACACTCCAGATAGCACATTTGGTTCCTTGGAAGTTGTGAGAACATATGTGTTTGGTTACCTGTTGGTTCTGGAAATGAAACCAGTAAAATTGAACATTTTAAACGGAAGTGTACATTTCGCTTGTTCTGGGAATGTTTTACTCTGGTCCCCTGAACATTTAGCCTGTTCTGGGAATGTTTTACTCTGGTCCCTTGGACATTTAGCCTGTTCTGGGAATGTTTTACTATGGTCCCCTGGACATTTAGCTTGTTCTGTGAATGTTTTACTATGGTCCCCTGGACATTTAGCCTGTTCTGGGAATGTTTTACTATGGTCCCCTGGACATTTAGCCTGTTCTGGGAATGTTTTACTCTGGTCCCCTGGACATTTAGCTTGTTCTGTGAATTTTTTACTATGGTCCCCTGAACATTTAGCCTGTTCTGGGAATGTTTTACTATGGTCCCTGGACATTTAGCTTGTTCTGTGAATGTTTTACTATGGTCCCCTGAACATTTAGCCTGTTCTGGGAATGCTTTACTATGGTCCCCTGGACATTTAGCTTGTTCTGGGAATGATTTACTCTGGCCCCCTGGACATTTAGCCTGTTCTGGGAATGTTTTACTATGGTCCCCTGAACATTTAGCCTGTTCTGGGAATGTTTTACTATGGTCCCCTGGACATTTAGCCTGTTCTGAGAATGTTTTACTCTGGTCCCCTGGACATTTAGCTTGTTCTGGGAATGTTTTACTCTGGCCCCCTGGACATTTAGCCTGTTCTGGGAATGTTTTACTATGGTCCCCTGAACATTTAGCCTGTTCTGTGAATGTTTTACTATGGTCCCCTGAACATTTAGCCTGTTCTGGGAATGTTTTACTCTGGTCCCCTGGACATTTAGCCTGTTCTGGGAATGTTTTACTATGGTCCCCTGGACATTTAGCCTGTTCTGGGAATGTTTTACTATGGTCCCCTGAACATTTAGCCTGTTCTGGGAATGTTTTACTATGGTCCCCTGGACATTTAGCCTGTTCTGGGAATGTTTTACTATGGTCCCCTGGACATTTAGCCTGTTCTGGGAATGTTTTACTGTGGTCCCCTGGACATTTAGCCTGTTCTAGTAATGTTTTACTATGGTCCCCTGGACATTTAGCCTGTTCTGAGAATGTTTTACTATCGTCCCCTGAACATTTAGCCTGTTCTGGGAATGTTTTACTATGGTCCCTTGGACATTTAGCCTGTTCTGGGAATGTTTTACTATGGTCCCCTGGACATTTAGCCTGTTCTGGGAATGTTTTACTATGGTCCCCTGGACATTTAGCTTGTTCTGGGAATGTTTTACTATGGTCCCCTGAACATTTAGCCTGTTCTGGGAATGTTTTACAATGGTCCCTTGGACATTTAGCCTGTTCTGGGAATGTTTTACTATGGTACCCTGGACATTTAGCCTGTTCTGGGAATGTTTTACTGTGGTCCTCTGGACATTTAGCCTGTTCTGGGAATGTTTTACTATGGTCCCCTGAACATTTAGCTTGTTCTGGGAATGGTTTACTAAGGTACCCTGAACATTTAGCTTGTTCTGGGAATGTTTTACTATGGTCCCCTGGACATTTAGCCTGTTCTGGGAATGTTTTACTATGGTCCCCTGAACATTTAGCCTGTTCTGGGAATGTTTTACTATGGCCCCCTGGACATTTAGCCTGTTCTGGGAATGTTTTACTATGGTCCCCTGAACATTTAGCCTGTTCTGGGAATGTTTTACTATGGTCCCCTGAACATTTAGCCTGTTCTGTGAATGTTTTACTATGGTCCCCTGGACATTTAGCCTGTTCTGGGAATGTTTTACTATGGTCCCCTGGACATTTAGCCTGTTCTGGGAATGTTTTACTATGGTCCCCTGGATATTTAGCCTGTTCTGGGCATGTTTTACTATGGTCCCCTGGACATTTAGCCTGTTCTGGGAATGTTTTACTCTGGTCCCCTGGACATTTAGCCTGTTCTGGGAATGTTTTACTATGGTCCCCTGGACATTTAGCCTGTTCTGGGAATGTTTTACTGTGGTCCCCTGGACATTTAGCCTGTTCTGGTAATGTTTTACTATGGTCCCCTGGACATTTAGCCTGTTCTGAGAATGTTTTACTATCGTCCCCTGAACATTTAGCCTGTTATGGGAATGTTTTACTATGGTCCCTTGGACATTTAGCCTGTTCTGGGAATGTTTTACTATGGTCCCCTGGACATTTAGCCTGTTCTGGGAATGTTTTACTATGGTCCCCTGGACATTTAGCTTGTTCTGGGAATGTTTTACTATGGTCCCCTGAACATTTAGCCTGTTCTGGGAATGTTTTACAATGGTCCCTTGGACATTTAGCCTGTTCTGGGAATGTTTTACTATGGTACCCTGGACATTTAGCCTGTTCTGGGAATGTTTTACTGTGGTCCTCTGGACATTTAGCCTGTTCTGGGAATGTTTTACTATGGTCCCCTGAACATTTAGCTTGTTCTGGGAATGGTTTACTAAGGTACCCTGAACATTTAGCTTGTTCTGGGAATGTTTTACTATGGTCCCCTGGACATTTAGCCTGTTCTGGGAATGTTTTACTATGGTCCCCTGAACATTTAGCCTGTTCTGGGAATGTTTTACTATGGCCCCCTGGACATTTAGCCTGTTCTGGGAATGTTTTACTATGGTCCCCTGAACATTTAGCCTGTTCTGGGAATGTTTTACTATGGTCCCCTGAACATTTAGCCTGTTCTGGGAATGTTTTACTATGGTCCCCTGGACATTTAGCCTGTTCTGGGAATGTTTTACTATGGTCCCCTGGACATTTAGCCTGTTCTGGGAATGTTTTACTATGGTCCCCTGGACATTTAGCCTGTTCTGGGCATGTTTTACTATGGTCCCCTGGACATTTAGCCTGTTCTGGGAATGTTTTACTATGGTCCCCTGGACATTTAGCCTGTTCTGGGAATGTTTTACTATGGTCCCCTGGACATTTAGCCTGTTCTGGGAATGTTTTACTATGGTCCCCTGAACATTTAGCTTGTTCTGGGAATGTTTTACTAAGGTCCCCTGGACATTTAGCCTGTTCTGGGAATGTTTTACTATGGTCCCCTGAACATTTAGCCTGTTCTGGGAATGTTTTACTATGGCCCCCTGGACATTTAGCCTGTTCTGGGAATGTTTTACTATGGTCCCCTGGACATTTAGCCTGTTCTGGGAATGTTTTACTATGGTCCCCTGGACATTTAGCCTGTTCTGGGAATGTTTTACTATGGTCCCCTGAACATTTAGCTTGTTCTGGGAATGTTTTACTAAGGTCCCCTGGACATTTAGCCTGTTCTGGGAATGTTTTACTATGGTCCCCTGGACATTTAGCCTGTTCTGTGAATGTTTTACTATGGTCCCCTGAACATTTAGCCTGTTCTGGGAATGTTTTACTATGGTCCCCTGAACATTTAGCTTGTTCTGGGAATGTTTTACTATGGTCCCCTGAACATTTAGCCTGTTCTGGGAATGTTTTACTCTGGTCCCCTGGACATTTAGCCTGTTCTGGGAATGTTTTACTATGGTCCCCTGGACATTTAGCCTGTTCTGGGAATGTTTTACTATGGTCCCCTGAACATTTAGCCTGTTCTGGGAATGTTTTACTATGGTCCCCTGGACATTTAGCCTGTTCTGGGCATGTTTTACTATGGTCCCCTGGACATTTAGCCTGTTCTGGGAATGTTTTACTTTGGTCCCCTGGACATTTAGCCTGTTCTGGGAATGTTTTACTATGGTCCCCTGGACATTTAGCCTGTTCTGGGAATGTTTTACTGTGGTCCCCTGGACATTTAGCCTGTTCTGGTAATGTTTTACTATGGTCCCCTGGACATTTAGCCTGTTCTGAGAATGTTTTACTATCGTCCCCTGAACATTTAGCCTGTTATGGGAATGTTTTACTATGGTCCCTTGGACATTTAGCTTGTTCTGGGAATGTTTTACTATGGTCCCCTGAACATTTAGCCTGTTCTGGGAATGTTTTACAATGGTCCCTTGGACATTTAGCCTGTTCTGGGAATGTTTTACTATGGTACCCTGGACATTTAGCCTGTTCTGGGAATGTTTTACTGTGGTCCTCTGGACATTTAGCCTGTTCTGGGAATGTTTTACTATGGTCCCCTGAACATTTAGCTTGTTCTGGGAATGGTTTACTAAGGTACCCTGAACATTTAGCTTGTTCTGGGAATGTTTTACTATGGTCCCCTGGACATTTAGCCTGTTCTGGGAATGTTTTACTATGGTCCCCTGAACATTTAGCCTGTTCTGGGAATGTTTTACTATGGCCCCCTGGACATTTAGCCTGTTCTGGGAATGTTTTACTATGGTCCCCTGAACATTTAGCCTGTTCTGGGAATGTTTTACTATGGTCCCCTGAACATTTAGCCTGTTCTGGGAATGTTTTACTATGGTCCCCTGGACATTTAGCCTGTTCTGGGAATGTTTTACTATGGTCCCCTGGACATTTAGCCTGTTCTGGGAATGTTTTACTATGGTCCCCTGGACATTTAGCCTGTTCTGGGCATGTTTTACTATGGTCCCCTGGACATTTAGCCTGTTCTGGGAATGTTTTACTATGGTCCCCTGGACATTTAGCCTGTCCTGGGAATGTTTTACTATGGTCCCCTGGACATTTAGCCTGTTCTGGGAATGTTTTACTATGGTCCCCTGAACATTTAGCTTGTTCTGGGAATGTTTTACTAAGGTCCCCTGGACATTTAGCCTGTTCTGGGAATGTTTTACTATGGTCCCCTGAACATTTAGCCTGTTCTGGGAATGTTTTACTATGGCCCCCTGGACATTTAGCCTGTTCTGGGAATGTTTTACTATGGTCCCCTGGACATTTAGCCTGTTCTGGGAATGTTTTACTATGGTCCCCTGGACATTTAGCCTGTTCTGGGAATGTTTTACTATGGTCCCCTGAACATTTAGCTTGTTCTGGGAATGTTTTACTAAGGTCCCCTGGACATTTAGCCTGTTCTGGGAATGTTTTACTATGGTCCCCTGGACATTTAGCCTGTTCTGTGAATGTTTTACTATGGTCCCCTGAACATTTAGCCTGTTCTGGGAATGTTTTACTATGGTCCCCTGGACATTTAGCCTGTTCTGGGCATGTTTTACTATGGTCCCCTGGACATTTAGCCTGTTCTGGGAATGTTTTACTATGGTCCCCTGGACATTTAGCCTGTCCTGGGAATGTTTTACTATGGTCCCCTGGACATTTAGCCTGTTCTGGGAATGTTTTACTATGGTCCCCTGAACATTTAGCCTGTTCTGGGAATGTTTTACTATGGCCCCCTGGACATTTAGCCTGTTCTGGGAATGTTTTACTATGGTCCCCTGGACATTTAGCCTGTTCTGGGAATGTTTTACTATGGTCCCCTGGACATTTAGCCTGTTCTGGGAATGTTTTACTATGGTCCCCTGAACATTTAGCTTGTTCTGGGAATGTTTTACTAAGGTCCCCTGGACATTTAGCCTGTTCTGGGAATGTTTTACTATGGTCCCCTGGACATTTAGCCTGTTCTGTGAATGTTTTACTATGGTCCCCTGAACATTTAGCCTGTTCTGGGAATGTTTTACTATGGTCCCCTGAACATTTAGCCTGTTCTGGGAATGTTTTACTATGGTCCCCTGGAAATTTAGCCTGTTCTGGGAATGTTTTACTATGGTCCCCTGGACATTTAGCCTGTTCTGGGAATGTTTTACTATGGTCCCCTGAACATTTAGCTTGTTCTGGGAATGTTTTACTATGGTCCCCTGAACATTTAGCCTGTTCTGGGAATGTTTTACTCTGGTCCCCTGGACATTTAGCCTGTTCTGGGAATGTTTTACTATGGTCCCCTGGACATTTAGCCTGTTCTGGGAATGTTTTACTATGGTCCCCTGAACATTTAGCCTGTTCTGGGAATGTTTTACTATGGTCCCCTGGACATTTAGCCTGTTCTGGGAATGTTTTACTATGGTCCCTTGAACATTTAGCCTGTTCTGGTAATGTTTTACTATGGCCCCCTGGACATTTAGCCTGTTCTGGGAATGTTTTACTATGGTCCCCTGAACATTTAGCCTGTTCTGGGAATGTTTTACTATGGTCCCCTGAACATTTAGCCTGTTCTGGGAATGTTTTACTATGGTCCCCTGGACATTTAGCCTGTTCTGGGAATGTTTTACTATGGTCCCCTGGAAATTCAGCCTGTTCTGGGAATGTTTTACTATGGTCCCCTGGACATTTAGCCTGTTCTGGGCATGTTTTACTATGGTCCCCTGGACATTTAGCCTGTTCTGGGAATGTTTTACTATGGTCCCCTGGACATTTAGCCTGTCCTGGGAATGTTTTACTATGGTCCCCTGGACATTTAGCCTGTTCTGGGAATGTTTTACTATGGTCCCCTGAACATTTAGCTTGTTCTGGGAATGTTTTACTAAGGTCCCCTGGACATTTAGCCTGTTCTGGGAATGTTTTACTATGGTCCCCTGAACATTTAGCCTGTTCTGGGAATGTTTTACTATGGCCCCCTGGACATTTAGCCTGTTCTGGGAATGTTTTACTATGGTCCCCTGGACATTTAGCCTGTTCTGGGAATGTTTTACTATGGTCCCCTGGACATTTAGCCTGTTCTGGGAATGTTTTACTATGGTCCCCTGAACATTTAGCTTGTTCTGGGAATGTTTTACTAAGGTCCCCTGGACATTTAGCCTGTTCTGGGAATGTTTTACTATGGTCCCCTGGACATTTAGCCTGTTCTGTGAATGTTTTACTATGGTCCCCTGAACATTTAGCCTGTTCTGGGAATGTTTTACTATGGTCCCCTGGACATTTAGCCTGTTCTGGGCATGTTTTACTATGGTCCCCTGGACATTTAGCCTGTTCTGGGAATGTTTTACTATGGTCCCCTGGACATTTAGCCTGTCCTGGGAATGTTTTACTATGGTCCCCTGGACATTTAGCCTGTTCTGGGAATGTTTTACTATGGTCCCCTGAACATTTAGCTTGTTCTGGGAATGTTTTACTAAGGTCCCCTGGACATTTAGCCTGTTCTGGGAATGTTTTACTATGGTCCCCTGAACATTTAGCCTGTTCTGGGAATGTTTTACTATGGCCCCCTGGACATTTAGCCTGTTCTGGGAATGTTTTACTATGGTCCCCTGGACATTTAGCCTGTTCTGGGAATGTTTTACTATGGTCCCCTGGACATTTAGCCTGTTCTGGGAATGTTTTACTATGGTCCCCTGAACATTTAGCTTGTTCTGGGAATGTTTTACTAAGGTCCCCTGGACATTTAGCCTGTTCTGGGAATGTTTTACTATGGTCCCCTGGACATTTAGCCTGTTCTGTGAATGTTTTACTATGGTCCCCTGAACATTTAGCCTGTTCTGGGAATGTTTTACTATGGTCCCCTGAACATTTAGCCTGTTCTGGGAATGTTTTACTATGGTCCCCTGGAAATTTAGCCTGTTCTGGGAATGTTTTACTATGGTCCCCTGGACATTTAGCCTGTTCTGGGAATGTTTTACTATGGTCCCCTGAACATTTAGCTTGTTCTGGGAATGTTTTACTATGGTCCCCTGAACATTTAGCCTGTTCTGGGAATGTTTTACTCTGGTCCCCTGGACATTTAGCCTGTTCTGGGAATGTTTTACTATGGTCCCCTGGACATTTAGCCTGTTCTGGGAATGTTTTACTATGGTCCCCTGAACATTTAGCCTGTTCTGGGAATGTTTTACTATGGTCCCCTGGACATTTAGCCTGTTCTGGGAATGTTTTACTATGGTCCCTTGAACATTTAGCCTGTTCTGGTAATGTTTTACTATGATCCCCTGGACATTTAGCCTGTTCTGAGAATGTTTTACTATCGTCCCCTGAACATTTAGCCTGTTCTGGGAATGTTTTACTATGGTCCCTTGGACATTTAGCCTGTTCTGGGAATGTTTTACTATGGTCCCCTGGACATTTAGCCTGTTCTGGGAATGTTTTACTATGGTCCCCTGGACATTTAGCTTGTTCTGGGAATGTTTTACTATGGTCCCCTGAACATTTAGCCTGTTCTGTGAATGTTTTACTATGGTACCCTGGACATTTAGCCTGTTCTGGGAATGTTTTACTGTGGTCTCCTGGACATTTAGCCTGTTCTGGGAATGTTTTACTATGGTCCCCTGAACATTTAGCTTGTTCTGGGAATGGTTTACTAAGGTACCCTGAACATTTAGCTTGTTCTGGGAATGTTTTACTATGGTCCCCTGGACATTTAGCCTGTTCTGGGAATGTTTTACTATGGTCCCCTGAACATTTAGCCTGTTCTGGGAATGTTTTACTATGGCCCCCTGGACATTTAGCCTGTTCTGGGAATGTTTTACTATGGTCCCCTGAACATTTAGCCTGTTCTGGGAATGTTTTACTATGGTCCCCTGGACATTTAGCCTGTTCTGGGAATGTTTTACTATGGTCCCCTGGACATTTAGCCTGTTCTGGGAATGTTTTACTATGGTCCCCTGGACATTTAGCCTGTTCTGGGAATGTTTTACTCTGGTCCCCTGGACATTTAGCCTGTTCTGGGAGTGTTTTACTATGGTCCCCTGGACATTTAGCCTGTTCTGGGAATGTTTGACTATGGTCCCCTGGACATTTAGCCTGTTCTGGGAATGTTTGACTATGGTCCCCTGGACATTTAGCTTGTTCTGGGAATGTTTGACTATGGTCCCCTGGACATTTAGCTTGTTCTGGGAATGTTTTACTATGGTCCCCTGGACATTCTCCTGGGAGGTTTTATTTACAATCTGAAACAGAATATATTGGATATTTGGAGGTCTTTTTCATAACTTCCTTAAAACGTTCACTGAATGTTCCAGCAATAACTCTGCTAGCTTAGGATAACTTTTTGAACAAATAGGACACGTGGTTAATGTATTTGCTTAGGCATTAACCATGCAAACGTTCCTTAAATGTGCTGAGAATGTTCCAAAGCCAAGCAACTATTCTATAACATTCCTAGAAAGTTGTGGGAAGGTTGTATGCAAAATAACCATGGGACAACCACGCTCTCACCAAGCTCTAAGAAACATATGGTTCTCAGAACGTTATGTGCTAGCTGGGACAGGAGGTGGAGGAGGACTGTTTTCCTTCTCAGCATATGACCCCTCTGCTGTCATATGACCTCTGAGAAATGCAGTGTTTAGTAATTTGTAACCACTTTCTCTTCCAAAGAGAGGTCAGAGCTGGAGGGTGTGTGTGCGTGTGTGTGAGTGAGAAGCGGAGGTTGTTCGGTGTACTATACTCGAGTGATGAGTAGCCCAACCTTGCGTGAGAACTAAATAATTGTGTTAGCTCCCAGACTTAGGCTTTAGCTCAGTGGGCTAATACTACAGTGCATTGCAAAAGTATTCATCCCCCTTGGCATTTTTCCTATTTTGTTGCATTACAACCTGTAATTTAAATAGATATTTATTTGGATTTCATGTAACGGACATACACAAAATAGTCCAAATTGGTGAAGTGAAAAAATTACTTTATTACTACAAATTGTTTCTACAAAATAAAAAACTGAAAAGTGGTGTGTGCATATGTGTTCACCCTCTTTGCTATGAAACCCCTAAATAAGATCTGGTGCAACCAATTACCTTCAGAAGTCACATAATTAGCTAAATAAAGTCCACCTGTGTGCAATCTAAGTGTCACATGATCTCAGTATATAAACACCTGTTCTGAAAGGCCCCAGAGTCTGCAACACCACCAAGCAAGCGGCACCATGAAGACCAAGGATTTCGCCAAACAGGTCAGGGACAAAGCTGTGGGGAAGTACAAAACAGGGTTGGGTTATAAAAAAATATCCGAAACTTTGAACATCCCACGGAGCACCATTAAATCCATTATTAAAAAATGGAAAGAATATGCCACCACAACAAACCTGCCAAGAGAGGGCCGCCCACCAAAACTCACAGACCAGGCAAGGAGGGCATTAATCAGAGAGGCAACAAAGAGACCAAAGATAACCCTGAAGGAGCTGCAGAGCTACAGAGTATCTGTTCCATAGGACCACTTTGAGCCGTACACTCCATAGAGCTGGGCTTTACGGAAGAGTGGCCAGAAAAAAGCCATTGCTTAAAGTAAAAAAAGAATCAAACACATTTGGTGTTCGCCAAAAGGCATGGAAGAAAGAACTCTGGTCAGATGAGACTAAAATTGAGCTTTTTGGCCATCAAGTAAAACACTATGAATGGTGCCTCTCATCACCCTGAGAATACCATCCCCACAGTGAAGCATGGCAGTGGCATGCTTCCAGCAGGACAATGACCCTAAGCATACTGCTAAAGCAACACTTGAGTGGTATAAGGGGAAACATTTAAATGTCCTGGAAGGGTCTAGTCAAAGCCCAGACCTGAATCCAATTGAGAATCTGTGGTATGACTTAAAGACTGCTCTTCACCAGCAGAACCCATCCAACTTGAAGGAGCTGAAGCAGTATTGCCTTGAAGAATGAGCAAAAATCCCAGTGGCTAGATGTACCAAGCTTATAGAGACATACTCCAAGAGACTGCAGCTCTATTTCCTGCAAAGGTGGCACTATAAAGTATTTGATTTGTGGGGGGGGGGGGGGGGGGTGAATAGTTATGTACGCTCAAGTTCTGTTTTTTTGTCTTATTTCTTGTTTGCTTCACAATAAATATTTTGCATCTTCAAAGTGGTAGGCATATTGGTAGGCATATTGTGTAAATCAAATGATATAAACTCCGCAAAAATCTATTTTAATTCCAGGTTGTAGGAAATAGGAAAAATACCAAGGTAGGTGAATACTTCTTCAAGCCACTGTACATGTAGGTGTGCAGAGGACCCAGGTGTACCCTCATTGGCCTTCCAATAAATCATATCACAATCATGCTGAAGAAAACTTTTTCAGCAAACAAAAGGAACCTTTTCAAATGACCAAACCCATTATTGCTTAGCTTTAGGCAGGAGTTAAAGTGAAGCGACCATCTTTTGCAGCTACTTTCAAGTTGCTGTAGCCGATCTTTGTTCCATTCTGCAGCAGTTGAATCAGTCCAAGGCTCTTTTTTTTTTCGCTCAAACGAATGTAAATGCAAGCACACAACACACACAGTCGGAGCAAGCGAAGAGGAGAGAGCGGGTGTTGGTGCTGTGTATTCAGTGCTGGCACTCGCATTATCACAACTCCCCCTCCGGCCCTCTTTCCATTTCCCCCTCGATCTGCCGCGTTTCTGATTGTTTTTGAGCACAGAGGAAGCCGAGCCAGCGTTATCTTGAAGACAGAAAGAGATGCCTGCGCTAACTTTCTTATAAACGCTGTTGTTTCAGAGGTGCCTGTAAATCGCTGCTGCTGTACAGTCATTCATATCAGTAAGGTTGTCCAACGCAGCTCTCAAAAAAGACTACTAACCCTGTCCTATTCACATCACCCTGTTGGTAGACGATCAGTAAATTAAGATAAGATAGCCTTGGTTAGAACACAGCCTGTTAAGAGAGAGGTAAGGAGAGATGATGGGGGGGGGGGGGGGGGGGGGGGGGCAGTGAAAGAAAGGGGGGCAAAGAGGGAGCTAAAGAGATGGATGAGGGAGCGGGAGAGAAAGACAGAATGAGTTAGTGAGTGAGAGAGAACCCTTACTCGCATATCATTACCCCTACTGCTACCACCACCACTACTACTATTACTACTGTTAGTCTCACCATGGTTGTTATATGTGTACTTGTAAGTTATATGTGTACAATGTAAGTCATTTAACTTGCCATGACAATAAAGTCAACTAAATTGAATTGAGTAAATTAAAGAGAGGGATGTAGAGGGGAAGACTGGTCCTGAATGCATTAAGGGGCTCGTGATGACTGACAGAGGTCAGAAGGTCATTGGGATTAAGTTAATGGTCCATTGATAATAACATTATTACAAGGTTATAATAGCGAATAAGCACAGAGCCTTGCGTGGCCTATTGATGGGGCTGACTGGTGCAGGGAAGGATGAGTCATCACTAAAGCTTTAAGCCTTTCCTTAATTAAAAATACCTGTCGAATTAATTCAAATCAATCCAAATGACTACTGCCACCAACACGTTTAATTAAGGTAGGCTTTTAATCACATACTGCCCCTGTTGAATCTGCGTTGGCCTAGTCTTTGGAGGCTTCAACAGAACAGACACAGATCCTAAAGTTTCCTTCGTTTTCTCGCACCTCTTCCCTCCAATCCTCTCCCATCCCATTCTTTCCTCTCCTGTCCACTCCTCTAGACCTCTCCCATCCCGTCCTCTCCTCTCCTGTCAACTCCTCTAAACCTCTCCCATCCCGTCCTCTCCTCTCCTGTCCACTCCTCTAGACCTCTCCCATCCCGTCCTCTCCTCTCCTGTCCACTCCTCTAAACCTCTCCCATCCCGTCCTCTCCTCTCCTGTCCACTCCTCTAGACCTCTCCCATCCTTTCCTCTCCTCTCCTGTCCACTCCTCTAGACCTATCCCATCCCGTTCTCTCCTGTCCACTCCTCTAGACCTCTCCCATCCCGCCCTCTCCTCTCCTGTCCACTCCTCTAGACCTCTCCCATCCAATTATCTCCTCTCCTGTCCCCTCCTCTAGACCTCTCCCATCCCGTCCTCTCCTCTCCTGTCCACTCCTCTAAACCTCTCCCATCCCGTCCTCTCCTCTCCTGTCCACTCCTCTAGACCTCTCCCATCCTGTCCTCTCCTCTCCTGTCCACTCCTCTAGACCTCTCCTCTCCTGTCCACTCCTCTAGACCTCTCCCATCCTGTCCACTCCTCTAGACCTCTCCCATCCAGTCCTCTCCTGTCCACTCCTCTAGACCTCTCCCATCCAGTCCTCTCCTCTCCTGTCCACTCCTCTAGACCTCTCCTCTCCTGTCCACTCTTCTAGACCTCTCCTCTCCTGTCCACTCTTCTAGACCTCTCCCATCCCGTCCTCTCCTCTCCTGTCCACTCCTCTAGACCTCTCCCATCCAGTCCTCTCCTCTCCTGTCCACTCCTCTAGACCTCTCCTCTCCTGTCCACTCTTCTAGACCTCTCCTCTCCTGTCCACTCCTCTAGACCTCTCCCATCCTGTCCTCTCCTCTCCTGTCCACTCCTCTAGACCTCTCCCATCCCGTCCTCTCCTGTCCTGTCACCTCCTCTAGACCTCTCCCATCCCGTCCTCTCCTCTCCTGTCCACTCCTCTAGACCTCTCCCATCCAGTCCTCTCCTCTCCTGTCCACTCCTCTAGACCTCTCCCATCCCGTCCTCTCCTCTCCTGTCCACTCCTCTAGACCTCTCCCATCCAGTCCTCTCCTCTCCTGTCCACTCCTCTAGACCTCTCCCATCCAGTCCTCTCCTGTCCACTCCTCTCGACCTCTCCCATCCAGTCCTCTCCTCTCCTGTCCACTCCTATAGACCTCTCCCATCCAGTCCTCTCCACTCCTCTAGACTTCTCCCATCCCGTCCTCTCCCCTCCTGTCCAATCCTCTAGACCTCTCCCATCCAGTCCTCTCCTCTCCTGTCCACTCCTCTAGACCTCTCCCATCCAGTCCTCTCCTCTCCTGTCCACTCCTCTAGACCTCTCCCATCCAGTCCTCACCTCTCCTTTCCACTCCTCTAGACCTCTCCTCTCCTGTCCACTCCTCTAGACCTCTCCCACCCCCTTTTCTCCTCTCCTGTCCACTCCTCTAGATCTCTCCCATCCCATCCTCTCCTCTCCTGTCCACTACTCTAGACCTCTCCCATCCAGCCCTCTCCACTCCTCTAGACCTCTCCCATCCCGTCCTCTCCCCTCCTGTCCACTCCTCTAGACCTCTCCCATCCTGTCGACTCCTCTAGACCTCTCCCATCCAGTCCTCTCCTCTCCTGTCCACTCCTCTAGACCTTTCCTCTCCTGTCCACTCCTCTAGACCTCTCCTCTCCTGTCCAATCCTCTAGACCTCTCCCATCCAGTCCTCTCCTATCCTGTCCACTCCTCTAGACCTCTCCCATCCCATCCTCTCCTCTCCTGTCCACTCCTCTAGACCTCTCCCATCCAGGCCTCTCCTCTCCTGTCCACTCCTCTAGACCTCTCCCACCCCCTTTTCTCCTCTCCTGTCCACTCCTCTAGATCTCTCCCATCCATTCCTCTCCTCTCCTGTCCACTACTCTAGACCTCTCCCATCCAGCCCTCTCCACTCCTCTAGACCTCTCCCATCCCGTCCTCTCCCCTCCTGTCCACTCCTCTAGACCTCTCCCATCCTGTCCACTCCTCTAGACCTCTCCCATCCAGTCCTCTCCTCTCCTGTCCACTCCTCTAGACCTTTCCTCTCCTGTCCACTCCTCTAGACCTCTCCTCTCCTGTCCACTCCTCTAGACCTCTCCCATCCAGTCCTCTCCTCTCCTGTCCACTCCTCTAGACCTCTCCCATCCAGTCCTCTCCTCTCCTGTCCACTCCTCTAGACCTCTCCCATCCAGTCCTCTCCTCTCCTGTCCACTCCTCTAGACCTCTCCCATCCAGTCCTCACCTCTCCTTTCCACTCCTCTAGACCTCTCCTCTCCTGTCCACTCCTCTAGACCTCTCCCACCCCCTTTTCTCCTCTCCTGTCCACTCCTCTAGATCTCTCCCATCCCATCCTCTCCTCTCCTGTCCACTACTCTAGACCTCTCCCATCCAGCCCTCTCCACTCCTCTAGACCTCTCCCATCCCGTCCTCTCCCCTCCTGTCCACTCCTCTAGACCTCTCCCATCCTGTCCACTCCTCTAGACCTCTCCCATCCAGTCCTCTCCTCTCCTGTCCACTCCTCTAGACCTTTCCTCTCCTGTCCACTCCTCTAGACCTCTCCTCTCCTGTCCAATCCTCTAGACCTCTCCCATCCAGTCCTCTCCTATCCTGTCCACTCCTCTAGACCTCTCCCATCCCATCCTCTCCTCTCCTGTCCACTCCTCTAGACCTCTCCCATCCAGGCCTCTCCTCTCCTGTCCACTCCTCTAGACCTCTCCCACCCCCTTTTCTCCTCTCCTGTCCACTTCTCTAGATCTCTCCCATCCATTCCTCTCCTCTCCTGTCCACTACTCTAGACCTCTCCCATCCAGCCCTCTCCACTCCTCTAGACCTCTCCCATCCCGTCCTCTCCCCTCCTGTCCACTCCTCTAGACCTCTCCCATCCTGTCCACTCCTCTAGACCTCTCCCATCCAGTCCTCTCCTCTCCTGTCCACTCCTCTAGACCTTTCCTCTCCTGTCCACTCCTCTAGACCTCTCCTCTCCTGTCCACTCCTCTAGACCTCTCCCATCCAGTCCTCTCCTCTCCTGTCCACTCCTCTAGACCTCTCCCATCCAGTCCTCGCCTCTCCTTTCCACTCCTCTAGACCTCTCCTCTCCTGTCCACTCCTCTAGACCTCTCCTCTCCTGTCCACTCCTCTAGACCTCTCCCATCCAGTCCTCGCCTCTCCTTTCCACTCCTCTAGACCTCTCCCATCCTCTCCTCTCCTGTCCACTCCTCTAGACATCTCCTCTCCTGTCCACTCCACTAGACCTCTCCCATCCTGTCCACTCCTCTAGACCTCTCCCATCCAGGCCTCTCCTGTCCACTCCTCTAGACCTCTCCTCTCCTGTCCACTCCTCTAGACCTCTCCCATCCCGTTCTCTCCTCTCCTGTCCACTCCTCTAGACCTCTCCCATCCATTCCTCTCCTGTCCACTCCTCTAGACCTCTCCTCTCCTGTCAACTCCTCTAGACCTATCCCATCCCGTCCTCTCCTCTCCTGTCACCTCCTCTAGACCTCTCCCATCCCGTCCTCTCCTCTCCTGTCCACTCCTCTAGACCTCTCCCATCCAGTCCTCTCCTCTCCTGTCCACTCCTCTAGACCTCTCCCATCCAGTCCTCTCCTCTCCTGTCCACTCCTCTAGACCTCTCCCATCCAGTCCTCTCCTCTCCTGTCCACTCCTCTAGACCTCTCCCATCCAGTCCTCTCCTCTCCTGTCCACTCCTCTAGACCTCTCCCATCCAGGCCTCTCCTCTCCTGTCCACTCCTCTAGACCTCTCCCATCCCCTTTTCTCCTCTCCTGTCCACTCCTCTAGATCTCTCCCATCCCATCCTCTCCTCTCCTGTCCACTCCTCTAGACCTCTCCCATTCAGCCCTCTCCACTCCTCTAGACCTCTCCCATCCCGTCCTCTCCCCTCCTGTCCACTCCTCTAGACCTCTCCCATCCAGTCCTCTCCTCTCCTGTCCACTCCTCTAGACCTCTCCCATCCAGTCCTCTCCTCTCCTGTCCACTCCTCTAGACCTCTCACATCCAGTCCTCGCCTCTCCTTTCCACTCCTCTAGACCTCTCCTCTCCTGTCCACTCCTCTAGACCTCTCCCATCCTGTCCTCTCCTGTCCACTCCTCTAGACCTCTCCCATCCTGTCCACACCTCTAGACCTCTCCCATCCTGTCCTCTCCTCTCCTGTCCACTCCTCTAGACTTCTCCCATCCCGTCCTCTCCTTTCCTGTCCACTCCTCTAGACCTCTCTCATCCCGTTCTCTCCACTAGATCTCTCCCATCCTGTTCTCTCCTCTAGACCTCTCCCATCCAATTCTTTCCTCTCCTGTCCTCTCCTCTAGACCTCTCCCATCCAGTCCTCTCTTCTCCTGTCCACTCCTCTAGACCTCTCCTCTCCTGTCCACTCCTCTAGACCTCTCCCATCCAGTCCTCTCCCATCCTGTCCACTCCTCTAGACCTCTCCTCTCCTGTCCACTCCTCTAGACCTCTCCTCTCCTGTCCACTCCTCTAGACCTCTCCCATCCCGTTCTCTCCCATCCAGTCCACTCCTCTAGACCTCTCCCATCCCGTTCTCTCGCATCCTGTCCACTCCTCTAGACCTCTCCCATCCCGTTCTCTCCCATCCTGTCCACTCCTCTAAACCTCTCCCATCCTGTCCTCTCCTGTCCACTCCTCTAGACCTCTCCTCTCCTGTCCACTCCTCTAGACCTCTCCCATCCAGTCCTCTCCTCTCCTGTCCACTCCTCTAGACCTCTCCCATCCAGTCCTCTCGTCTCCTTTCAACTCCTCTAGACCTCTCCCCTCCTGTCCACTCCTATAGACCTCTCCCATCCAGTCCTCTCCTCTCCTGTCCACTCCTCTAGACCTCTCCCATCCTGTCCACTCCTCTAGACCTCTCCCATCCTGTCCACTCCTCTAGACCTCTCCTCTCCTGTCCACTCCTCTAGACCTCTCCTGTCCTGTCCACTCCTCTAGACCTCTCCCATCCCATTCTCTCCCATCCAGTCCACTCCTCTAGACCTCTCCCATCCCGTTCTCTCCCATCCTGTCCACTCCTCTCCCATCCCGTTCTCTCCCATCATGTACACTCCTCTAGTCCTCTCCCATCCAGTCCTCTCCTCTCCTGTCCACTCCTCTAGACCTCTCCTCTCCTGTCCACTCCTCCAGACCTCTCCCATCCAGTCCTCTCCTCTCCTGTCCACTCCTCTAGACCTCTCCCATCCATTCCTCTCCTCTCCTGTCCACTCCTCTAGACCTCTCCCATCCAGTCCTCTCATCTCCTGCCCACTCCTCTAGACCTCTCCCATCCTGTCCACTCCTCTAGACCTCTCCCATCCAGTCCTCTCCTGTCCACTCCTCTAGACCTCTCCACTCTTGTCCACTCCTCTCCTGTCCACTCCTCTAGACCTCTCCCATCCAGTCCTCTCCTCTCCTGTCCACTCCTCTAGACCTCTCCCATCCAGTCCTCTCGTCTCCTTTCCACTCCTCTAGACCTCTCCTCTCCTGTCCACTCCTCTAGACCTCTCCCATCCAGTCCTCTCCTCTCCTGTCCACTCCTCTAGACCTCTCCCATCCTGTCCACTCCTCTAGACCTCTCCCATCCTGTCCACTCCTCTAGACCTCTCCTCTCCTGTCCACTCCTCTAGACCTCTCCTGTCCTGTCCACTCCTCTAGACCTCTCCTATCCCGTTCTCTCCCATCCAGTCCACTCCTCTAGACCTCTCCCATCCCGTTCTCTCCCATCCTGTCCACTCCTCTCCCATCCCGTTCTCTCCCATCATGTCCACTCCTCTAGTCCTCTCCCATCCAGTCCTCTCCTCTCCTGTCCACTCCTCTAGACCTCTCCTCTCCTGTCCACTCCTCCAGACCTCTCCCATCCAGTCCTCTCCTCTCCTGTCCACTCCTCTAGACCTCTCCCACCCAGTCCTCTCCTCTCCTGTCCACTCCTCTAGACCTCTCCCATCCAGTCCTCTCATCTCCTGCCCACTCCTCTAGACCTCTCCCATCCTGTCCACTCCTCTAGACCTCTCCCATCCAGTCCTCTGCTGTCCACTCCTCTAGACCTCTCCACTCCTGTCCACTCCTCTAGACCTCTCCCATCCAGTCCTCTCCTCTCCTCTCCTGTCCACTCCTCTAGACCTCTCCCATCCTGTCCTCTCCTGGCCACTCCTCTAGACCTCTCCCATCCCGTCCTCTCCTGTCCACTCCTCTAGATCTCTCCCATCCTGTCCTCTCCTCTAGACCTCTCCCATCCCATTCTCTCCTCTCCTGTCCACTCCTCTAGACCTCTCCTCTCCTGTCCGCTCCTCTAGACCTCTCCCATCCTGTCCTCTCCTCTCCTGTCCACTCCTCTAGACCTCTCCCATCCTGTCCTCTCATGTCCACTCCTCTAGACCTCTCCCATCCTGTCCACTCCTCTAGACCTCTCCCATCCTGTCCACTCCTCTAGACCTCTCCTCTCCTGTCCACTCCTCTAGACCTCTCCTCTCCACTCCTCTAGACCTCTCCTCTCCTGTCCACTCCTCTAGACCTCTCCCATCCAGTCCTCTCCTGTCCACTCCTCTAGACCTCTCCTGTCCACTCCTCTAGACCTCTCCCATCCCGTTCTCTCCTCTCCACTCCTCTAGACCTCTCCTCTCCTGTCCACTCCTCTAGACCTTACCTCTCCTGTCCACTCCTCTAGACCTCTCCTCTCCTGTCCACTCCTCTAGACCTCTCCTCTCCTGTCCACTCCTCTAGACCTCTCCTCTCCTGTCCACTCCTCTAGACCTCTCCTCTAGACCTCTCCACTCCTCTAGACCTCTCCTCTCCTGTCCACTCCTCTAGACCTCTCCCATCCCGTTCTCTCCCGTTCTTGTGTCTGTTAGGGGTAGCAGATGGTAGCTGTTACTTACCAGAGAGAGCAGCGATGTGTGTGTGTGTACGTAGCCATACGTAAAGCCTTCTGTCTCACACCCTAGCCTACCCTCTGTGTCCGACAATGTGTGTGGAACGGTGTGAATATCAATTGGTAAGTCATAAAGATTCTAGACTTCCAGAGGTCAATTTGTGGATTGGATATCGTTCTATAGGTTAAGCCATGTATGGTATTAATGTCAGTTTAGTATCTGGCAGCTAAATCATGGAGATGCACACTAGGGGTGTGAGACAAGACACTCCCCACACACACACACACAATTCACACTACACCTCAGAATCCCTCTCTTACTGCTTCTCTCTCTCTTATAATATGCAGCCAAGGGCCCCTAGAGACGGCACTCTCCGATTTCCTTTGTAGAGCAGAATAATGCGATCCTTTCAGTGAGGCTCCCTCCCCCGCTTTAGTCTGAGATTGATTGCAAACACCTTAGCCCCGCTTCTACTCCCTCTCTCTCTGAAGGCCTAGTGCTTCGGCACCGCATTGCGTAGCGTCCTGAAAGGCCTCCGCTGAATTTATTAGTTTCGAGGTTATTTAATCCACCTGAAAGTCCCCCCCCCCTCCTCCCCTCCTCCCACTTCCTGCCCAAACTAGAATCTGCGCGTCTCCGCTACAAGCACTTTACTCACAGCCCGACCTCCCCCTTGACAGACACATGCACATAAATACTGTATACACGCCTAGGTTCGAGAATGTGTGCGCGCGCATGACAGCAGTAAACAATGTATGTAGAGAGCGTGCAGGTCCCCCTCCCTTCGCCTCTCAACAGATGCGCCCGGGTACTGCCGCCAAGGCTTCCTTTATCTCCCTCCCCTCTCCACACGCCCCTCCGCGCTCCAGAGCCTCCAATGTCACAGCGAATAGATAAACGGGGGATTAGCCCACGTGGTAGCACCAATCTGATGACGAGAAGGAAATAATTACCCCACTAATGTCATTTATAGTTTTTTAATTAAGTAGCCTACACACGTTTCACCCCAAAAAAGACAAGGAGAGGGAAAATCTAGCCAAACCTCGCTAATTGGTGTGGCAGAAGAGAAAACGTTACCGGTTTGCTTAATTGATCATGTTAGCCTACATCAAAAAACGGTTGGATTATTTCTAATATTGATGGCTGGTTTTGGATATAGCCGCTAGCCTACATTTCAAATAGGCATACTTTATCGGACCATGCTAGCACACGAATAAAGGGGCTATACATAGGATAGTCATTATTTTTGGAAATCAAATCAAATATGACGGGGGAAACGTGTTGCCTAGGAGATACTTTCATATCCTTATACTTAGGACATAAAACACCGGAGGTAAATCAACAAGACCGAAAAACGTTCATTTTGATGAGCTAGAAAAGGACTACAGATTAAACAACATGCATCTGGCGCAAACAGGCTTTCCTGCGGATAGTCAGGCGCTGCTATGCAGGGGTAGATTGTGTCAACTTGTTGGCGGTGTTTGTTAGCCTGCATGGCTTTGTAAAACACCGATCTGGATATTACGCAAACACAAACCAGCACATATGACAAGCAGCACACCACACATATAATTAATATTTCGCTATTTCAAGGCAAACAACAACCACGGAATAATAAAATAGGTCCTATTTGCCCCCCACATTCTGACGGACTTTTCTACTTAACTACAGAGAACTGTGTGTGTGAAGGGAAGGGCGTAGTGGAAATATAAGCGTTTGGGATCCTGGGGACAAGGGTTAGCCTACTTTTGACTCGAACCAAACTATTCCTGCTGGCAACAAATCGCATCCTCTTCCTCTTTAAAAAACAAGATCAACAAGGATGGAAAGTATAGTGCCCTGAGAGCGGAGCGGAACGAGAGAGCCAGCGTGGCAAGTTAAAACCAAGATTAAATACGCACACAAACCACCGAGCCGACTGCAAGAGAAAAAACTGTGAAAGCTGTGTGGGAGCACTGTATTTCTAGACTAGATTATCCAAAATCGAGAGGTAGGTTATTCATAGTGGCAAATGTCAATAGTAAAATATTTTTCAGACCAAATGAATAGGTGACAAACGGTGTTTTTCCATAGTCCTGGTTGGAAGAATCCCGGACAAGGGAGGAATCCTACAACCAGAATTTCTGGAAAAACTGGGAATTTGGGGAAAATTTCAGAATTTCACAAACCTAAAAATGGAAATGATTTAGATGAATAAAATACGATAAAGGTTCACTTTTATTGCGATTTATTTAAATGAACTTTTTTGTAAAATATAAATACAAATAAGTGTATTTAATTACAAAGTTTAAACACTTACATTGCCTAAACAAACAAACCAAACACCCCAGTCAGAAAAACAGTTACTGAAATGGTCATCTTATTTACAAGTTCAAGCATGAATCTCACTCTTCAATTGAAATGTCTTGTAGTATTTTACATTTATATTTGACAAAAAACCCACATCATATCTGAATTCCTCATTGTCATAAATAAGAGACAAATAAAGCTAGGTTTTTAGACAATGTTGAAAATAAAATCCCCAAATCTTTGGGATGAGCCATGAGTGCTAAAATGTTTTTGTCACAGTTCACCTCTATATATATATCTATCAAAGTCCAATGGGTCGGTAAAGCTCAAATCAAGTGCACTGCCATGATCCAAAGTCAAACAATGACCTGTTCACTAGCCTAGTCAACCCAAACAGTGTCAAAACCCACAACCTGACCACAACATGACAACCAAAGCAGCAGATATACAGTATGGATATACATACATATATATATATATATATAGAACAAATTAAATCGGTATACATATATAATATATTTATTTTAAAAATGCAGTTTGTGTGGCGCTGGGGTCTGTTTCCTCTTTGAAGGGATACTGTCCAGTATTCAACATCCAGTCCTCACAGGGCAGGGGAACGTACACATGGAGCATGTGTGTGTGTTGGCTACGTCCCAATACTCTCAACTTCCTCCCAAAGTGTTCACTTCCCTTCACCGATTTGAAAGGAAAGGACTGGTATAAGAAACATGGTGGAAAACTACCACTAGCCAAATAACTGCACCAGATTTGTGGGAACTAGTGAAGGAGTGTCCACTTCAGGAGAAAGTAGATCTTATTGAGAGTCACCCTCTGTGTGTGTATCTCAGGGTCACGAGCGGGCTTTAGCTTTGACCCGGGCCCCTTTGGGCTCCCATCGGCTGTCCAAACACTCTAGCGAGGAGCCCAGCAGCGCAGCCAGCTCCGAGCTGGTCTCAACCAGGTCCAGCAGCTCCTTGCTGTCGGGGAGGAAGGCGGCGAGCTCGTCGGGGCACGAGAAGAGCTGCGACAGTGACGCCTGCTTGTAGAACTCTGCCTCGGCGATGGTTGCTACCTCCAGATGGGCGAAGGCTGCCCTGAACGCCCTGGAGGACATTCTGAGTCTCTTCAGGACGTCTGATAGGAGCAGCCAGTTTCTGGGACTGAGGGGGTTAAAGAGAGAGAAGGAGAGAGAGGGAACGGGTTAGCATGGCTCTACACTTCTGATGTGACACCAGTGGCTCCAGCTTTTCAACATTAGCTGTAATTATTGGCTGTAGCACCGTGGTTGGGGTTTTCAACATCTGTCACACACATAAACACAAAGGCTTTTCTGGGGGCGCTCTGTGAATTCAGTTGGTTTGTGAATAATCCTTATGTGAGAATGGATATGTGTAACCCCCCCCCCCCTCACACACACACACACGGGTAGGTGACGAACAACAGGCGCTGTTCAATCGATAGCACTTGAAATGGTTAGCTGTGTAGCGCTGCGGCTGGGGAGCAGCTGAATGGGGAGAGGAGTGTAAAGCGCTGCCGAGCCTCCGTGTGTGTGTGTGTGTGTGTGTGTGTGTGTGTGTGTGTGTGTGTGAGAGTGAGCGCAGGCCGGCCTCACAGCCCAGGAGATCCATTAATACTGCATCAGCCAGAAGAGCAGAGTGAGCCGAGAGAGACAAGAGGAGAGAGAGAACGAGAGCAGAGAGAGAGAGACAAGAGGAGAGAGAGAACGAGAGCAGAGCGAGAGAGAAAGAAAGAGTGGGGGAGGGGAGCTCCGCTGAGAGATGGAGAGAGAGAGAGACAAGAGGAGAGAGAACGAGAGAGAGAGACAAGAGGAGAGGGAGAACGAGAGCGAAAGAAAGAGTGGGGGAGGGGAGCTCCGCTGAGAGATAGAGAGAGAGACAAGAGGAGAGAGAGAACGAGAGCGAAATAAAGAGTGGGGGAGGGGAGCTCCGCTGAGAGATGGAGAGAGAGAGAGACAAGAGGAGAGAGAACGAGAGCAGAGCGAGAGAGAGAGACAAGAGGAGAGAGAGAACGAGAGCGAAAGAAAGAGTGGGGGAGGGGAGCTCCGCTGAGAGATGGAGAGAGAGAGAACGAGAGCGAAAGAAAGAGTGGGGGAGGGGAGCTCCGCTGAGAGATGGAGAGAGAGAGAGACAAGAGGAGAGAGAACGAGAGCAGAGCGAGAGAGAGAGACAAGAGGAGAGAGAGAACGAGAGCGAAATAAAGAGTGGGGGAGGGGAGCTCCGCTGAGAGATGGAGAGAGAGAGCGGTGCTCAGACTGAAGATTACACAGAACAGTGCGCTGCAGCCAAGAGGAAGAGAATGAGAGGGAGGGGAGGAAGAGAGGGTGAGTGACGAGGCCGGGAGGAAAACGGTATGGGAGGCAATTAGCGCTGTCTGCATTCACACACGTCTCTAGCTAACGTCTCCGGCTAACGGCAGCCTGCCGTGCTGCGTAGCGTCAATCTCCATCTTCTCCTCTATATTTCTCTCTGCCATCCTTCTACCAAACCTCCTCTCTCTGCCATCCTTCTACCAAACCTCCTCTCTCTCTACCATCCTAAAAAACCTAATCTCTCTACCATCCTTCTACCAAACCTCCTCTCTCTGCCATCCTTCTACCAAACCTCCTCTCTCTCTACCATCCTAAAAAACCTCCTCTCTCTACCATCCTTCTACCAAACCTCCTCTCTCTCTACCATCCTAAAAAACCTCTCTCTACCATCCTTCTACCAAACCTCTCTCTCTACCATCCTATCAAACCTCCTCTCTCTCTACCATCCTA
This sequence comes from Oncorhynchus mykiss, assembly GCF_057628025.1. Taxonomy (NCBI): domain Eukaryota; kingdom Metazoa; phylum Chordata; class Actinopteri; order Salmoniformes; family Salmonidae; genus Oncorhynchus; species Oncorhynchus mykiss. The sequence continues at coordinate 4,868,211 of NC_143028.1, forward strand.
AAAAACCTCCTCTCGCTACCATCCTTCTACCAAACCTCCTCTCTCTCTACCATCCTAAAAAACCTCCTCTCTCTACCATCCTTCTACCAAACCTCTCTCTACCATCCTATCAAACCTCTCTCTCTCGCTCTCTACCATCCTATCAAACCTCTATCTCTCTCTCTACCATCCTATCAAACCTCTCTCTCTCTACCATCCTATCAAACCTCTCTCTCTCTCTACCATCCTAAAAAACACCCTCTGTCTACCATCCTTCTACCAAACCTATCTCTCTCTCTACCATCCTATCAAACCTCTCTCTCTTGCTCTCTACCATCCTATCAAACCTCTCTCTATCTCTCTCTCTACCATCCTATCAAACCTCTCTCTCTCGCTCTCTACCATCCTATCAAACCTCTCTCTCTCTCTACCATCCTGTCAAATCTCCTCTCTCTCTACCATCCTGTCAAATCTCCTCTCGCTCTACCATCCTATCAAATCTCCTCTCTCTCTCTACCATCCTATCAAACCTCTCTCTCTCTCTACCATCCTCCTATCAAATCACTCTCTACCATCCTAAAAAACCTCCTCCTCTCTCTCTACCATCCTAAAAAACCTCCTCCTCTCTCTCTACCATCCTTCTATCAAATCTCCTCTCTACCATCCTATCAAACCTCCTCTCTACCATCCTATCAAATCTCCTCTCCACCATCCTATCAAATCTTCTCTCTCTCTCTACCATCCTATCAAATCTCCTCTCTACCATTCTATCAAATCTCCTCTCTCTCTCTACCATCCTATCAAATCTCCTCTCTCTCTACCATCCTATCAAATCTCCTCTCTCTCTATACCATCCTATCAAATCTCCTCTCTCTCTCTCTCTACCATCCTTCAATCAAACCTCCTCTCTCTCTCTACCATCCTATCAATCCTCCCATCGTTCTCTCTAAAATCCTCTATCCAACCTCCTTTCTGTCTCTTTACCCACCCTCTCTGTTCCTCTCCATCTCTCTAATGTTTCTCCTCCCTCATATCAGAGCAACCCACAGTATTAAAGAGCTCTGCTTCTACTAGTCTACCTTCTTCCCTCCACATAAATCAGTTCCTCCTGTGGCGAGCCCCCTGGTTAATGACACCCCCCTCCTCCTCCCTCCGCCATTTCGGTGTGACTAATGACCCTCCCCCCTCCCTCCCCCAGATCGGTGTGACGAATGACCCTCCCCCCCCCCTCCCCCAGGTCGGTGTGACTAATGACCCTCCCCCCTCCCTCCCCAAGATCGGTGTGACTAATGACCCTCCCGCCTCTCTCCCCCAGATCGGTGTGACTAATGACCCTCCCCCCTCCCTCCCCCAGGTCGGTGTGACTAATGACCCTCCCCCCTCCCTCCCCAAGATCGGTGTGACTAATGACCCTCCCCCCTCCCTCCCCCAGGTCGGTGTGACTAATGACCCTCCCCCCTCCCTCCCCCAGATCGGTGTGACTAATGACCCTCCCCCCTCCCTCCCCCAGGTCGGTGTGACTAATGACCCTCCCCCCTCCCTCCCCCAGATCGGTGTGACTAATGACCCTCCCCCCTCCCTCCCCCAGGTCGGTGTGACTAATGACCCTCCCCCCTCCCTCCCCAGATCGGTGTGACTAATGACCCTCCCCCCTCCCTCCCCCAGATCGGTGTGACTAATGACCCTCCCCCCTCCCTCCCCCAGGTCGGTGTGACTAATGACCCTCCCCCCTCCCTCCCCTAGATCGGTGTGACTAATGACCCTCCCGCCTCCCTCCCCCAGGTCGGTGTGACTAATGACCCTCCCCCCTCCCCCCCCCAGGTCGGTGTGACTAATGACCCTCCCCCCTCCCTCCCCCAGGTCGGTGTGACTAATGACCCTCCCCCCTCCCTCCCCCAGATCGGTGTGACTAATGACCCTCCCCCCTCCCCCCCAGATCGGTGTGACTAATGACCCTCCCCCCTCCCTCCCCCAGGTCGGTGTGACTAATGACCCTCCCCCCTCCCTCCCCAAGGTCGGTGTGACTAATGACCCTCCCCCCTCCCTCCCCCAGGTCGGTGTGACTAATGACCCTCCCCCCTCCCTCCCCCAGATCGGTGTGACTAATGACCCTCCCCCCTTCCTCCCCCAGGTCGGTGTGACTAATGACTTTATCGATACCCTGATCATAATGACCCTCCCCCTCCCTCCCCCAGATCGGTGTGACTAATGACCCTCCCCCTCCCTCCCCCAGGTCGGTGTGACTAATGACTTTATCGATACCCTGATCATAATGACCCTCCCCCTCCCTCCCCCAGATCGGTGTGACTAATGACCCTACCCCCTCCCTCCCCCAGGTCGGTGTGACTAATGACCCTCCCCCTTCCTCCCCCAGGTCGGTGTGACTAATGACCCTCCCCCCTCCCTCCCCCAGGTCGGTGTGACTAATGACCCTCCCCCTTCCTCCCCCAGGTCGGTGTGACTAATGACCCTCCCCCTTCCTCCCCCAGGTCGGTGTGACTAATGACCCTCCCCCCTCCCTCCCCCAGGTCGGTGTGACTAATGACCCTCCCCCTTCCTCCCCCAGGTCGGTGTGACTAATGACCCTCCCCCCTGCCTCCACCAGGTCGGTGTGACTAATGACCCTCCCCCAGGTCGGTGTGACTAATGACCCTCCCCCCTTCCTCCCCCAGGTCGGTGTGACTAATGACCCTCCCCCTTCCTCCCCCAGGTCGGTGTGACTAATGACCCTCCCCCCTCCCTCCCCCAGGTCGGTGTGACTAATGACTTTATCGATACCCTGATCGTAATGATCCCTCCTCTCGTCTGTTTAATAACACACTGGATAGGGGGAGAGGAGGGACGGATGGATGGAGGGAACCCAACATGCAGTGAAGTGTAGGGTTACTGGTGAGAACAACAACACTGTTATAATGTGGCTGGGTAACCGTGACAATACTGTAATGTAATGGGCGGTCACAGGTGGACAGACTAAAGCTCATTATTTTGCTTACTGCAGGACAGAAACCGATTCAAAACTATAGTCAGAACCGGAAGGAAAAATGTTATTTCTGGGGCCTATAATGACACACAGACACTTACCCCTGTGAGAGGGAGAGCTGAATGTTGTAGCAGGGCAGGAGGGGTCGGTCAGAGAACTCAAACTCAAAGCCCTGCCTCGAGTCCTCCTCCTCCTCCTCTCCTGGGCCTGGGGGGTTAGCCAGGATGTCATAGGCTGCTGGGTCCTCACCTGACTCTGCAACACACACACACACACACACACACACACACACACACACACACACACACACACACACACACACACACACACACACACACTGTTACAACACTATTCTGTAGAGATGACCAAACACACTGTTACAACACTATTCTGTATCAGTGACGATGACAGGTGAGTACTACACAGGTCAGGTTACAGAACTCAAACAGGTGGGCACATACAAACATTCCAAATGAAACACACATGACTGTCTACACCTGCATCACCCCCCACAACACACACAGCCAGGGTTGAGCTGGAGATAAATGCCTGTGGCAGATAAGGTCAGCCTCGTCAAACAGGCACAGTCAGAGCATTGTACTGCTGGCTGGCTGGCTGCCCCCCCCCCCCTCCCTCCAATGATAGCATGAAGCAGCCAGGTGTTGCCCTGGGGCGCCCAGCTCCACTCAGCCCACCGAACCGACCGCAGGGTGTGTGTGCATCAGTGTGTTGAATAATGCAGGTGTGGAGAGATCCCAGCAGCCGTCCACCCCCACTTCATCCACTTCTGCCTTCACAGGACTAGGGGTGGTATTAGCATGGAATATCTAGCTGTGTTCTTGCGGGAAGAGGGGATGAAATATTAGCGTTGTACATTAGGCAATATTTGAAACGACCTTGAAGAATTTCTACAAAGTTGTCACCGGTGACACTCAAATCACAGAGAAAGATGAATTATGACCTTCAACTTCTGTTTGTAATATGATGCAGGAATGTAATACAGTTCTCTGTCCTCTCCAGCTGGAAGTCCAACCTCTCCCTGCTGTTCTAACACGGGGGGCGGCTGTGGTCTGAGGGACATTTCACAATTTGGAGAAAGGGAGGGGATGAGGGGAGGAAAGGAGGGAGTCAGCAGAGGAGGAGGGAGAGGGGGGTTAATTGGTAGTTTGTCGTGGGTCTCTAATAGACCCTCATGCCTCACATTCCTGTGATTCCAGGACTGGAGAGAGGATAGAGGGAGTGGAGAGAGGAGGATAGAGGGAGTTGAGAGGATAGAGGGAGTGGAGAGAGGAGGATAGAGGGAGTGGGAGAGGAGGATAGGGGGAGTGAGAGAGGAGGATAGAGGGAGTGAGAGAGGAGGATAGAGAGAGTGGAGAGAGGAGGATAGCGGGAGTGGAGAGAGGAGGATAGCGGGAGTGGAGAGAGGAGGATAGCGGGAGTGGAGAGAGGAGGATAGAGGGAGTGGAGAGGATAGAGGGAGTGGAGAGAAAAGGATAGAGGGAGTGGAGAGAGGAGGATAGAGGGAGTGGAGAGAGGAAGATAGAGGGAGTGGAGAGAGGAGGATAGAGGGAGTGGAGAGAGGAGGATAGCGGGAGTGGAGAGAGGAGGATAGGGGGAGTGAGAGAGGAGGATAGAGGGAGTGAGAGAGGAGGATAGAGAGAGTGGAGAGAGGAGGATAGCGGGAGTGGAGAGAGGAGGATAGCGGGAGTGGAGAGAGGAGGATAGCGGGAGTGGAGAGAGGAGGATAGAGGGAGTGGAGAGGATAGAGGGAGTGGAGAGAAGAGGATAGAGGGAGTGGAGAGAGGAGGATAGAGGGAGTGGAGAGAGGAAGATAGAGGGAGTGGAGAGAGGAGGATAGAGGGAGTGGAGAGAGGAGGATAGCGGGAGTGGAGAGAGGAGGATAGAGGGAGTGGAGAGAGGAGGATAGCGGGAGTGGAGAGAGGAGGATAGAGGGAGTGGAGAGAAGAGGATAGCGGGAGTGGAGAGTGGAGGATAGCGGGAGTGGAGAGTGGAGGATAGCGGGAGTGGAGAGAGGAGGATAGCGGGAGTAGAGAGAGGAGGATAGCGGGAGTGGAGAGAGGAGGATAGCGGGAGAGGGGAGGATAGAGGGAGTGGAGAGAAGAGGATAGAGGGAGTGGAGAGAGGAGGATAGAGGGAGTGGAGAGAGGAGGATAGAGGGAGAGAGGAGGAAAGTGGGAGTGGAGAAAAGAGGATACAGGGAGTGGAGAGAGGAGGATAGCGAGAGTGGAGAGAGGAGGATAGAGGGAGTGGAGACAGGAGGATAGAGGGAGTGGAGAGAAGAGGATAGAGGGAGTGGAGAGAGGAGGATAGAGGGAGTGGAGAGAGGAGGATAGAGGGAGTGGAGAGAGGAGGATAGAGGGAGTGGGAGAGGGAGATAGGGGGAGTGAGAGAGGAGGATAGAGGGAGTGAGAGAGGAGGATAGAGAGAGTGGAGAGAGGAGGATAGAGGGAGTGGAGAGAGGAGGATAGTGGGAGTGGAGAGAGGAGGATAGCGGGAGTGGAGAGAGGAGGATAGAGGGAGTGGAGAGAGGAGGATAGAGGGAGTGGAGAGAGGAGGATAGTGGGAGTGGAGAGAGGAGGATAGCGGGAGTGGAGAGAGGAGGATAGTGGGAGTGGAGAGAGGAGGATAGCGGGAGTGGAGAGAGGAGGATAGCGGGAAAGGGGAGAAAAGGGGAGGATAGAGGCAGTGGAGAGGGGATGTGTAGAGCGAGTGGAGAGTGGAGGATGAGGGAGTGCAGAGAGGAGGATGAGGGAGTGCAGAGAGGAGGATGAGGGAGTGGAGAGAGGAGGATGAGGGAGTGGAGAGAGGAGGATGAGGGAGTGCAGAGAGGAGGATGAGGGAGTGGAAAGAGGAGGATGAGGGAGTGGAGAGAGGAGGATGAGGGAGTGGAGAGAGGAGGATGAGGGAGTGGAGAGAGGATAGAGGGAGTGGAGAGAGGAGGATGAGGGAGTGGAGAGAGGAGGATGAGGGAGTGGAGAGAGGATAGAGGGAGTAGAGAGAGGATAGAGGGAGTGGAGAGGATAGAGGGAGTGGAGAGGATAGAGGGAGTGGAGAGGATATAGGGAGTGGAGAGAGGATAGAGGGAGTGGAGAGGATAGAGGGAGTGGAGAGGATAGAGGGAGTGGAGAGGATAGAGGGAGTGGAGGATAGAGGGAGTAGAGGATGAGGGAGTGGAGGAGAGAGGGAGTGAGAGAGGAGGATAGAGAAAGTGGAGAGAGGATAGAGGGAGTGAGAGAGGAGGATAGGGGGAGTGAGAGAGGAGGATAGGGGGAGTGGAGAGAGGAGGATAGAGGGAGTGGAGAGAGGAGGATAGTGGGAGTGGAGAGAGGAGGATAGCGGGAGTGGAGAGAGGAGGATAGAGGGAGTGGAGAGAGGAGGATAGAGGGAGTGGAGAGAGGAGGATAGTGGGAGTGGAGAGAGGAGGATAGCGGGAGTGGAGAGAGGAGGATAGTGGGAGTGGAGAGAGGAGGATAGCGGGAGTGGAGAGAGGAGGATAGCGGGAAAGGGGAGAAAAGGGGAGGATAGAGGCAGTGGAGAGGGGATGGTAGAGCGAGTGGAGAGTGGAGGATGAGGGAGTGCAGAGAGGAGGATGAGGGAGTGCAGAGAGGAGGATGAGGGAGTGGAGAGAGGAGGATGAGGGAGTGGAGAGAGGAGGATGAGGGAGTGCAGAGAGGAGGATGAGGGAGTGGAAAGATGAGGATGAGGGAGTGGAGAGAGGAGGATGAGGGAGTGGAGAGAGGAGGATGAGGGAGTGGAGAGAGGATAGAGGGAGTGGAGAGAGGAGGATGAGGGAGTGGAGAGAGGAGGATGAGGGAGTGGAGAGAGGATAGAGGGAGTAGAGAGAGGATAGAGGGAGTGGAGAGGATAGAGGGAGTGGAGAGGATAGAGGGAGTGGAGAGGATATAGGGAGTGGAGAGAGGATAGAGGGAGTGGAGAGGATAGAGGGAGTGGAGAGGATAGAGGGAGTGGAGAGGATAGAGGGAGTGGAGGATAGAGGGAGTAGAGGATGAGGGAGTGGAGGAGAGAGGGAGTGAGAGAGGAGGATAGAGAAAGTGGAGAGAGGATAGAGGGAGTGAGAGAGGAGGATAGGGGGAGTGAGAGAGGAGGATAGGGGGAGTGGAGAGAGGAGGATAGAGGGATTGTAGAGAGGAGGATAGTGGGAGTGGAGAGAGGAGGATAGGGGGAGTGGAGAGAGGAGGATAGCGGGAGTGGAGAGAGGAGGATAGGGGGAGTGGAGAGAGGAGGATAGAGGGAGTGGAGAGAGGAGGATAGAGGGAGTGGAGAGAGGAGGATAGAGGGAGTGGGAAAGGAGGGAATTTGCTTTCCTAACAGCTGGAGTGGGGCCCATTCTGTAGTAGCCCCCCCCCCCCCCCCCCCTCTCTCTCTCTCGCTCTTTGGAGCTCAAACCTCCATAGCATCACTAGTTAAAACCGGAGACCTTTCTGCATGGCATTGAGATCCACATATCTCAGTTGGTTGGAGCATGGTGGGTGTCGGCAATGCGAAGGTTGCAAGTTGGATTTCCACATGGGCCATCAATATTGATCGTAAGCAATACATGGGAGAAACTGTGGTTTGGAGGCAGGAGAGTAGGGAGGCAGGAGGGGAGGTAGGCAGGAGGGGAGGGAGGCAGGAGGGGAGGTAGGCAGGAGAGTAGGGAGGCAGGAGAGTAGGGAGGCAGGAGGGGAGGTAGGCAGGAGAGTAGGGAGGCAGGAGGGGAGGTAGGCAGGAGAGTAGGGAGGGAGGAGGGGAGGTAGGCAGGAGAGTAGGGAGACAGGAGGGGAAGTAGGCAGGAGAGTAGGGAGGCAGGATGGGAGGTAGGCAGGAGAGTAGGGAGGCAGGAGAGTAGGGAGGCAGGAGCGGAGGTAGGCAGGAGAGTAGGGAGGCAGGAGGGGAGGTAGGCAGGAGAGTAGGGAGGCAGGAGGGGAGGTAGGCAGGAGAGTAGGGAGGCAGGATGGGAGGTAGGCAGGAGAGTAGGGAGGCAGGAGAGTAGGGAGGCAGGAGGGGAGGTAGGCAGGAGAGTAGGGAGGCAGGAGGGTAGGGAGGCAGGATGGGAGGTAAGAAGGAGAGTAGGGAGGCAGGATGGGAGGTAGGCAGGAGAGTAGGGAGGCAGGAGAGTAGGGAGGCAGGAGGGGAGGTAGGCAGGAGAGTAGGGAGGCAGGAGAGTAGGGAGGCAGGAGAGTAGGGAGGCAGGAGAGTAGGGAGGCAGGAGGGGAAGTAGGCAGGAGAGTAGGGAGGCAGGAGGGGAGGTAGGCAGGAGAGTAGGGAGGCAGGAGGGGAGGTAGGCAGGAGAGTAGGGAGGCAGGAGGGGCGGTAAGCAGGAGAGAAGGGAGGCAGGAGAGTAGGGAGGCAGGAGGGGAGGTAGGCAGGAGAGTAGGGAGGCAGGAGAGTAGGGAGGCAGGAGGGGAGGTAGGCAGGAGAGTAGGGAGGCAGGAGAGTAGGGAGGCAGGAGGTGAGGTAGGCACAAAAGCGTAGCTCGCTCCGTAGCTGGGAGGGGAAATCTATCGGATACAAGAGAAGCAACTGTTCTCTTTTTCTGATGTTGTCCTTCTGAATCAATGCTGGTCTCCTCCGAGAAGACTCCCACAGAGATTTACCTGAGGGTCTCTGTCTTCTTCCTGCTGCTCCTTTCTCTCCCTCTCTTCTCCTGTGTGTGTGTGTGTGTGTGTGTGTACTCACCACACACGGCGCTGCCGTAAAACTCCCAGTAGATGCCTTCGTCAGTGTCTTCACGCCCCTTCAGGTCGGAAAAATACTCTAGAGAGACAGAGACACGGTACAGCTATAAACAGGGACAGAGAGAGAGAGACACGGTACAGCTATAAACAGGGACAGACCAGAGAGAGACACAGTACAGCTATAAACAGGGACAGAGCAGAGAGAGACACGGTACAGCTATAAACAGGGACAGAGCAGAGAGAGAGAGACACGGTACAGCTATAAACAGGGACAGAGCAGAGAGAGAGACACGGTACAGCTATAAACAGGGACAGAGAGAGAGAGACACGGTACAGCTATAAACAGGGACAGAGAGAGAGAGACACGGTACAGCTATAAACAGAGACAGAGCAGAGAGAGAGACAGTACAGCTATAAACAGGGACAGAGCAGAGAGAGACATGGTACAGCTATAAACAGGGACAGAGCAGAGAGAGACACGGTACAGCTATAAACAGGGACAGAGCAGAGAGAGACATGGTACAGCTATAAACAGGGACAGAGCAGAGAGAGACACGGTACAGCTATAAACAGGGACAGGGCAGAGAGAGACACGGTACAGCTATAAACAGGGACAGAGCAGAGAGAGAGAGACACGGTACAGCTATAAACAGGGACAGAGCAGAGAGAGACACGGTACAGCTATAAACAGGGACAGAGCAGAGAGAGACATGGTACAGCTATAAACAGGGACAGAGCAAAGAGAGACACTGTACAGCTATAAACAGGGACAGAGCAGAGAGAGAGAGACACGGTACAGCTATAAACAGGGACAGAGCAGAGAGAGACACTGTACATCTCTAAACAGGAACAGAGCAGAGAGAGAGAGACACGGTACAGCTATAAACAGGGACAGAGCAGAGAGAGACACGGTACAGCTCTAAACAGGGACAGAGCAGGGGGAGAGAGACACGGTACAGCTATAAACAGGGACAGAGCAGAGAGAGACACGGTACAGCTATAAACAGGGACAGAGCAGAGAGAGACACGGTACAGCTATAAACAGGGACAGACCAGAGAAAGACACGGTACAGCTATAAACAGGGACAGAGCAGAGAGAGAGAGACACGGTACAGCTATAAACAGGGACAGAGCAGAGAGAGAGAGACACGGTACAGCTATAAACAGGGACAGAGTAGAGAGAGAGAGACACGGTACAGCTATAAACAGGAATAGAGCAGAGAGAGAGAGAGAGACACGGTACAGCTATAAACAGGGACAGAGCAGAGAGAGAGAGACACGGTACAGCTATAAACAGGAACAGAGCAGAGAGAGAGAGAGAGACACGGTACAGCTATAAACAGGGACAGAGCAGAGAGAGAGAGACACGGTACAGCTATAAACAGAGACAGAGCAGAGAGAGACACGGTACAGCTATAAACAGAGACAGAGCAGAGAGAGACACGGTACAGCTATAAACAGAGACAGAGCAGAGAGAGACACGGTACAGCTATAAACAGGGACAGAGCAGAGAGAGACACGGTACAGCTATAAACAGGGACAGAGTAGAGAGAGAGAGACACGATACAGCTATAAACAAGGACAGAGCAGAGAGAGAGAGAGACACGGTACAGCTATAAACAGGGACAGAGCAGAGAGAGAGAGACACGGTACAGCTTCAAACAGGAACAGAGCAGAGAGAGAGAGAGAGACACGGTACAGCTATAAACAGGGACAGAGCAGAGACAGAGAGACACGGTACAGCTATAAACAGAGACAGAGCAGAGAGAGACACGGTACAGCTATAAACAGAGACAGAGCAGAGAGAGACACGGTACAGCTATAAACAGGGACAGAGCAGAGAGAGACACGGTACAGCTATAAACAGGGACAGAGCAGAGAGAGACACGGTACAGCTATAAACAGGGACAGAGCAGAGAGACACAGTACAGCTATAAACAGGAAAAGAGGCCGTATAAGCCCCGCCCCCCACCCTGGCCCCCACGCCCCCCACCATGGCCCCCCGCCCCCCCACCCTGGCCCCCACGCCCCCCACACCTTTGCCCCCCGCCCCCCACCCGGCCCCCCACCCTGGCCCCCGCCCCCCAACCTGGCCCCCCACCCTGTCCCCCCGCCCCCCACCCTGGCCCCCCACTCTGCCTCACGGTGGAACAGGCGGAGCACGGCAGTGTGTGTCAGACATGCATCTCTAATCAGATTCCACTCGGGAGCCTTCAAAGCCGCTAGGGAGCCATGCACGCTCTCACACACACACACACACTTAAATCACCGGGTGTTCACTCCACCGAGTGTTCATTTAAAAACGGCTCCGGCTGCTTGGACAGCAGGTCACTATGTTTGCATTCTGTGTGTGTGTGCGTGTTTGTGTGTGTGTGCTTGCGCACAGGGAGCCGGTGTGGGAGCGGGGGCAGCTGTGCGGGGGCTTGGCGTTGGGTGGGTAGTGTGGCAGTGCCAGAGGCAGCAAGGGAGTGTTGTGCCAGCTACAGCCATTCAGGGATTCAGCAGTTAAGCCTCATTAAAAAACCCACGGAACGACAGAGAAAGAGAGAGAGGGAAAGGAGAGAGAGGCAGAGAGGGAAAGGAGAGAGAGAGGCAGAGAGGGAAAGGAGAGAGAGAGGCAGAGAGGGAAAGGAGAGAGAGAGGCAGAGAGAGTGGCAGAGAGGGAAAGGAGAGAGAGGCAGAGAGGGAAAGGAGAGAGAGGCAGAGAGGGAAGGAGAGAGAGGCAGAGAGGGAAAGGAGAGAGAGAGGAAGAGAGGGAAAGGAGAGAGAGAGGCAGAGAGGGAAAGGAGAGAGAGGCAGAGAGGGAAAGGAGAGAGAGAGGCAGAGAGGGAAAGGAGAAAGAGAGGCAGAGAGGGAAAGGAGAGAGCGAGGCAGAGAGGGAAAGGAGAGAGTGGTAGAGAGAGAGAGGGGTATTAGGGAGATGGAAAAGGGAGAGAAAGAGAGAGAAAGGAGAGAGAAAGAACGAGGCGAAGGAAAGTAAGAAAGTGTGTGTTGTGCTAGCTGCTGATTAGAGCTCCCAGGGAGAGGGAACACATTGGGGGAGGAGGTAGAAATCAGACTGGCAGGCAGCACATCCATACAAACCTGCCGATTTACCATGCCCCCCTTCTCTCTCTCCCTCTCTCTCTACTTCCTCTCGCTCCATCTTTCATTCTCTCTCTAGCTCCTTCATGCTTGCTCAGCCTCGTTCCAGTTCTCTCTGTCACACTAACCCTCCCTCTATATTTCATTCTCTCTCTCTTCACGCTCCCTCCATCTGTCTTTTAGTCGTACTCACTCTCTCTATTTCACACACTCACTGTTTCTAGCTTCCTTGCGCTTGCCGTGCCTTCCGCTCGCTCGGTCTCTAACGTGGTCTTACACAAAGCCTGGGAGTTGAGACGGAGAGAGGAAGGGAACGAGAGCACGGAAGGAAGGATGAAGAGGCTATTACCCTGCAACGCCACTGAGTGTGTTCATTTGTTAGTGCTGGCTTGTATATATGCCTCTCTGCAGTGTGTGTGTGTGTGTGTGTGTGTCAGCAGGGTATAGCTGAGCACTGTGCTCCCCATAGCTCTAAATGACAGGCTGGCTCTGTGGCCGTGCTGCTCTGTGGCCGTGCTGCTCTGTGGCCGTGCTGCTCTGTGGCCGTGCTGCTCTGTGGCCGTGCTGCTCTGTGGCCATGCTGCTCTGTGGTTTGCGGGGGAAGCAGCCGTTTTAAATGCTAAGTGGGAAGTGGTGATTAGGGGAGGAGAGCGGAGGGAGAGAGGGAGCGAGGGAGAGCAGAGAAGAGAAGAAAAGAGAGGTGCCTGGCTCTGATTGCTACCCCCGTCCACCCCTCCTTCTGCCCCCAGCTCTCTGCTCTCCCTGGGTAATGTGGGTCACGATATTGCAGCACTCAGCGCTCAGGGCAGTGTGTGTGTGTGTGTGTGTGTGTGTGTGTGTGTGTGTGTCAATGGAGATACGTCTCTCTACCGACACACACCGCCTCTGTGTTACATCACCACCATACTTCCAGCTCCACACAGACACGGAAACACACGGCTATTTCAGCTGTTGTTTTGTTTCCCTGCTCAGTCCAAGGCATTCGGGAACGAGAGATCTACCTCGCAAATAACAGGATTAGGAAACAAAATCCCAGAGAATCCCTGTAGAAGTCCCAGAGGCCAGGGAGGGAAGGCCTGAGAGGGAGAGAGAGTCCAGGAAGGGAGAGAGAGTCCAGGGAGGGAAGAGAGTCCAAGGAGGGAAGATAGAAAGGAGAGTCCGGAGAGGGAAGAGAGAGAGTCCAAAGAGAGCGAGAGGAGAGTCCAGGGAGGGAAGAGAGAGAGGAGAATCAAGAGAGGGAAGAGAGAAAGGAGAGTCCAGGGAGGGAAGAGAGACAGGAGAGTCCAGGGAGGGAAGAGAGACAGGAGAGTCCAGGGAGGGAAGAGAGAGAGGAGAGTCCAGAGGGGGAAGAGAGAGAGGAGAGTCCAGAGAGAGAGAGGAGAGTCCAGGGAGGGAATAGAGAGAGAGGAGAATCAAGAGAGGGAAGAGAGAGAGAGAGAGGAGAGTCCAGGGAGGGAAAAGAGAGAGGAGAATCAAGAGAGGGAAGAGAGACAGGAGAGTCCAGGGAGGGAAGAGAGAGAGGAGAGTCCAGAGAGGGAAGAGAGAGAGGAGAGTCCAGAGAGAGAGAGGAGAGTCAAGGGAGGGAAGAGAGAGAGGAGAGTCCAGGGAGGGAAGAGAGACAGGAGAGTCCAGGGAGGGAAGAGAGACAGGAGAGTCCAGGGAGGGAAGAGAGAGAGGAGAGTCCAGAGAGAGAGAGGAGAGTCCAGAGAGAGAGAGAGGAGAGTCCAGGGAGGGAAGAGAGAGAGGAGAGTCCAGAGAGAGAGAGGAGAGTCCAGAGAGAGAGAGGAGAGTCCAGAGAGAGAGAGGAGAGTCCAGGGAGGGAAGAGAGAGAGGAGAGTCCAGGGAGGGAAGAGAGAGAGGAGAGTCCAGAGAGGGAAGAGAGAGAGGAGAGTCCAGGGAGGGAAGAAAGAGAGGAGAGTCCAGAGAGGGAAGAGAGAGTGGAGAGTCCAGAGAGGGAAGAGAGAGAGGAGAGTCCAGAGAGGGAAGAGATAGAGGAGAGTGCAGGGAGGGAAGAGAGAGAGGAGAGTCCAGAGAGGGAAGAGAGAGAGGAGAGTCCAGAGAGGGAAGGAGAGAGGAGAGTCCAGAGAGGGAAGAGAGAGAAGAGAGTCCAGAGGAAGGAAGAGAGAGAGGAGAGTCCAGGCAGGGAAGGGAGAGATGAGAGTCCAGAGAGGGAAGAGAGAGAGGAGAGTCCAGAGAGAGAGATGAGAGTCCAGAGAGAGAGAGACGAGAGTCCAGGGAGGGAAGAGAGAGAGGAGAGTCCAGAGAGAGAGAGGAGAGTCCAGAGAGAGAGAGGAGAGTCCAGAGAGAGAGAGGAGAGTCCAGGGAGGGAAGAGAGAGTGGAGAGTCCAGAGAGGGAAGAGAGAGAGGAGAGTCCAGAGAGGGAAGAGAGAGAGGAGAGTGCAGGGAGGGAAGAGAGAGAGGAGAGTCCAGAGGGAAGAGAGAGAGGAGAGTCCAGAGAGGGAAGGAGAGAGGAGAGTCCAGAGAGGGAAGAGAGAGAAGAGAGTCCAGAGGAAGGAAGAGAGAGAGGAGAGTCCAGGCAGGGAAGGGAGAGAGGATAGTCCAGAGGAAGGAAGAGAGAGAGGAGAGTCCAGGGAGGGAAGAGAGAGAGGAGAGTCCAGGGAGGGAAGAGAGAGAGGAGAGTCCAGAGAGGGAAGAGAGAGAGGAGAGTCCAGAGAGAGAGGAGAGTCCAGAGAGGAAAGAGAGAGAGGAGAGTCCAGAGAGAGAGGAGAGTCCAGAGAGGAAAGAGAGAGAGGAGACTCCAGAGAGAGAGGAGAGTCCATGGAGGGAAGAGAGAGAGGAGAGTCCAGGGAGGGAAGGAGAGAGGAGAGTCCAGAGAGGGAAGAGAGAGAGAGGAGAGTCCAGGGAGGGAAGGGAGAGAGGAGAGTCCAGAGGAAGGAAGAGAGAGAGGAGAGTCCAGGGGAAGGAAGAGAGAGAGGAGTCCAGGGAGGGAAGAGAGAGAGAAGAGTCCAGAGAGGGAAGAGAGAGAGAAGCGTCCAGGGAGGAAAGAGAGAGAGGAGAGTCCAGGGAGGGAAGAGAGAGAGGAGAGTCCATGGAGGGAAGAGAGAGAGGAGAGTCCAGGGAGAGAGGAGAGTCCAGGGAGGGAGGGAAGAGAGAGAGGAGAGTCCAGGGAGGGAAGAGAGAGAGGAGTGTCCAGGGAGAGAGGAGAGTCCAGGGAGAGAGGAGAGTCCAGGGAGGGAAGAGGGGCAGAAAGGCCAGAGGGAAGAGAGGGAGGAGAAGACAGGGAGGGAGGGAGGGAGGAGAGGACAAGGAGGGAGGGAGTGCTCCTAGTGGGTTCTGGGGTGCTCAGAGAGAGAGAGAGAGAGAGGAGAGTCCAGAGAGAGAGAGAGGAGAGTCCAGGGAGGGAAAAGAGAGAGGAGAATCAAGAGAGGGAAGAGAGAAAGGAGAGTCCAGAGAGGGAAGAGAGAGAGGAGAGTCCAGAGAGGGAAGAGAGAGAGGAGAGTCCAGGGAGGGAAGAGCGAGAGGAGAGTCCAGAGAGGGAAGAGAGAGAGGAGAGTCCAGAGAGAGAGAGGAGAGTCCAGAGAGAGAGAGAGGAGAGTCCAGCGAGGGAAGTGAGAGAGGAGAGTCCAGAGAGAGAGAGGAGAGTCCAGAGAGAGAGAGGAGAGTCCAGAGAGAGAGAGGAGAGTCCAGGGAGGGAAGAGAGAGAGGAGAGTCCAGGGAGGGAAGAGAGAGAGGAGAGTCCAGAGAGGGAAGAGAGAGAGGAGAGTCCAGGGAGGGAAGAAAGAGAGGAGAGTCCAGAGAGGGAAGAGAGAGTGGAGAGTCCAGAGAGGGAAGAGAGAGAGGAGAGTCCAGAGAGGGAAGAGAGAGAGGAGAGTGCAGGGAGGGAAGAGAGAGAGGAGAGTCCAGAGAGGGAAGAGAGAGAGGAGAGTCCAGAGTGGGAAGGAGAGAGGAGAGTCCAGAGAGGGAAGAGAGAGAAGAGAGTCCAGAGGAAGGAAGAGAGAGAGGAGAGTCCAGGCAGGGAAGGGAGAGAGGAGAGTCCAGAGAGGGAAGAGAGAGAGGAGAGTCCAGAGAGAGAGATGAGAGTCCAGAGAGAGAGAGAGGAGAGTCCAGGGAGGGAAGAGAGAGAGGAGAGTCCAGAGAGAGAGAGGAGAGTCCAGAGAGAGAGAGGAGAGTCCAGAGAGAGAGAGAGGAGAGTCCAGGGAGGGAAGAGAGAGTGGAGAGTCCAGAGAGGGAAGAGAGAGAGGAGAGTCCAGAGAGGGAAGAGAGAGAGGAGAGTGCAGGGAGGGAAGAGAGAGAGGAGAGTCCAGAGAGGGAAGAGAGAGAGGAGAGTCCAGAGAGGGAAGGAGAGAGGAGAGTCCAGAGAGGGAAGAGAGAGAATAGAGTCCAGAGGAAGGAAGAGAGAGAGGAGAGTCCAGG
This sequence comes from Oncorhynchus mykiss, assembly GCF_057628025.1. Classification (NCBI taxonomy): domain Eukaryota; kingdom Metazoa; phylum Chordata; class Actinopteri; order Salmoniformes; family Salmonidae; genus Oncorhynchus; species Oncorhynchus mykiss. The sequence continues at coordinate 4,884,327 of NC_143028.1, forward strand.
CAGGGAAGGGAGAGAGGATAGTCCAGAGGAAGGAAGAGAGAGAGGAGAGTCCAGGGAGGGAAGAGAGAGAGGAGAGTCCAGGGAGGGAAGAGAGAGAGGAGAGTCCAGAGAGGGAAGAGAGAGAGGAGAGTCCAGAGAGAGAGGAGAGTCCAGAGAGGAACGAGAGAGAGGAGAGTCCAGAGAGAGAGGAGAGTCCAGAGAGGAAAGAGAGAGAGGAGACTCCAGAGAGAGAGGAGAGTCCATGGAGGGAAGAGAGAGAGGAGAGTCCAGGGAGGGAAGGAGAGAGGAGAGTCCAGAGAGGGAAGAGAGAGAGGAGAGTCCAGGGAGGGAAGGGAGAGAGGAGAGTCCAGAGGAAGGAAGAGAGAGAGGAGAGTCCAGGGGAAGGAAGAGAGAGAGGAGTCCAGGGAGGGAAGAGAGAGAGAAGAGTCCAGAGAGGGAAGAGAGAGAGAAGCGTACAGGGAGGAAAGAGAGAGAGGAGAGTCCAGGGAGGGAAGAGAGAGAGGAGAGTCCAGGGAGAGAGGAGAGTCCAGGGAGGGAGGGAAGAGAGAGAGGAGAGTCCAGGGAGGGAAGAGAGAGAGGAGAGTCCAGGGAGGGAAGAGGGGCAGAAAGGCCAGAGGGAAGAGAGGGAGGAGAAGACAGGGAGGGAGGGAGGGAGGAGAGGACAAGGAGGGAGGGAGTGCTCCTAGTGGGTTCTGGGGTGCTCCTAGTGGGCAGGCTTATGTAAAATAGTATCAACTCATCAACACTTGAGGATTAGTGAGTGGAGAGAGGCAGAGAGGGCTGGAGCTGAAGCAGCAGTGTGGGCCACTGTGGAATTGAACTGAAGGGGGAAATTCTAATCCCCCTTTTAACTAAATGAATTGGATTTGTTGTGCGTTTTCTCTCTCTCTCTGGGAAGCACAGATCAGGTTAGGTGAGTGGAGTGAACTAGGCACCGTTTGGCAATCGCTGTTGGAGTGTGTATAAGAGGAGGAAAGTGTGTGTGTGTGTGTGTGTGTGTGTGCGCGCCAGAGCAGGGCTGATTAATAATGCCCTGAAATAGAGAACGGATGGAGGGAGGAAGAGAGAGAGAGGAAGAGAGGGAGGGAGGAAGAGAGAGAGAGGGAGCGAGGGATGCTAGCTCACTGCGGTTCTCTCAAGCACTCAATGGAACGCTGTCCTCTACTTCCCCTTGGTATATCTCCTCACCATCCATTTAAACTGTGTGGTGCCTGGGCGTGTGTGTGTGTCTGTGTGTGTGTAATGAGGCCGTCAGTTCCCTGTCCTGGCCCCCAGAAACCGCTGTGTTGGGCCAGAGCCAGAATACACGTAGGCAAAGCCGTGTTTTGAAAGTTCGTCATTGATCCAATCGCCGGTGACTTTGTTTTGACGTCCCCACCAACGACCTCCCTGACGTCCCCACCAACGACCTCCCTGACGTCCCCACCAACGACCTCCCTGACGGCACCCACCAACGACCTCCCTGACGTCCCCACCAACGACCTCCCTGACGGCAGTCTCAGACTGAAGTATGTAGTGAACATAGAACAGTGGAAGTATTCTGTTTGAGTCGTCAGGCAACCTCTCTCCCCCTCACTGCACCGCTCACAAGGGCCAGCCCTTAGAGGACGACCCCTCTGCAGCTGTTGCTAAGTAACCTGATAGTGGGGTAACGCGGTGCAACTCCCGAGGATGATACTGTGTCCCCCACAGATGAGGAACACACACACACACCATCTCTAAAGCAGTCTTACCAGAGAGGAATCCCTCCATGCCGTGGGAGTGTGTCATGCGGAGGAGGCTGCGGCCAGAGTACGTAGCCAGGGTTGGGTCAGCTCCGTAGGACAGCAGCAGACGGACCACTTCCAGATGGTCATTCTCCACCGCGTCATGTAGGGGCCTGGGGGGGAGGGAGACAGACACGCCACACACACACACTGGCGTTATGTACAGAGCCTTGGAAGGCAATTGTCCGTGTCCATATGTCTGGCCTGTGTGTTAGTGAGAGAGAAAGTGAGTGTCCATGCTTAAGTGTGTGTGTGTGTGTGTGTCTACCTGGTGCCTTCCTGGGCGCTACAGTTGACGTCGGCACCGTGCTCCAGCAGGTGCTGAGTGATAGCAAGCCAGCCACGTGCACATGCCTCGTGCAGCGCACAGTAGCCCGCGTTGTCACGGTGATTGACGTCACACACCCTGTTTTCCAGGCAGTACAGCACTACATCCTAGATAGGCCACAGAGAATAGAGGGGTTAGGGTCTCCACAGACAGGGGACAGAGGGGTTAGGGTCTCCACAGACAGGGGACAGAGGGGTTAGGGTCTCCACAGACAGGAGACAGAGGGGTTAGGGTCTCCACAGACAGGGGACAGAGGGGTTAGGGTCTCCACAGACAGGTGACAGAGGGGTTAGGGTCTCCACAGACAGGGGACAGAGGGGTTAGGGTCTCCACAGACAGGAGACAGAGGGGTTAGGGTCTCCACAGACAGGAGACCGAGGGGTTAGGGTCTCCACAGACAGGTGACAGAGGGGTTAGGGTCTCCACAGACAGGAGACCGAGGGGTTAGGGTCTCCACAGACAGGTGACAGAGGGGTTAGGGTCTCCACAGACAGGGGACAGAGGGGTTAGGGTCTCCACAGACAGGAGACCGAGGGATAAGGGTCTCCTCTAACCGAGGAGAAGACAGGGAGGGAGGGTCTCCTCTAAACCCTCTGTATCAGACTGACTCAACCCTACCTAGACCCCGTGTTATTCCTCAGTATAATACCTACTACACTATCTGTATCAGACTGACTCAACCCTACCTAGACCCTGTGTTATTCCTCAGTATAGTACCTACTACACTATCTGTATCAGACTGACTCCATACTACCTAGACCCTGTGTTATTCCTCAGTATAGTACCTACTACACTATCTGTATCAGACTGACTCAACCCTACCTAGACCCTGTGTTATTCCTCAGTATAATACCTACTACACTATCTGTATCAGACTGACTCAACCCTACCTAGACCCTGTGTTATTCCTCAGTATAATACCTACTACACTATCTGTATCAGACTGACTCCATACTACCTAGACCCTGTGTTATTCCTCAGTATAATACCTACTACACTATCTGTATCAGACTGACTCAACCCTACCTAGACCCCGTGTTATTCCTCAGTATAATACCTACTACACTATCTGTATCAGACTGACTCAACCCTACCTAGACCCTGTGTTATTCCTCAGTATAATACCTACTACACTATCTGTATCAGACTGACTCAACCCTACCTAGACCCCGTGTTATTCCTCAGTATAATACCTACTACACTATCTGTATCAGACTGACTCCATACTACCTAGACCCTGTGTTATTCCTCAGTATAATACCTACTACACTATCTGTATCAGACTGACTCAACCCTACCTAGACCCTGTGTTATTCCTCAGTATAATACCTACTACACTATCTGTATCAGACTGACTCAACACTACCTAGACCCTGTGTTATTCCTCAGTATAGTACCTACTACACTATCTGTATCAGACTGACTCAACCCTACCTAGACCCTGTGTTATTCCTCAGTATAATACCTACTACACTATCTGTATCAGACTGACTCAACCCTACCTAGACCCTGTGTTATTCCTCAGTATAATACCTACTACACTATCTGTATCAGACTGACTCAACCCTACCTAGACCCTGTGTTATTCTTCAGTATAATACCTACTACACTATCTGTATCAGACCGACTCCATACTACCTAGACCCTGTGTTATTCCTCAGTATAATACCTACTACACTATCTGTATCAGACTGACTCAACCCTACCTAGACCCCGTGTTATTCCTCAGTATAGTACCTACTACACTATCTGTATCAGACTGACTCAACCCTACCTAGACCCTGTGTTATTCCTCAGTATAATACCTACTACACTATCTGTATCAGACTGACTCAACACTACCTAGACCCTGTGTTATTCCTCAGTATAATACCTACTACACTATCTGTATCAGACTGACTCAACCCTACCTAGACCCCGTGTTATTCCTCAGTATAATACCTACTACACTATCTGTATCAGACTGACTCAACACTACCTAGACCCTGTGTTATTCCTCAGTATAATACCTACTACACTATCTGTATCAGACTGACTCAACCCTACCTAGACCCTGTGTTATTCCTCAGTATAATACCTACTACACTATCTGTATCAGACTGACTCAACCCTACCTAGACCCTGTGTTATTCCTCAGTATAATACCTACTACACTATCTGTATCAGACTGACTCAACCCTACCTAGACCCTGTGTTATTCCTCAGTATAATACCTACTACACTATCTGTATCAGACTGACTCAACCCTACCTAGACCCCGTGTTATTCCTCAGTATAATACCTACTACACTATCTGTATCAGACTGACTCAACACTACCTAGACCCTGTGTTATTCCTCAGTATAGTACCTACTACACTATCTGTATCAGACTGACTCAACCCTACCTAGACCCCGTGTTATTCCTCAGTATAATACCTACTACACTATCTGTATCAGACTGACTCAACCCTACCTAGACCCTGTTTTATTCCTCAGTATAATACCTACTACACTATCTGTATCAGACTGACTCAACCCTACCTAGACCCCGTGTTATTCCTCAGTATAATACCTACTACACTATCTGTATCAGACTGACTCAACCCTACCTAGACCCTGTGTTATTCCTAAGTATAGTACCTACTACACTATCTGTATCAGACTGACTCAACCCTACCTAGACCCCGTGTTATTCCTCAGTATAATACCTACTACACTATCTGTATCAGACTGACTCAACCCTACCTAGACCCTGTGTTATTCCTCAGTATAATACCTACTACACTATCTGTATCAGACTGACTCCATACTACCTAGACCCTGTGTTATTCCTCAGTATAGTACCTACTACACTATCTGTATCAGACTGACTCAACCCTACCTAGACCCTGTGTTATTCCTCAGTATAATACCTACTACACTATCTGTATCAGACTGACTCAACCCTACCTAGACCCTGTGTTATTCCTCAGTATAATACCTACTACACTATCTGTATCAGACTGACTCAACCCTACCTAGACCCTGTGTTATTCCTAAGTATAATACCTACTACACTATCTGTATCAGACTGACTCAACACTACCTAGACCCCGTGTTATTCCTCAGTATAATACCTACTACACTATCTGTATCAGACTGACTCAACCCTACCTAGACCCTGTGTTATTCCTCAGTATAATACCTACTACACTATCTGTATCAGACTGACTCAACCCTACCTAGACCCCGTGTTATTCCTCAGTATAATACCTACTACACTATCTGTATCAGACTGACTCAACCCTACCTAGACCCTGTGTTATTCCTCAGTATAATACCTACTACACTATCTGTATCAGACTGACTCCATACTACCTAGACCCTGTGTTATTCCTCAGTATAGTACCTACTACACTATCTGTATCAGACTGACTCAACCCTACCTAGACCCTGTGTTATTCCTCAGTATAATACCTACTACACTATCTGTATCAGACTGACTCAACCCTACCTAGACCCTGTGTTATTCCTCAGTATAATACCTACTACACTATCTGTATCAGACTGACTCAACCCTACCTAGACCCTGTGTTATTCCTCAGTATAGTACCTACTACACTATCTGTATCAGACTGACTCAACCCTACCTAGACCCTGTGTTATTCCTCAGTATAATACCTACTACACTATCTGCATCAGACTGACTCAACCCTACCTAGACCCTGTGTTATTCCTCAGTATAATACCTACTACACTATCTGTATCAGACTGACTCAACCCTACCTAGACCCTGTGTTATTCCTAAGTATAATACCTACTACACTATCTGTATCAGACTGACTCAACACTACCTAGACCCCGTGTTATTCCTCAGTATAATACCTACTACACTATCTGTATCAGACTGACTCAACCCTACCTAGACCCTGTGTTATTCCTAAGTATAATACCTACTACACTATCTGTATCAGACTGACTCAACACTACCTAGACCCCGTGTTATTCCTCAGTATAATACCTACTACACTATCTGTATCAGACTGACTCAACCCTACCTAGACCCTGTGTTATTCCTCAGTATAATACCTACTACACTATCTGTATCAGACTGACTCAACACTACCTTGCCCCTCTTAGCCAGTCCTTCTAATATCAGAAGATGGTGTCCAAGAGAGATCGAACTGGAACTGGTCCATAGAACTGGATCTGTGAGGTTCTCATCCCTCATCCTCTCAACCAGGGCAGTGGAAGGTAAGCCATTACAGGAGCCTCCGCTCTGATTCCCATCTCTATGCAAATGCTGTGGAGTGGTCGCCGAGCCTTTCATTTTTCAATAAGTCTTATCAAACGGCTGCCTGGGCGGCTCAAAATAGCCCAGTCAATCTGTCCCTCCTGAACGGTCCCATATATTTTCTACTAACATCTGGGTAATGGATTTGGATGGCTGTGTGTGATGGCTCAGGCTGGCCAGTTATGGACCATATCCACAATGGCTGCGCAGTTGCTCCTAAAAACCTGGGATTCTGAGCCACTGGAGAGTATGTTTGAGCCGGAATGCCTCCTAGCAGAGAGCTTCTTTAACCCAACAGCAGGGAAGCAGGGGCCATTAAATTGTTTCTCCCCACCCAACTCCATTCAGTAAAGGGGATTAAACCAAATTGAATTCAGGTTTGGAATTTTAAAAAACTGCCAATTATTTTTCCATTGAGGAGGGATTCAATTTCAATTCACTTACTTTCACTTTCTGTGCCTGGCCTTATGAGTTAAAGGGATGCTTCATGATTTATTTACTTCCCCAGCCTCAGATGAACTTGTGGATACCAGTTGTATGTTTGAGTGCAGTATGAAGGACGTTAGAGGTAGACACTTCTAGGCATTGCGAAAACTCTAGTTGGCTTTTACAGTTGCGCTAGTTAGCAACTTCGTTCAAACCGCATGCGGAGACATATACATGGTATCCACGAGTTCTTCTGACTCCTGGGAAACATTGCCAAAATCCTGAAGTATCTCTTTAACATGACTCATGTCATGAGTCACAGTGGCAAAGAATTGGAATGAATTGCAATTCTATAGACAGTTTGCTGACTCCAAGGCCTGACCAAAGCAAGGTGACTATGGCTAACACAATGAGAATATTTTATTTATTTATATAACCTTTATTAAAACTAGGCAAGTCAGCTAAGAACAAATTCGTATTTCCAATGACGGCCTACCAAGAGGCAAAACGCCTCCTGCGGGGACGTGGGGCTGGGATTAAAAATGTAAATATAGGACAAAACACACATCAAGACGAGACACCACTACATAAAGAGAGACCTAAGACAACAACATAGTGTAATGAAACAGGCAGGGAGCAGGTCTCGTACCCTCGACCTTCGAGCCCGAAGTCCAGCGTGCTATCGACTGTGCCGCAAAAGCATGCTCGTGCGGCAGGGTCGATTTCTGCTCTTATAAACCCAGGGTGGTTACACTACTCCCTCCTTTCAAAGAGCGCGTCGGCCAAGCACACGCACTGTCGTGGATGGGAGGTCCGATCTCTTCTGACACCAATGTAATGAAACAGCAGGGAGCAGGTCTCCAACCCTCCACCTTCTAGCCGGAGGTCCGGGGCGCGAGTTCAGCGTTTATAAAGCCAGGGTCGTTACAAAAGCATAGCATATGAATGTATATACCTAAAAGGTTCTCGATAACGGAAATATGTAGTCCTGTAGTATATTGTTAATGATAGAATCCAGTCAGAATGAGAAATATGTAGTCCTGTAGTATATTGTTAATGATAGAATCCAGTCAGAATGAGAAATATGTAGTCCTGTAGTATATTGTTAATGATAGAATCCAGTCAGAATGAGAAATATGTAGTCCTGTAGTATATTGTTAATGATAGAATCCAGTCAGAATGAGAAATATGTAGTCCTGTAGTTTATTGTTAATGATAGAATCCAGTCAGAATAAGAACAGCAGAATAAAGCCAATAAGCATCAAGTCGACAGCAGTCTCTCTTCTGTCTATGTGCTCATTTACCTGTGTCAGACAGCGCTGCGCGGCGGGCGTCGTTAACAAACCACACACACCCTTCCAGTCAGCCCAGTGTGGCTAGCATCAAACCACACACACAACCCCAGACAAACAGAAGGAACCAGGGTAGCGAAGTGTGGAAAGAGAGAGAGGTCCAGAGAAAGAGAGTGAGAAAGATGGAGACTAGCAGCAGCGCTCCACAGAGAGCAGAAACAGACATTAGCATTCAGCTAGCGTAGCGCAGCTTTGACGTGCCCTCCCTCCCGACCCGTATTCATAGAATTCATTCACAGCTCCCCACCGCGGTGCTGTGAGCTGAGCACACACATACACAGAGAAAGTGTATGTATCTTTAGATACAGCGTGGTCGTGTGGCTGCTGTGGCAACAAATGAGTCCAACTCCTGCTACTGCCAGTGCCGTGGCAACTTATGCGCTAAACAGCGAGAGCTGGCATTGCGGTTGGCATGCCTGGTGGACAACAAAATAGACCATAACACAGTACACAGTATTCAAACGACCAGCAGCCCCCACTCTTCTTAAATGGACTCTTCTCCAAAAAACAGCTCACCAACAGTGCTCAAACATAGACCCTACAGTCCCTCTCCAGTCTACTACCGAGGCGTGGTAGCTACCAGTCTACTACCGAGGGGCTGCCGCCACCAGTCTACTACAGAGGGGCTGCCGCCACCAGTCTACTACCGAGGCGTGGTAGCTACCAGTCTACTACCGTGGTGCTGCCGCCACCAGTCTACTACCGAGGGGCTGCCGCCACCAGTCTACTACCGAGGGGCTGCCGCCACCAGTCTACTACCGAGGGGCTGCCGCCACCAGTCTACTACCGAGGGGCTGCCGCCACCAGTCTACTACAGAGGGGCTGCCGCCACCAGTCTACTACCGAGGGGCTGCCGCCACCAGTCTACTACCGAGGGGCTGCCGCCACCAGTCTACTACCGAGGGGCTGCCGCCACCAGTCTACTACCGAGGGGCTGCCGCCACCAGTCTACTACAGAGGGGCTGCCGCCACCAGTCTACTACAGAGGGGCTGCCGCCACCAGTCTACTACCGAGGCGTGGTAGCTACCAGTCTACTACCGTGGTGCTGCCGCCACCAGTCTACCACCGCGGCGCAGCCGCCACCAGTCTACTACAGAGGGGCTGCCGCCACCAGTCTACTACAGAGGGGCTGCCGCCACCAGTCTACTACAGAGGGGCTGCCGCCACCAGTCTACTACAGAGGGGCTGCCGCTACCAGTCTACTACCGTGGTGCTGCCGCCACCAGTCTACTACAGAGGGGCTGCCGCCACCAGTCTACTACCGTGGTGCTGCCGCCACCAGTCTACTACCGAGGGGCTGCCGCCACCAGTCTACTACAGAGGGGCTGCCGCCACCAGTCTACTACCGTGGCGCTGCCGCCACCAGTCTACTACCGAGGGGCTGCCGCCACCAGTCTACTACCGAGGGGCTGCCGCCACCAGTCTACTACAGAGGGGCTGCCGCCACCAGTCTACTACCGAGGGGCTGCCGCCACCAGTCTACTACCGAGGCGTGGTAGCTACCAGTCTACTACCGTGGTGCTGCCGCCACCAGTCTACCACCGCGGCGCAGCCGCCACCAGTCTACTACAGAGGGGCTGCCGCCACCAGTCTACTACCGAGGGGCTGCCGCCACCAGTCTACTACAGAGGGGCTGCCGCTACCAGTCTACTACCGTGGTGCTGCCACCACCAGTCTACTACCGAGGGGCTGCCGCCACCAGTCTACTACCGAGGGGCTGCCGCCACCAGTCTACCACCGCGGCGCAGCCGCCACCAGTCTACTACAGAGGGGCTGCCGCCACCAGTCTACTACAGAGGGGCTGCCGCCACCAGTCTACTACCGTGGGGCTGCCGCCACCAGTCTACTACCGAGGCGTGGTAGCTACCAGTCTACTACCGAGGGGCTGCCGCCACCAGTCTACTACCGAGGGGCTGCCGCCACCAGTCTACTACCGAGGGGCTGCCGCCACCAGTCTACTACCGTGTCGTGGTAGCTAACCGGTCTACTACCGAGGGGCTGCCGCCACCAGTCTACTACCGAGGGGCTGCCGCCACCAGTCTACCACCGCGGCGCAGCCGCCACCAGTCTACTACAGAGGGGCTGCCGCCACCAGTCTACTACAGAGGGGCTGCCGCCACCAGTCTACTACAGAGGGGCTGCCGCCACCAGTCTACTACCGAGGGGCTGCCGCCACCAGTCTACTACCGAGGTGCTGCCGCCACCAGTCTACTACCGAGGGGCTGCCGCCACCAGTCTACTACAGAGGGGCTGCCGCCACCAGTCTACTACCGTGGCGCTGCCGCCACCAGTCTACTACCGAGGGGCTGCCGCCACCAGTCTACTACCGAGGGGCTGCCGCCATCAGTCTACTACAGAGGGGCTGCCGCCACCAGTCTACTACCGAGGGGCTGCCGCCACCAGTCTACTACCGAGGCGTGGTAGCTACCAGTCTACTACCGTGGTGCTGCCGCCACCAGTCTACCACCGCGGCGCAGCCGCCACCAGTCTACTACAGAGGGGCTGCCGCCACCAGTCTACTACCGAGGGGCTGCCGCCACCAGTCTACTACAGAGGGGCTGCCGCTACCAGTCTACTACCGTGGTGCTGCCACCACCAGTCTACTACCGAGGGGCTGCCGCCACCAGTCTACTACCGAGGGGCTGCCGCCACCAGTCTACCACCGCGGCGCAGCCGCCACCAGTCTACTACAGAGGGGCTGCCGCCACCAGTCTACTACAGAGGGGCTGCCGCCACCAGTCTACTACCGTGGGGCTGCCGCCACCAGTCTACTACCGAGGCGTGGTAGCTACCAGTCTACTACCGAGGGGCTGCCGCCACCAGTCTACTACCGAGGGGCTGCCGCCACCAGTCTACTACCGAGGGGCTGCCGCCACCAGTCTACTACCGTGTCGTGGTAGCTAACCGGTCTACTACCGAGGGGCTGCCGCCACCAGTCTACTACCGAGGGGCTGCCGCCACCAGTCTACCACCGCGGCGCAGCCGCCACCAGTCTACTACAGAGGGGCTGCCGCCACCAGTCTACTACAGAGGGGCTGCCGCCACCAGTCTACTACAGAGGGGCTGCCGCCACCAGTCTACTACCGAGGGGCTGCCACCACCAGTCTACTACCGAGGGGCTGCCGCCACCAGTCTACTACCGAGGGGCTGCCGCTACCAGTCTACTACCGAGGGGCTGCCGCCACCAGTCTACTACCGAGGCGTGGTAGCTACCAGTCTACTACCGAGGGGCTGCCGCCACCAGTCTACTACCGATGGGCTGCCGCCACCAGTCTACTACCGAGGGGCTGCCGCCACCAGTCTACTACCGAGACGTGGTAGCTACCAGTCTACTACCGAGGGGCTGCCACCACCAGTCTACTACCGAAGGGCTGCCGCCACCAGTCTACTACCGAGGGGCTGCCGCCACCAGTCTACTACAGAGGGGCTGCCGCCACCAGTCTACTACCGAGGCGTGGTAGCTACCAGTCTATTACCGAGGGGCTGCCGCCACCAGTCTACTACCAAGGGGCTGCCGCCACCAGTCTACTACCGAGGGGCTGCCGCCACCAGTCTACTACAGAGGGGCTGCCGCCACCAGTCTACTACCGAGGGGCTGCCGCCACCAGTCTACTACAGAGGGGCTGCCGCCACCAGTCTACTACCGCGGCGCAGCCACCACCAGTCTACTACCGTGGCAGATACTAGTCTACTACTGTGTCGTGGTAGCTACCAGTCTACTACCGAGGGGCTGCCGCCATTAGTCTACTACCGAGGGGCTGCCGCCACCGGTCTACTACCGAGGCGTGGTAGCTACCAGTCTACTACCGAGGGGCTGCCGCCAACAGTCTACTACCGTGTCGTGGTAGCTACCAGTCTACTACCGAGGGGCTGCCGAAACCAGTCTACTACCGAGGGGCTGCCGCCACCAGTCTACTACCGAGGGGCAGCCGCCACTAGTCTACTACCGAGGGGCTGCCGCAACCAGTCTACTACCGAGGGGCTGCCGCCACCAGTCTACTACCGAGGGGCTGCCGCCACCAGTCTACTACCGAGGGGCTGCCGCCACCAGTCTACTACCGAGGGGCTGCCGCCACCAGTCTACTACCGCGGCGCAGCCGCCACCAGTCTACTACCGTGGCAGATACTAGTCTACTACCGTGTCGTGGTAGCTACCAGTCTACTACCAAGGGGCTGCCGCTACTAGTCTACTACCGAGGGGCTGCCGCCACCAGTCTACTACCGAGGCGTGGTGGCTACCAGTCTACTACCGAGGGGCTGCTGCCACCAGTCTACTGCCGAGGCGTGGTAGCTACCAGTCTACTACGGTGGTATGGTAGCTACTAGTCTACTACGGTGGTGTGGTAGCTACTAGTTTACTACTGTGATGTGGTAGCTACTAGTTTACTACTGTGGTGTGGAAGCTACTAGTTTACTACTGTGATGTGGTAGCTACTAGTCTACTACTGTGGTGTGGTAGCTACTAGTCTACTACTGTGGTGTGGTAGCTACTAGTCTACTACGGTGGTGTGGTAGCTACTAGTCTACTACGGTGGTGTGGTAGCTACTAGTTTACTACGGTGGTGTGGTAGCTACTAGTTTACTACTGTGGTGTGGTAGCTACTAGTTTACTACGGTGGTGTGGTGGCTACTAGTTTACTACTGTGGTGTGGTAGCTACTAGTTTACTACTGTGGTGTGGTAGCTACTAGTTTACTACGGTGGTGTGGTGGCTACTAGTTTACTACTGTGGTGTGGTAGCTACTAGTCTACTAATGTGGTGTGGTAGCTACTAGTTTACTGCTGTGGTGTGGTAGCTACTAGTCTACTGCTGTGGTGTGGTAGCTACTAGTCTACTACTGTGGTGTGGTAGCTATTAGTCTACTACTGTGGTGTGGTAGCTACTAGTCTACTAATGTGGTGTGGTAGCTACTAGTTTACTGCTGTGGTGTGGTAGCTACTAGTCTACTACTGTGGTGTGGTAGCTACTAGTTTACTACTGTGGTGTGACAGCTTCTAGTCTACTACTGTGGTGTGGTAGCTACTAGTCTACTACTGTGGTGTGGTAGCTACTAGTCTACTACTGTGGTGTGGTAGCTACTAGTCTACTACTGTGGTGTGGTAGCTACTAGTTTACTACTGTGGTGTGGTAGCTACTAGTCTACTACTGTGGTGTGGTAGCTACTAGTTTAGTACGGTGGTGTGGTGGCTACTAGTCTACTACTGTGGTGTGGTAGCTACTAGTCTACTACTGTGGTGTGGTAGCTACTAGTTTACTACTGTGGTGTGGTAGCTACTAGTCTAGTACTGTGGTGTGGTAGCTACTAGTCTACTACTGTGGTGTGGTAGCTACTAGTCTACTGCTGTGGTGTGGTAGCTACTAGTCTACTACGGTGGTGTGGCAGCTACTAGTCTACTACTGTGGTGTGGTAGCTACTAGTCTACTACTGTGGTGTGGTAGCTACTAGTCTACTACTGTGGTGTGGTAGCTACTAGTCTACTACTGTGGTGTGGTAGCTACTAGTCTACTACTGTGGTGTGGTAGCTACTAGTCTACTACTGTGGTGTGGTAGCTACTAGTCTACTACTGTGGTGTGGTAGCTACTAGTCTACTGCTGTGGTGTGGTAGCTACTAGTCTACCACGGTGGTGTGGCAGCTACTAGTCTACTACTGTGGTGTGGTAGCTACTAGTCTACTACTGTGGTGTGGTAGCTACTAGTCTACTACTGTGGTGTGGTAGCTACTAGTCTACTGCTGTGGTGTGGTAGCTACTAGTCTACTACTGTGGTGTGGTAGCTACTAGTCTACTACTGTGGTGTGGTAGCTACTAGTTTACTACTGTGGTGTAGTAGCTACTAGTCTACTACGGTGGTGTGGTAGCTACTAGTTTACTACTGTGGTGTGGTAGCTACTAGTTTACTACTGTGGTGTAGTAGCTACTAGTCTACTACTGTGGTGTGGTAGCTACTAGTCTACTACTGTGGTGTGGTAGCTACTAGTCTACTACGGTGGTGTGGTAGCTACTAGTCTACTACGGTGGTGTGGTAGCTACTAGTTTACTACGGTGGTGTGGTAGCTACTAGTTTACTACTGTGGTGTGGTAGCTACTAGTTTACTACGGTGGTGTGGTGGCTACTAGTTTACTACTGTGGTGTGGTAGCTACTAGTTTACTACTGTGGTGTGGTAGCTACTAGTTTACTACGGTGGTGTGGTGGCTACTAGTTTACTACTGTGGTGTGGTAGCTACTAGTCTACTAATGTGGTGTGGTAGCTACTAGTTTACTGCTGTGGTGTGGTAGCTACTAGTCTACTGCTGTGGTGTGGTAGCTACTAGTCTACTACTGTGGTGTGGTAGCTATTAGTCTACTACTGTGGTGTGGTAGCTACTAGTCTACTAATGTGGTGTGGTAGCTACTAGTTTACTGCTGTGGTGTGGTAGCTACTAGTCTACTACTGTGGTGTGGTAGCTACTAGTTTACTACTGTGGTGTGACAGCTTCTAGTCTACTACTGTGGTGTGGTAGCTACTAGTCTACTACTGTGGTGTGGTAGCTACTAGTCTACTACTGTGGTGTGGTAGCTACTAGTCTACTACTGTGGTGTGGTAGCTACTAGTTTACTACTGTGGTGTGGTAGCTACTAGTCTACTACTGTGGTGTGGTAGCTACTAGTTTAGTACGGTGGTGTGGTGGCTACTAGTCTACTACTGTGGTGTGGTAGCTACTAGTCTACTACTGTGGTGTGGTAGCTACTAGTTTACTACTGTGGTGTGGTAGCTACTAGTCTAGTACTGTGGTGTGGTAGCTACTAGTCTACTACTGTGGTGTGGTAGCTACTAGTCTACTGCTGTGGTGTGGTAGCTACTAGTCTACTACGGTGGTGTGGCAGCTACTAGTCTACTACTGTGGTGTGGTAGCTACTAGTCTACTACTGTGGTGTGGTAGCTACTAGTCTACTACTGTGGTGTGGTAGCTACTAGTCTACTACTGTGGTGTGGTAGCTACTAGTCTACTACTGTGGTGTGGTAGCTACTAGTCTACTACTGTGGTGTGGTAGCTACTAGTCTACTACTGTGGTGTGGTAGCTACTAGTCTACTGCTGTGGTGTGGTAGCTACTAGTCTACCACGGTGGTGTGGCAGCTACTAGTCTACTACTGTGGTGTGGTAGCTACTAGTCTACTACTGTGGTGTGGTAGCTACTAGTCTACTACTGTGGTGTGGTAGCTACTAGTCTACTGCTGTGGTGTGGTAGCTACTAGTCTACTACTGTGGTGTGGTAGCTACTAGTCTACTACTGTGGTGTGGTAGCTACTAGTCTACTACTGTGGTGTGGTAGCTACTAGTCTACTACTGTGGTGTGGTAGCTACTAGTCTACTACTGTGGTGTGGTAGCTACTAGTCTACTACTGTGGTGTGGTAGCTACTAGTCTACTACTGTGGTGTGGTAGCTACTAGTCTACTGCTGTGGTGTGGTAGCTACTAGTCTACCACGGTGGTGTGGCAGCTACTAGTCTACTACTGTGGTGTGGTAGCTACTAGTCTACTACTGTGGTGTGGTAGCTACTAGTCTACTACTGTGGTGTGGTAGCTACTAGTCTACTGCTGTGGTGTGGTAGCTACTAGTCTACTACTGTGGTGTGGTAGCTACTAGTCTACTACTGTGGTGTGGTAGCTACTAGTTTACTACTGTGGTGTAGTAGCTACTAGTCTACTACGGTGGTGTGGTAGCTACTAGTTTACTACTGTGGTGTGGTAGCTACTAGTTTACTACTGTGGTGTAGTAGCTACTAGTCTACTACTGTGGTGTGGTAGCTACTAGTCTACTACTGTGGTGTGGTAGCTACTAGTCTACTACGGTGGTGTGGTAGCTACTAGTCTACTACGGTGGTGTGGTAGCTACTAGTTTACTACGGTGGTGTGGTAGCTACTAGTTTACTACTGTGGTGTGGTAGCTACTAGTTTACTACGGTGGTGTGGTGGCTACTAGTTTACTACTGTGGTGTGGTAGCTACTAGTTTACTACTGTGGTGTGGTAGCTACTAGTTTACTACGGTGGTGTGGTGGCTACTAGTTTACTACTGTGGTGTGGTAGCTACTAGTCTACTAATGTGGTGTGGTAGCTACTAGTTTACTGCTGTGGTGTGGTAGCTACTAGTCTACTGCTGTGGTGTGGTAGCTACTAGTCTACTACTGTGGTGTGGTAGCTATTAGTCTACTACTGTGGTGTGGTAGCTACTAGTCTACTAATGTGGTGTGGTAGCTACTAGTTTACTGCTGTGGTGTGGTAGCTACTAGTCTACTACTGTGGTGTGGTAGCTACTAGTTTACTACTGTGGTGTGACAGCTTCTAGTCTACTACTGTGGTGTGGTAGCTACTAGTCTACTACTGTGGTGTGGTAGCTACTAGTCTACTACTGTGGTGTGGTAGCTACTAGTCTACTACTGTGGTGTGGTAGCTACTAGTTTACTACTGTGGTGTGGTAGCTACTAGTCTACTACTGTGGTGTGGTAGCTACTAGTTTAGTACGGTGGTGTGGTGGCTACTAGTCTACTACTGTGGTGTGGTAGCTACTAGTCTACTACTGTGGTGTGGTAGCTACTAGTTTACTACTGTGGTGTGGTAGCTACTAGTCTAGTACTGTGGTGTGGTAGCTACTAGTCTACTACTGTGGTGTGGTAGCTACTAGTCTACTGCTGTGGTGTGGTAGCTACTAGTCTACTACGGTGGTGTGGCAGCTACTAGTCTACTACTGTGGTGTGGTAGCTACTAGTCTACTACTGTGGTGTGGTAGCTACTAGTCTACTACTGTGGTGTGGTAGCTACTAGTCTACTACTGTGGTGTGGTAGCTACTAGTCTACTACTGTGGTGTGGTAGCTACTAGTCTACTACTGTGGTGTGGTAGCTACTAGTCTACTACTGTGGTGTGGTAGCTACTAGTCTACTGCTGTGGTGTGGTAGCTACTAGTCTACCACGGTGGTGTGGCAGCTACTAGTCTACTACTGTGGTGTGGTAGCTACTAGTCTACTACTGTGGTGTGGTAGCTACTAGTCTACTACTGTGGTGTGGTAGCTACTAGTCTACTGCTGTGGTGTGGTAGCTACTAGTCTACTACTGTGGTGTGGTAGCTACTAGTCTACTACTGTGGTGTGGTAGCTACTAGTTTACTACTGTGGTGTAGTAGCTACTAGTCTACTACGGTGGTGTGGTAGCTACTAGTTTACTACTGTGGTGTGGTAGCTACTAGTTTACTACTGTGGTGTAGTAGCTACTAGTCTACTACGGTGGTGTGGTAGCTACTAGTCTACTACGGTGGTGTGGTAGCTACTAGTTTACTACTGTGGTGTGGTAGCTACTAGTTTACTACTGTGGTGTAGTAGCTACTAGTCTACTACGGTGGTGTGGTAGCTACTAGTCTACTACGGTGGTGTGGTAGCTACTAGTTTACTACTGTGGTGTGGTAGCTACTAGTCTACTACTGTGGTGTGGTAGCTACTAGTCTACTACTGTGGTGTGGTAGCTACTAGTTTACTACGGTGGTGTGGTGGCTACTAGTTTACTACGGTGGTGTGGTAGCTACTAGTCTACTACCGTGGTGTGGTAGCTACTAGTCTACTACGGTGGTGTGGTAGCTACTAGTTTACTACTGTGGTGTAGTAGCTACTAGTCTACTACGGTGGTGTGGTAGCTACTAGTCTACTACTGTGGTGTGGTAGCTACTAGTCTAGTACTGTGGTGTGGTAGCTACTAGTTTACTACTGTGGTGTAGTAGCTACTAGTCTACTACGGTGGTGTGGTAGCTACTAGTCTACTACGGTGGTGTGGTAGCTACTAGTCTACTACTGTGGTGTGACAGCTACTAGTTTACTACTGTGGTGTGGTAGCTACTAGTCTACTACTGTGGTGTGGTAGCTACTAGTCTACTACTGTGGTGTGGTAGCTACTAGTCTACTACTGTGGTGTGGTAGCTACTAGTCTACTACTGTGGTGTGGTAGCTACTAGTTTACTACTGTGGTGTGGTAGCTACTAGTTTACTACTGTGGTGTGGTAGCTACTAGTCTACTACGGTGGTGTGGTAGCTACTAGTCTACTACGGTGGTGTGGTAGATACTAGTCTACTACTGTGGTGTGGTAGCTACTAGTTTACTACGGTGGTGTGGTAGCTACTAGTCTACTACGGTGGTGTGGTAGCTACTAGTCAACTACGGTGGTGTGGTAGCTACTAGTTTACTACTGTGGTGTGGTAGCTACTAGTCTACTACTGTGGTGTGGTAGCTACTAGTTTACTACTGTGGTGTGGTAGCTACTAGTTTACTACTGTGGTGTGGTAGCTACTAGTCTACTACTGTGGTGTGGTAGCTACTAGTCTACTACGGTGGTGTGGTAGCTACTAGTCTACTACTGTGGTGTGGTAGCTACTAGTTTACTACTGTGGTGTGGTAGCTACCAGTTTACTACTGTGGTGTGGTAGCTACTAGTTTACTACTGTGATGTGGTAGCTACTAGTCTACTACTGTGGTGTGGTAGCTACTAGTCTACTGCTGTGGTGTGGTAGCTACTAGTCTACTACTGTGGTGTGGTAGCTACTAGTCTACTACTGTGGTGTGGTAGCTACGAGTTTACTACTGTGGTGTGGTAGCTACTAGTCTACTACTGTGGTGTGGTAGCTACTAGTCTAGTACTGTGGTGTGGTAGCTACTAGTCTACTACTGTGGTGTGACAGCTACTAGTCTAGTACTGTGGTGTGGTAGCTACTAGTCTACTGCTGTGGTGTGGTAGCTACTAGTCTACTACTGTGGTGTGACAGCTACTAGTCTACTACTGTGGTGTGGTAGCTACTAGTCTACTACTGTGGTGTAGTAGCTACTAGTTTACTACGGTGGTGTGGTAGCTACTAGTCTACTACTGTGATGTGTTAGCTACTAGTCTACTACTGTGGTGTGGTAGCTACTAGTCTACTACTGTGGTGTGGTAGCTACTAGTCTACTACGGTGGTGTGGTAGCTACTAGTCTACTACTGTGGTGTGGTAGCTACTAGTCTACTACTGTGGTGTAGTAGCTACTAGTCTACTACTGTGGTGTGGTAGCTACTAGTCTACTACTGTGGTGTGGTAGCTACTAGTCTACTACTGTGGTGTGGTAGCTACTAGTCTACTACTGTGGTGTGGTAGCTACTAGTCTAGTACTGTGGTGTGGTAGCTACTAGTCTAGTACTGTGGTGTGGTAGCTACTAGTCTACTACTGTGGTGTGGCAGCTACTAGTCTACTGCTGTGGTGTGGCAGCTACTAGTCTACTACTGTGGTGTGGTAGCTACTAGTCTACTACTGTGGTGTGGTAGCTACTAGTCTACTACTGTGGTGTGGTAGCTACTAGTCTACTACTGTGGTGTGGTAGCTACTAGTCTACTACTGTGGTGTGGTAGCTACTAGTCTACTACTGTGGTGTGGTAGCTACTAGTCTACTACTGTGGTGTGGTAGCTACTAGTCTACTACTGTGGTGTGGTAGCTACTAGTCTACTACGGTGGTGTGGTAGCTACTAGTCTACTACTGTGGTGTGGTAGCTACTAGTCTACTACTGTGGTGTGGTAGCTACTAGTCTACTACTGTGGTGTGGTAGCTACTAGTCTACTACGGTGGTGTGGTAGCTACTAGTCTACTACTGTGGTGTGGTAGCTACTAGTTTACTACTGTGGTGTGGTAGCTACTAGTTTACTGCTGTGGTGTGGTAGCTACTAGTTTACTACTGTGGTGTGGTAGCTACTAGTCTACTACTGTGGTGTGGTAGCTACTAGTCTACTACTGTGGTGTGGTAGCTACTAGTCTACTACTGTGGTGTGGTAGCTACTAGTCTACTACTGTGGTGTGGTAGCTACTAGTCTACTACTGTGGTGTGGTAGCTACTAGTCTAGTACTGTGGTGTGGTAGCTACTAGTCTTGTACTGTGGTGTGGTAGCTACTAGTCTACTACTGTGGTGTGGCAGCTACTAGTCTACTGCTGTGGTGTGGCAGCTACTAGTCTACTACTGTGGTGTGGTAGCTACTAGTCTACTACTGTGGTGTGGTAGCTACTAGTCTACTACTGTGGTGTGGTAGCTACTAGTCTACTACTGTGGTGTGGTAGCTACTAGTCTACTACTGTGGTGTGGTAGCTACTAGTCTACTACTGTGGTGTGGTAGCTACTAGTCTACTACTGTGGTGTGGTAGCTACTAGTCTACTACTGTGGTGTGGTAGCTACTAGTCTACTACGGTGGTGTGGTAGCTACTAGTCTACTACTGTGGTGTGGTAGCTACTAGTCTACTACTGTGGTGTGGTAGCTACTAGTCTACTACTGTGGTGTGGTAGCTACTAGTCTACTACGGTGGTGTGGTAGCTACTAGTCTACTACTGTGGTGTGGTAGCTACTAGTTTACTACTGTGGTGTGGTAGCTACTAGTTTACTGCTGTGGTGTGGTAGCTACTAGTTTACTACTGTGGTGTGGTAGCTACTAGTCTACTACTGTGGTGTGGTAGCTACTAGTCTACTACTGTGGTGTGGTAGCTACTAGTCTACTACTGTGGTGTGGCAGCTACTAGTCTAGTACTGTGGTGTGGTAGCTACTAGTCTAGTACTGTGGTGTGGTAGCTACTAGTCTACTACTGTGGTGTGGTAGCTACTAGTCTACTGCTGTGGTGTGGTAGCTACTAGTCTACTACTGTGGTGTGACAGCTACTAGTCTACTACTGTGGTGTGGTAGCTACTAGTCTACTACTGTGGTGTAGTAGCTACTAGTTTACTACGGTGGTGTGGTAGCTACTAGTCTACTACTGTGATGTGTTAGCTACTAGTCTACTACTGTGGTGTGGTAGCTACTAGTCTACTACTGTGGTGTGGTAGCTACTAGTCTACTACGGTGGTGTGGTAGCTACTAGTCTACTACTGTGGTGTGGTAGCTACTAGTCTACTACTGTGGTGTAGTAGCTACTAGTCTACTACTGTGGTGTGGTAGCTACTAGTCTACTACTGTGGTGTGGTAGCTACTAGTCTACTACTGTGGTGTGGTAGCTACTAGTCTACTACTGTGGTGTGGTAGCTACTAGTCTACTACTGTGGTGTGGTAGCTACTAGTCTAGTACTGTGGTGTGGTAGCTACTAGTCTAGTACTGTGGTGTGGTAGCTACTAGTCTAGTACTGTGGTGTGGTAGCTACTAGTCTACTACTGTGGTGTGGCAGCTACTAGTCTACTGCTGTGGTGTGGCAGCTACTAGTCTACTACTGTGGTGTGGTAGCTACTAGTCTACTACTGTGGTGTGGTAGCTACTAGTCTACTACTGTGGTGTGGTAGCTACTAGTCTACTACTGTGGTGTGGTAGCTACTAGTCTACTACTGTGGTGTGGTAGCTACTAGTCTACTACTGTGGTGTGGTAGCTACTAGTCTACTACTGTGGTGTGGTAGCTACTAGTCTACTACTGTGGTGTGGTAGCTACTAGTCTACTACGGTGGTGTGGTAGCTACTAGTCTACTACTGTGGTGTGGTAGCTACTAGTCTACTACTGTGGTGTGGTAGCTACTAGTCTACTACGGTGGTGTGGTAGCTACTAGTCTACTACTGTGGTGTGGTAGCTACTAGTCTACTACTGTGGTGTGGTAGCTACTAGTCTACTACTGTGGTGTGGTAGCTACTAGTCTACTACTGTGGTGTGGTAGCTACTAGTCTACTACTGTGGTGTGGTAGCTACTAGTCTACTACTGTGGTGTGGTAGCTACTAGTCTAGTACTGTGGTGTGGTAGCTACTAGTCTAGTACTGTGGTGTGGTAGCTACTAGTCTACTACTGTGGTGTGGCAGCTACTAGTCTACTGCTGTGGTGTGGCAGCTACTAGTCTACTACTGTGGTGTGGTAGCTACTAGTCTACTACTGTGGTGTGGTAGCTACTAGTCTACTACTGTGGTGTGGTAGCTACTAGTCTACTACTGTGGTGTGGTAGCTACTAGTCTACTACTGTGGTGTGGTAGCTACTAGTCTACTACTGTGGTGTGGTAGCTACTAGTCTACTACTGTGGTGTGGTAGCTACTAGTCTACTACTGTGGTGTGGTAGCTACTAGTCTACTACGGTGGTGTGGTAGCTACTAGTCTACTACTGTGGTGTGGTAGCTACTAGTCTACTACTGTGGTGTGGTAGCTACTAGTCTACTACTGTGGTGTGGTAGCTACTAGTCTACTACGGTGGTGTGGTAGCTACTAGTCTACTACTGTGGTGTGGTAGCTACTAGTTTACTACTGTGGTGTGGTAGCTACTAGTTTACTGCTGTGGTGTGGTAGCTACTAGTTTACTACTGTGGTGTGGTAGCTACTAGTCTACTACTGTGGTGTGGTAGCTACTAGTCTACTACTGTGGTGTGGTAGCTACTAGTCTACTACTGTGGTGTGGCAGCTACTAGTCTAGTACTGTGGTGTGGTAGCTACTAGTCTAGTACTGTGGTGTGGTAGCTACTAGTCTACTACTGTGGTGTGGTAGCTACTAGTCTACTGCTGTGGTGTGGTAGCTACTAGTCTACTGCTGTGGTGTGGTAGCTACTAGTCTACTACTGTGGTGTGGTAGCTACTAGTCTACTACTGTGGTGTGGTAGCTACTAGTCTACTACTGTGGTGTGGTAGCTACTAGTCTACTACTGTGGTGTGGTAGCTACTAGTCTACTACTGTGGTGTGGTAGCTACTAGTCTACTACTGTGGTGTGGTAGCTACTAGTTTACTACTGTGGTGTGGTAGCTACTAGTTTACTACTGTGGTGTGGTAGCTACTAGTCTACTACGGTGGTGTGGTAGCTACTAGTCTACTACGGTGGTGTGGTAGATACTAGTCTACTACTGTGGTGTGGTAGCTACTAGTTTACTACGGTGGTGTGGTAGCTACTAGTCTACTACGGTGGTGTGGTAGCTACTAGTCAACTACGGTGGTGTGGTAGCTACTAGTTTACTACTGTGGTGTGGTAGCTACTAGTCTACTACTGTGGTGTGGTAGCTACTAGTTTACTACTGTGGTGTGGTAGCTACTAGTTTACTACTGTGGTGTGGTAGCTACTAGTCTACTACTGTGGTGTGGTAGCTACTAGTCTACTACGGTGGTGTGGTAGCTACTAGTCTACTACTGTGGTGTGGTAGCTACTAGTTTACTACTGTGGTGTGGTAGCTACCAGTTTATTACTGTGGTGTGGTAGCTACTAGTTTACTACTGTGATGTGGTAGCTACTAGTCTACTACTGTGGTGTGGTAGCTACTAGTCTACTGCTGTGGTGTGGTAGCTACTAGTCTACTACTGTGGTGTGGTAGCTACTAGTCTACTACTGTGGTGTGGTAGCTACGAGTTTACTACTGTGGTGTGGTAGCTACTAGTCTACTACTGTGGTGTGGTAGCTACTAGTCTAGTACTGTGGTGTGGTAGCTACTAGTCTACTACTGTGGTGTGACAGCTACTAGTCTAGTACTGTGGTGTGGTAGCTACTAGTCTACTGCTGTGGTGTGGTAGCTACTAGTCTACTACTGTGGTGTGACAGCTACTAGTCTACTACTGTGGTGTGGTAGCTACTAGTCTACTACTGTGGTGTAGTAGCTACTAGTTTACTACGGTGGTGTGGTAGCTACTAGTCTACTACTGTGATGTGTTAGCTACTAGTCTACTACTGTGGTGTGGTAGCTACTAGTCTACTACTGTGGTGTGGTAGCTACTAGTCTACTACGGTGGTGTGGTAGCTACTAGTCTACTACTGTGGTGTGGTAGCTACTAGTCTACTACTGTGGTGTAGTAGCTACTAGTCTACTACTGTGGTGTGGTAGCTACTAGTCTACTACTGTGGTGTGGTAGCTACTAGTCTACTACTGTGGTGTGGTAGCTACTAGTCTACTACTGTGGTGTGGTAGCTACTAGTCTAGTACTGTGGTGTGGTAGCTACTAGTCTAGTACTGTGGTGTGGTAGCTACTAGTCTACTACTGTGGTGTGGCAGCTACTAGTCTACTGCTGTGGTGTGGCAGCTACTAGTCTACTACTGTGGTGTGGTAGCTACTAGTCTACTACTGTGGTGTGGTAGCTACTAGTCTACTACTGTGGTGTGGTAGCTACTAGTCTACTACTGTGGTGTGGTAGCTACTAGTCTACTACTGTGGTGTGGTAGCTACTAGTCTACTACTGTGGTGTGGTAGCTACTAGTCTACTACTGTGGTGTGGTAGCTACTAGTCTACTACTGTGGTGTGGTAGCTACTAGTCTACTACGGTGGTGTGGTAGCTACTAGTCTACTACTGTGGTGTGGTAGCTACTAGTCTACTACTGTGGTGTGGTAGCTACTAGTCTACTACTGTGGTGTGGTAGCTACTAGTCTACTACGGTGGTGTGGTAGCTACTAGTCTACTACTGTGGTGTGGTAGCTACTAGTTTACTACTGTGGTGTGGTAGCTACTAGTTTACTGCTGTGGTGTGGTAGCTACTAGTTTACTACTGTGGTGTGGTAGCTACTAGTCTACTACTGTGGTGTGGTAGCTACTAGTCTACTACTGTGGTGTGGTAGCTACTAGTCTACTACTGTGGTGTGGTAGCTACTAGTCTACTACTGTGGTGTGGTAGCTACTAGTCTACTACTGTGGTGTGGTAGCTACTAGTCTAGTACTGTGGTGTGGTAGCTACTAGTCTAGTACTGTGGTGTGGTAGCTACTAGTCTACTACTGTGGTGTGGCAGCTACTAGTCTACTGCTGTGGTGTGGCAGCTACTAGTCTACTACTGTGGTGTGGTAGCTACTAGTCTACTACTGTGGTGTGGTAGCTACTAGTCTACTACTGTGGTGTGGTAGCTACTAGTCTACTACTGTGGTGTGGTAGCTACTAGTCTACTACTGTGGTGTGGTAGCTACTAGTCTACTACTGTGGTGTGGTAGCTACTAGTCTACTACTGTGGTGTGGTAGCTACTAGTCTACTACTGTGGTGTGGTAGCTACTAGTCTACTACGGTGGTGTGGTAGCTACTAGTCTACTACTGTGGTGTGGTAGCTACTAGTCTACTACTGTGGTGTGGTAGCTACTAGTCTACTACTGTGGTGTGGTAGCTACTAGTCTACTACGGTGGTGTGGTAGCTACTAGTCTACTACTGTGGTGTGGTAGCTACTAGTTTACTACTGTGGTGTGGTAGCTACTAGTTTACTGCTGTGGTGTGGTAGCTACTAGTTTACTACTGTGGTGTGGTAGCTACTAGTCTACTACTGTGGTGTGGTAGCTACTAGTCTACTACTGTGGTGTGGTAGCTACTAGTCTACTACTGTGGTGTGGCAGCTACTAGTCTAGTACTGTGGTGTGGTAGCTACTAGTCTAGTACTGTGGTGTGGTAGCTACTAGTCTACTACTGTGGTGTGGTAGCTACTAGTCTACTGCTGTGGTGTGGTAGCTACTAGTCTACTACTGTGGTGTGACAGCTACTAGTCTACTACTGTGGTGTGGTAGCTACTAGTCTACTACTGTGGTGTAGTAGCTACTAGTTTACTACGGTGGTGTGGTAGCTACTAGTCTACTACTGTGATGTGTTAGCTACTAGTCTACTACTGTGGTGTGGTAGCTACTAGTCTACTACTGTGGTGTGGTAGCTACTAGTCTACTACGGTGGTGTGGTAGCTACTAGTCTACTACTGTGGTGTGGTAGCTACTAGTCTACTACTGTGGTGTAGTAGCTACTAGTCTACTACTGTGGTGTGGTAGCTACTAGTCTACTACTGTGGTGTGGTAGCTACTAGTCTACTACTGTGGTGTGGTAGCTACTAGTCTACTACTGTGGTGTGGTAGCTACTAGTCTACTACTGTGGTGTGGTAGCTACTAGTCTAGTACTGTGGTGTGGTAGCTACTAGTCTAGTACTGTGGTGTGGTAGCTACTAGTCTAGTACTGTGGTGTGGTAGCTACTAGTCTACTACTGTGGTGTGGCAGCTACTAGTCTACTGCTGTGGTGTGGCAGCTACTAGTCTACTACTGTGGTGTGGTAGCTACTAGTCTACTACTGTGGTGTGGTAGCTACTAGTCTACTACTGTGGTGTGGTAGCTACTAGTCTACTACTGTGGTGTGGTAGCTACTAGTCTACTACTGTGGTGTGGTAGCTACTAGTCTACTACTGTGGTGTGGTAGCTACTAGTCTACTACTGTGGTGTGGTAGCTACTAGTCTACTACTGTGGTGTGGTAGCTACTAGTCTACTACGGTGGTGTGGTAGCTACTAGTCTACTACTGTGGTGTGGTAGCTACTAGTCTACTACTGTGGTGTGGTAGCTACTAGTCTACTACGGTGGTGTGGTAGCTACTAGTCTACTACTGTGGTGTGGTAGCTACTAGTCTACTACTGTGGTGTGGTAGCTACTAGTCTACTACTGTGGTGTGGTAGCTACTAGTCTACTACTGTGGTGTGGTAGCTACTAGTCTACTACTGTGGTGTGGTAGCTACTAGTCTACTACTGTGGTGTGGTAGCTACTAGTCTAGTACTGTGGTGTGGTAGCTACTAGTCTAGTACTGTGGTGTGGTAGCTACTAGTCTACTACTGTGGTGTGGCAGCTACTAGTCTACTGCTGTGGTGTGGCAGCTACTAGTCTACTACTGTGGTGTGGTAGCTACTAGTCTACTACTGTGGTGTGGTAGCTACTAGTCTACTACTGTGGTGTGGTAGCTACTAGTCTACTACTGTGGTGTGGTAGCTACTAGTCTACTACTGTGGTGTGGTAGCTACTAGTCTACTACTGTGGTGTGGTAGCTACTAGTCTACTACTGTGGTGTGGTAGCTACTAGTCTACTACTGTGGTGTGGTAGCTACTAGTCTACTACGGTGGTGTGGTAGCTACTAGTCTACTACTGTGGTGTGGTAGCTACTAGTCTACTACTGTGGTGTGGTAGCTACTAGTCTACTACTGTGGTGTGGTAGCTACTAGTCTACTACGGTGGTGTGGTAGCTACTAGTCTACTACTGTGGTGTGGTAGCTACTAGTTTACTACTGTGGTGTGGTAGCTACTAGTTTACTGCTGTGGTGTGGTAGCTACTAGTTTACTACTGTGGTGTGGTAGCTACTAGTCTACTACTGTGGTGTGGTAGCTACTAGTCTACTACTGTGGTGTGGTAGCTACTAGTCTACTACTGTGGTGTGGCAGCTACTAGTCTAGTACTGTGGTGTGGTAGCTACTAGTCTAGTACTGTGGTGTGGTAGCTACTAGTCTACTACTGTGGTGTGGTAGCTACTAGTCTACTGCTGTGGTGTGGTAGCTACTAGTCTACTGCTGTGGTGTGGTAGCTACTAGTCTACTACTGTGGTGTGGTAGCTACTAGTCTACTACTGTGGTGTGGTAGCTACTAGTCTACTACTGTGGTGTGGTAGCTACTAGTCTACTACTGTGGTGTGGTAGCTACTAGTCTACTACTGTGGTGTGGTAGCTACTAGTCTACTGCTGTGGTGTGGTAGCTACTAGTCTACTACTGTGGTGTGGTAGCTACTAGTCTACTACTGTGGTGTGGTAGCTACTAGTCTACTACTGTGGTGTGGTAGCTACTAGTCTAGTACTGTGGTGTGGTAGCTACTAGTCTAGTACTGTGGTGTGGTAGCTACTAGTCTACTACTGTGGTGTGGCAGCTACTAGTCTACTGCTGTGGTGTGGCAGCTACTAGTCTACTACTGTGGTGTGGTAGCTACTAGTCTACTACTGTGGTGTGGTAGCTACTAGTCTACTACTGTGGTGTGGTAGCTACTAGTCTACTACTGTGGTGTGGTAGCTACTAGTCTACTACTGTGGTGTGGTAGCTACTAGTCTACTACTGTGGTGTGGTAGCTACTAGTCTACTACTGTGGTGTGGTAGCTACTAGTCTACTACTGTGGTGTGGTAGCTACTAGTCTACTACGGTGGTGTGGTAGCTACTAGTCTACTACTGTGGTGTGGTAGCTACTAGTCTACTACTGTGGTGTGGTAGCTACTAGTCTACTACTGTGGTGTGGTAGCTACTAGTCTACTACTGTGGTGTGGTAGCTACTAGTCTAGTACTGTGGTGTGGTAGCTACTAGTCTAGTACTGTGGTGTGGTAGCTACTAGTCTACTACTGTGGTGTGGCAGCTACTAGTCTACTGCTGTGGTGTGGCAGCTACTAGTCTACTACTGTGGTGTGGTAGCTACTAGTCTACTACTGTGGTGTGGTAGCTACTAGTCTACTACTGTGGTGTGGTAGCTACTAGTCTACTACTGTGGTGTGGTAGCTACTAGTCTACTACTGTGGTGTGGTAGCTACTAGTCTACTACTGTGGTGTGGTAGCTACTAGTCTACTACTGTGGTGTGGTAGCTACTAGTCTACTACTGTGGTGTGGTAGCTACTAGTCTACTACGGTGGTGTGGTAGCTACTAGTCTACTACTGTGGTGTGGTAGCTACTAGTCTACTACTGTGGTGTGGTAGCTACTAGTCTACTACTGTGGTGTGGTAGCTACTAGTCTACTACGGTGGTGTGGTAGCTACTAGTCTACTACTGTGGTGTGGTAGCTACTAGTTTACTACTGTGGTGTGGTAGCTACTAGTTTACTGCTGTGGTGTGGTAGCTACTAGTTTACTACTGTGGTGTGGTAGCTACTAGTCTACTACTGTGGTGTGGTAGCTACTAGTCTACTACTGTGGTGTGGTAGCTACTAGTCTACTACTGTGGTGTGGTAGCTACTAGTCTACTACTGTGGTGTGGTAGCTACTAGTCTACTACTGTGGTGTGGTAGCTACTAGTCTAGTACTGTGGTGTGGTAGCTACTAGTCTAGTACTGTGGTGTGGTAGCTACTAGTCTACTACTGTGGTGTGGCAGCTACTAGTCTACTGCTGTGGTGTGGCAGCTACTAGTCTACTACTGTGGTGTGGTAGCTACTAGTCTACTACTGTGGTGTGGTAGCTACTAGTCTACTACTGTGGTGTGGTAGCTACTAGTCTACTACTGTGGTGTGGTAGCTACTAGTCTACTACTGTGGTGTGGTAGCTACTAGTCTACTACTGTGGTGTGGTAGCTACTAGTCTACTACTGTGGTGTGGTAGCTACTAGTCTACTACTGTGGTGTGGTAGCTACTAGTCTACTACGGTGGTGTGGTAGCTACTAGTCTACTACTGTGGTGTGGTAGCTACTAGTCTACTACTGTGGTGTGGTAGCTACTAGTCTACTACTGTGGTGTGGTAGCTACTAGTCTACTACGGTGGTGTGGTAGCTACTAGTCTACTACTGTGGTGTGGTAGCTACTAGTTTACTACTGTGGTGTGGTAGCTACTAGTTTACTGCTGTGGTGTGGTAGCTACTAGTTTACTACTGTGGTGTGGTAGCTACTAGTCTACTACTGTGGTGTGGTAGCTACTAGTCTACTACTGTGGTGTGGTAGCTACTAGTCTACTACTGTGGTGTGGCAGCTACTAGTCTAGTACTGTGGTGTGGTAGCTACTAGTCTAGTACTGTGGTGTGGTAGCTACTAGTCTACTACTGTGGTGTGGTAGCTACTAGTCTACTGCTGTGGTGTGGTAGCTACTAGTCTACTGCTGTGGTGTGGTAGCTACTAGTCTACTACTGTGGTGTGGTAGCTACTAGTCTACTACTGTGGTGTGGTAGCTACTAGTCTACTACTGTGGTGTGGTAGCTACTAGTCTACTACTGTGGTGTGGTAGCTACTAGTCTACTACTGTGGTGTGGTAGCTACTAGTCTACTGCTGTGGTGTGGTAGCTACTAGTCTACTACTGTGGTGTGGTAGCTACTAGTCTACTACTGTGGTAGCTACTAGTCTACTACTGTGGTGTGGTAGCTACTAGTCTACTACTGTGGTGTGGTAGCTACTAGTATACTACTGTAGTAGCTACTAGTCTACTGCTGTGGTGTGGTAGCTACTAGTCTACTACTGTGGTGTGGTAGCTACTAGTCTACTGCTGTGGTGTGGTAGCTACTAGTCTACTACTGTGGTGTGGTAGCTACTAGTCTACTACTGTGGTGTGGTAGCTACTAGTCTACTACTGTGGTGTGGTAGCTACTAGTCTACTACTGTGGTGTGGTAGCTACTAGTCTACTACTGTGGTGTGGTAGCTACTAGTCTACTGCTGTGGTGTGGTAGCTACTAGTCTACTGCTGTGGTGTGGTAGCTACTAGTCTACTGCTGTGGTGTGGTAGCTACTAGTCTACTGCTGTGGTGTGGTAGCTACTAGTCTACTACTGTGGTGTGGTAGCTACTAGTCTACTACTGTGGTGTGGTAGCTACTAGTCTAGTACTGTGGTGTGGTAGCTACTAGTCTACTACTGTGGTGTGGTAGCTACTAGGCCCAATTCTGCTATGAACGTGTACATGGTACAGATCCACATATTAAAAGCACAGCGGGCTGTAGTGAGCTGTGGAGGTCTGTCTGTTTTCCAGCCGGCTGGTCGGTCGGTGGAGCTAAGCGGGGTATTAAACACATGATAAAGCACAGCTTTAATGGCCGCCAGAGGAGAGGAGCACAGTGGAGAGCACAGGGTTGTTGATTTCTTTCCCGCCGCAGTAAAACACCCACGTCCCGCTCTCCCTTCATAGTTCCTCTTTAATCTCTTCCTCCTCAGGGAGGATGGCCTTCCAGCTCACCCCCCCCCCCCTCCCCACAGACTGTTAACCCTCTAGCTACTCTATCACCTAGAGAACACAACCACACACACTCCCTCACAAGCCTAACTCCCTCACAAACCACACATACGGTATGATAGACAAGTCTCACAAAGAAGTGTTAGAATTTAAATGCATATGGAGGTTAGAGCGAGGAGAGCGGGAGAGGGATTCCAACCTTGAGAATGCTGAAGCGTTGTTTCTCATCTACTAACACTTGACAGACTGGGACACACACGCACACTCGGACATACACACACGCTACACAGGCATACTCTCCATTTTTCACTGTGTCCTAAGCGTCATCTAGACCGGCGCCGTTTAGATAATCAGGAAGTGAAAAACAACAGCGTGGTTTAGAGCTCTCTCTGATGCTGGTTCTAATTTTACCCTGCATTCACCAGCAGACAAAGACTAGGAGACCACACAGTGTATTATGATGGAGAGAAAAGAACAGAGGAGCAGGGAGAAGGGAGCGTGAGGGGAGCGTGAAAAGGCCGGGGCACACTAAGTGGAGCTTTTAATTGAGCGGGCGTGATCTCTCCTTTCTCCCTCTCGTTTCTCTGGCTTTTTTCATGTACTCATTCAGCCAGTGAGTGGGAGTACAGCGTTGAAGGGGGAGGGTGTCGAGAGAGCAGTGGGGGGCCTGGGGATATGGAGAGGGTGTGTGTGTGTGTGTGTGTGTGTGTGCGCGTGCGCATGTGTGTGTGTGTGTGTATGTGTGTGTGCGCGCACGCACTGGGGATGTGTCTGAACGGCTGTGTCTCTGAGGTCTGGCAGACAGACAAGAGAGGAGGATACGAGCTGCGATAGATAACACCCTACAGCACTCTCACATAAGGGCATGTGTGTGTGTGAGTGAGAGCGAGCGAGCGGGTGAAAGAGATGGCGTGAGCATGCATTTTTAGAGGGCAGAGCTATAGGTGTTTGTTAGCCTTTATGCGTGTCTGTATTGAATGTGCTGCACGTGTGTTTTTAAAGGTCATTCGTGTGAACTCTTGAGGAAGTAAAACCTCCAGTGTTTTTTATGGATAGCATGTGTGAGGACAATCAGTTACTTTGGGCACGTAAGCATGCAAATGAGTACAATTAGGTGTGCCCATCCCGGTGTGTGTTATTAGTTCTGGCAGGTATAGGACAAAGCCTTGACTCATTTTCAACCCAGCCTCATTAACATATCCCATTGGCATCCTCGGCACGGCAGGATTGTGAAGAGAGAGAAAGAGAGAGAGAGAGAGGGGGAGAGGGGGAGAGAGAGAGAGGGGGGGGGGGAGAGAAAGAGAGAGAGAGAGAGAGAGAGAGAAAGAAAAATAAAGAGAGAGACCACTTATGTGTCGCGACACGCATCGCAAAGACTAAAGGATTCTGAAATATGCAGGAAGTGAGTGTGTGCATGTCAAAGGGCTTTTGGCTGGTCCCCGTGTAGCTCAGTTGGTAGAGCATTGTGGGTTCCATTCCCACGGACGACCAGTAAAATTAAAATACTAAATATTATATTAAATGTATGTCAGTCACTCTGGATAAGCGTTTGCTAAATGACAAAAATGGCAATGTAAGAGCGACAGCCGGCAGGGCTGTGTGTGTGTTGAGTGGAGACACACTGTGTCGAGTGTGTGTGTTGAGTGGAGACGCACTGTGTCGAGTGTGTGTGTTGAGTGGAGACGCACTGTGTCGAGTGTGTGTGTGTTGAGTGGAGACGCACTGTGTCGAGTGTGTGTGTTGAGTGGAGACACACTGTGTCGAGTGTGTGTGTTGAGTGGAGACGCACTGTGTCGAGTGTGTGTGTTGAGTGGAGACGCACTGTGTCGAGTGTGTGTGTGTTGAGTGGAGACGCACTGTGTCGAGTGTGTGTGTGTTGAGTGGAGACGCACTGTGTCGAGTGTGTGTGTTGAGTGGAGACGCACTGTGTCGAGTGTGTGTGTGTTGAGTGGAGACGCACTGTGTCGAGTGTGTGTGTGTTGAGTGGAGACGCACTGTGTCGAGTGTGTGTGTTGAGTGGAGACGCACTGTGTCGAGTGTGTGTGTGTTGAGTGGAGACGCACTGTGTCGAGTGTGTGTGTTGAGTGGAGACGCACTGTGTCGAGTGTGTGTGTGTTGAGTGGAGACGCACTGTGTCGAGTGTGTGTGTTGAGGGGAGACGCACTGTGTCGAGTGTGTGTGTGTGTTGAGTGGAGACGCACTGTGTCGAGTGTGTGTGTTGAGTGGAGACGCACTGTGTCGAGTGTGTGTGTGTTGAGTGGAGACGCACTGTGTCGAGTGTGTGTGTTGAGTGGAGACGCACTGTGTCGAGTGTGTGTGTTGAGTGGAGACGCACTGTGTCGAGTGTGTGTGTGTTGAGTGGAGACGCACTGTGTCGAGTGTGTGTGTGTTGAGTGGAGACGCACTGTGTCGAGTGTGTGTGTTGAGTGGAGACGCACTGTGTCGAGTGTGTGTGTTGAGTGGAGACGCACTGTGTCGAGTGTGTGTGTGTTGAGTGGAGACGCACTGTGTCGAGTGTGTGTGTTGAGTGGAGACGCACTGTGTCGAGTGTGTGTGTGTTGAGTGGAGACGCACTGTGTCGAGTGTGTGTGTTGAGGGGAGACGCACTGTGTCGAGTGTGTGTGTGTTGAGTGGAGATGCACTGTGTCGAGTGTGTGTGTTGAGTGGAGACGCACTGTGTCGAGTGTGTGTGTTGAGTGGAGACGCACTGTGTCGAGTGTGTGTGTGTTGAGTGGAGACGCACTGTGTCGAGTGTGTGTGTTGAGTGGAGACGCACTGTGTCGAGTGTGTGTGTGTTGAGTGGAGACGCACTGTGTCGAGTGTGTGTTGAGTGGAGACACACTGTGTTGAGTGTGTGTGTTGAGTGGAGACGCACTGTGTCGAGTGTGTGTGTTGAGTGGAGACACACTGTGTCGAGTGTGTGTGTGTTGAGTGGAGACAGACTGTGTTGAGTGTGTGTGTGTTGAGTGGAGACGCACTGTGTTGAGTGTGTGTGTGTTTGTATGGCGCTGCTAGCTGGTCGGTGACAAGCGAGTGACAACACAAAGACAGGAGGACCAGTCTCAGTACTATGCACTTTCTGTCCTTCCCT
The DNA here is from genome assembly GCF_057628025.1 of Oncorhynchus mykiss. NCBI lineage: Eukaryota > Metazoa > Chordata > Actinopteri > Salmoniformes > Salmonidae > Oncorhynchus > Oncorhynchus mykiss. The sequence goes on from NC_143028.1 coordinate 4,918,132, forward strand.
CACCTCCTTCCCTCACCTCCTTCCATCCATGAACATTGACCTCACCTACATGACAGAAGCAAGCAACATGGTGGATCCTATCGCTTATTTTAACGGCAAACAAATTCACAAATGTGAATTTAACAAATACACCCAATTCATCTGAATAAATTAGACAAAGTCAAACAGCTGAATAAAATCTAAATACTATTAGTGGTGAACTGATAGCTGCTCTCTCCCAGTTATAATAATGAATAGATGCTGTGATCAGAGAGACTATGGAAATGGCTGCATGACCAAAGTCAACCATTCAAGCAGATAAAAACAACAGTCTCTTGGAACCACAGTAAGAAGCACAAACCAACGCCATGCCTCACCACAGATCCTCATTCCACTCACAAACACTGCACTCCAAAACCACACACAAATACACAAGACTCACTGTAGATATATACATCACACACACACACACACACACACACACACACACACACACACACACACACACACACACACACACCAGGAATTGAGATTATGCACTGCTGCCGGAGTGATATTCCACAATCCGAGTGTGAATTTGCATGTGTGTGGTGTGATTGTGCTGTGAGTGAGTGGGTGTGTGTGTGTGCTGTGAGTGAGTGCGTGCGTGTGTGTGCTGTGAGTGTGTGTGTGTAATTAAAGGCAGTCCTAAGGCTAAGTGATACAAGTGTGAAGATTGCGGGAGAGATCGATCCAACGGAGTCTCCCAGTTTTGCACACTGACTGGAATTTGATTTGGAGGGGCTGTGAAACGAAAGCAGGCAGGCAGGCGGCAAGCCCAGCGTGTGGAGTGGAGGGGGAGGAGGAGAGGAAGGGAGGGAGCGGCGCGTTGAAAGGCCCGGCCTCACGGCCCTGTCGTATTTCACAGTCTTCCTCTCTCTCTTGCTCTTGCATTCTCTACAGTGCTCACTGTCTGCTGTTCCGTGCTGCGCTGTGTGCGTGAGAGAGAGAGAGAGAGAGAGAGAGAGAGAGAGAGAGAGAGAGAGGGCGGCCCCAGGGAGCTGCTTGTGGCTTATCACACGCAGGCAGTTAGAAAAGCTTCCTGTCGGGGGCCCGCTGAAGGAGGGAGGGAGCCAGGGAGAGAGGAAGCGAAGGAGGGAGAGAGAGACAGAGGGAGGGAGGGGAGGAAAAAACCCTGAAGGCTAGAAAAACAAGATGCCGTTGGGTTTATGCTCAAACACAGCAGCCATGTCTAGCGGCGCCGAGCGGGGAACAAGGGAGGGAGAGAGGGCTCAGGGCTAGCGGAGGAGAAGAAGAACAAGGGAAGGGAGGAGAGTGGACGCTACAGGATTAAATCTGCCCTCCTCCTCCTCTCCTCTCGTTTTAATCAAAGAGCTCCGTCTGGAGCGCATGCCTCACTGCCTCCAGTACACACACTACGAAGAGCACACACACACACTCAAAACCCTGGACACAGACGCTGGTCTACTAAAATCAGCCCTACCTTTGATCTAGAGGGATACCATTTCTCCCACCTCCAAACCGTTTCATCTTCCCATTTCGTAGAACACACTACCAATTCCCTCCAACACCAACTCTATCTGTCCTGCTGTCCACCTCAGGTAAAAACCACATTCAGTTTGAGAACCTCTCTACCCCCAGCTCATCTCCCCGCGTCTCAAAAGGTTGTCTTTCTACTGCAGTCTCCTTTAAAACGACCATGTTTTGCATTGGAGAGTAAGAAGACGGGGATGAAGGGAGGAGGAAGGGAGCGAGAGGACGAGTCATGCGTTCCAAACAGCATTAATGGTTGGTTTCCTGCGAGCGGTGCCAGTCCTTTCAGGCAGCCCTGCTGGAACTAATCCACAGGCTCATTAATCTGGGGGGACAAATTAGTCATAGACGGCCTTAATCCCAATATTCCCAGGGTTTAGACAAGGAAAGGGAGAAGAGGAATTTTTATCCAAATTGTGTTTTTTTAAAATAGTTTTGGGAAACTGGGTTGGATGTGGTAGGAAAGGGTTAAGAGCTACTGGAGATTTGGAGAGAGAAGAGAGCAGAGCCGTACTCCAGCACGTCTGTGTGTGAGAGAGAGAGGGAAAGCAGTGTGTATGCTAGCTAGGCGACTGCTCTGAGCTCTGTGCCTGGTGAAGGGCTCTCACATGGCCTCTCGTCTCTTAGACAAGTGAAGGGAGAGAGAACTAGCAGACGTAAACTGAACGAGATGGAGAGAATGAATGACAAACAACCCAGGGAGAGAGAGACAGAAGAACGAACCAACCTACTAGCACCCCGTACAGCCCTTCAAACCAACACACTAGCACCCCGTACAGCCCTTCAAACCAACACACTAGCACCCCGTACAGCCCTTCAAACCAACACACTAGCACCCTGTACAGCCCTTCAAACCAACACACTAGCACCCTGTACAGCCCTTCAAACCAACACACTAGCACCCCGTACAGCCCTTCAAACCAACACACTAGCACCCCGTACAGCCCTTCAAACCAACACACTAACACCCTGTACAGCCCTTCAAACCAACACACTAGCACCCCGTACAGCCCTTCAAACCAACACACTAGCACCCCGTACAGCCCTTCAAACCAACACACTAGCACCCCGTACAGCCCTTCAAACCAACACACTAGCACCCTGTACAGCCCTTCAAACCAACACACTAGCACCCTGTACAGCCCTTCAAACCAACACACTAGCACCCCGTACAGCCCTTCAAACCAACACACTAGCACCCCGTACAGCCCTTCAAACCAACACACTAGCACCCCGTACAGCCCTTCAAACCAACACACTAGCACCCCGTACAGCCCTTCAAACCAACACACTAGCACCCCGTACAGCCCTTCAAACCAACACACTAGCACCCCGTACAGACCTTCAAACCAACACACTAGCACCCCGTACAGCCCTTCAAACCAACACACTAGCACCCTGTACAGCCCTTTAAACCAACACACTAGCACCCCGTACAGCCCTTCAAACCAACACACTAGCACCCCGTACAGCCCTTCAAACCAACACACTAACACCCTGTACAGCCCTTCAAACCAACACACTAGCACCCTGTACAGCCCTTCAAACCAACACACTAACACCCTGTACAGCCCTTCAAACCAACACACTAGCACCCCGTACAGCCCTTCAAACCAACACACTAGCACCCCGTACAGCCCTTCAAACCAACACACTAGCACCCCGTACAGACCTTTAAACCAACACACTAGCACCTCGTACAGACCTTCAAACCAACACACTAGCACCCCGTACAGCCCTTCAAACCAACACACTAGCACCCCGTACAGACCTTCAAACCAACACACTAGCACCCCGTGCAGCCCTTCAAACCAACACACTAGCACCCCGTACAGCCCGTCAAACCAACACACTAGCACCCCGTACAGCCCTTCAAACCAACACACTAGCACCCCGTACAGCCCTTCAAACCAACACACTAGCACCCCGTACAGCCCTTCAAACCAACACACTAGCACCCCGTACAGCCCTTCAAACCAACACACTAGCACCCCGTACAGCCCTTCAAACCAACACACTAGCACCCCGTACAGCCCTTCAAACCAACACACTAGCACCCCGTACAGCCCTTCAAACCAACACACTAGCACCCCGTACAGCCCTTCAAACCAACACACTAGCACCCCGTACAGCCCTTCAAACCAACACACTAGCACCCCGTACAGCCCTTCAAACCAACACACTAGCACCATGTACAGCCCTTCAAACCAACACACTAGCACCCTGTACAGCCCTTCAAACCAACACACTAGCACCCCGTACAGCCCTTCAAACCAACACACTAGCACCCCGTACAGCCCTTCAAACCAACACACTAGCACCCTGTACAGCCCTTCAAACCAACACACTAGCACCCCGTACAGCCCTTCAAACCAACACACTAGCACCCCGTACAGCCCTTCAAACCAACACACTAGCACCCCGTACAGCCCTTCAAACCAACACACTAGCACCTCGTACAGACCTTTAAACCAACACACTAGCACCCCGTACAGCCCTTCAAACCAACACACTAGCACCTCGTACAGCCCTTCAAACCAACACACTAGCACCCCGTACAGCCCTTTAAACCAACACACTAGCACCCCGTACAGCCCTTCAAACCAACACACTAGCACCCCGTACAGACCTTCAAACCAACACACTAGCACCCCGTACAGACCTTTAAACCAACACACTAGCACCCCGTACAGCCCTTCAAACCAACACACTAGCACCCCGTACAGACCTTCAAACCAACACACTAGCACCTCGTACAGCCCTTCAAACCAACACACTAGCACCTCGTACAGCCCTTCAAACCAACACACTAGCACCTCGTACAGCCCTTCAAACCAACACACTAGCACCTCGTACAGCCCTTCAAACCAACACACTAGCACCTCGTACAGCCCTTCAAACCAACACACTAGCACCTCGTACAGCCCTTCAAACCAACACACTAGCACCTCGTACAGCCCTTCAAACCAACACACTAGCACCTCGTACAGCCCTTCAAACCAACACACTAGCACCTCGTACAGCCCTTCAAACCAACACACTAGCACCTCGTACAGCCCTTCAAACCAACACACTAGCACCCCGTACAGACCTTCAAACCAACACACTAGCACCCCGTACAGACCTTTAAACCAACACACTAGCACCCTGTACAGCCCTTCAAACCAACACACTAGTACCTCGTACAGACCTTTAAACCAACACACTAGCACCCCGTACAGCCCTTCAAACCAACACACTAGCACCCCGTACAGCCCTTCAAACCAACACACTAGCACCCTGTACAGCCCTTCAAACCAACACACTAGCACCCCGTACAGCCCTTCAAACCAACACACTAGCACCCCGTACAGACCTTTAAACCAACACACTAGCACCCTGTACAGCCCTTCAAACCAACACACTAGCACCCTGTACAGCCCTTCAAACCAACACACTAGCACCCCGTACAGACCTTTAAACCAACACACTAGCACCCTGTACAGCCCTTCAAACCAACACACTAGCACCCTGTACAGCCCTTCAAACCAACACACTAGCACCCTGTACAGCCCTTCAAACCAACACACTAGCACCCCGTACAGCCCTTCAAACCAACACACTAGCACCCTGTACAGCCCTTCAAACCAACACACTAGCACCCTGTACAGCCCTTCAAACCAACACACTAGCACCCTGTACAGCCCTTCCACATATGTTATCAAATCATCTTACCTCGTATCCTAGGCGGGAAGCCCTCTGGAGCAGGGTCTCTCCTGCGTTCTTGTTGACGATGAGCCTGCGGGCCTCAGGAGGCATGGGTCGGCTGGCAGGGGTAGAAGTGGGCACCGGGGGGTTGGAGGGGGTTGGCGTGCGGTCCTGGGTCTCTGTAGGGCTGGGCAGAGGGCTGAGCTGGGGGGGCGGGGTGAGAGGGGGGGCGGGGGAGGAGTGGGAGTAATCCGACAGGGATGAAGACCTCCTCCGCTTCTCGCTGCATCGCTTTTCCTTGACCTGCTGTGTGTGATGGGGGTAGGGAGAGAGAGGGAGAACTTAATAAGAGTCTGCATGTCAGATCTTCCACACACATACTGAGATATCCTCTTTCCTGTGTGTGTGTGTGGCTCGAAAAGACACTGCCCTACAGGCTCGTCTCATACTGACACACCTGACACATGGCCGTGGAGTGGGGGAACAACAGAACAGAGGAGAGAAAGAGTCTGAAAGAGGAACACGATACTGAGGTTATCAGAGCGCTGTCCGTCTTTCAGACTCCCCTTCCCTCTATTTTTACAGTCTGAGCTGCTCTCTTTCACCCCCCCTCCGTCCTCACCCTCTCTGCGGAGGTTATCCTTTATGCCGTCCTCCACTTCCTTTCTTCTCTCTCCCTCCTTTTTCCATACTCCTTCCTCTCCCTCTATGGAGATTGGGGTCGCTGGTCTAGTCTAGGGTGAAGTGCTAATTATTCCCGACCACAGGTTGTGTGTGTGTGTGCACTGCGGGTCCTACACACACACACACACACACACACACACACACACACACACACGTGGTGGCTGCGCGGTGGCGGGGCTAATAAATGTCAGCGCTTCTCCAGGGGCCCTGGCCGTGGCCTCGCAAAGTCATTTATAACCATGAGCACTGGCTTGTCACAGAGAGATGGGGGGGAGCGAGAGCGTGACTTGACTGCCCACCGCCAGAAATGCCCCAGGATACACGCGCACCCAATTGTTACTCCAAAATGTAAAAGCTCCTAACAAAAAGCTGATTTTCTCATACGCTACCTTTGTAACACTGTTATAAGTTAAGCAAAGACAGCCATTAAGTTATAAGTTATAAGTTAACTTATATGTTATAAGTTAAGCAAAGACAGCAACACACTGCAGTTACAAATTCTACTCATATATCTTCAACACACATTCCTATTCCTGATGGTTGGCCAGCCAGTTAGCATCAATAATTGATGGTTGGCCATCCAGTTAAAAACCTCTTGAGTGCAGGGGGCAGTATTTTGATGTTTGGATGAAAAACGTACCCAAATGAAACTGCCTATTTCTCAGGCCCATAATCTATAATATGCATATAATTGTCAGATTAGGATAGAAGTCACTAAAGTTTCCAAAACTGTCATTTCACATGTTTCTACGAACTTTACGGATACTATTTGGAATTTTCCTCTGCTCCGTCGTGACCGCTCGAGCCTGTGGATTTCTGAACATAATGCGCCAACCAAATGGAGGTATTTCTTTATGGAACAAAAGGAACATTTATTGTGTAACTGGGAGTCTCGTGAGTGCAAAAATCAGAAGATCATCAAAGGTAAGCGATTAATTTTATTGCTTTCCAGACTTTCGTGACCAATCTACTTGGCTGCTAGCTGTTTGTAATGTTTTGTCTACTGAGAGAGATGTCCTTACATAAACGCTTGGTATGCTTTCGCCAAAAAGCTTTTTTGAAATCTGACACGCCAGGTGGATTAACAACAAGCTAAACTGTGTTATGCTATATTGCACTTGTGATTTCATGAAAATTTAATATTTTTTGTAATTTAATTTGAATTTGGCGCTCTGATATTGACGAAAATGATCCCGGTAACGGGATGGGTGCATCAATAAGTTAATATCAATACTTGATGGTCAGTCATTCAGTTAACCTCTTAGAGCTCTAGGGGCGCTATTTCATTTTTGGATAAAAAACGTTCCCGTTTTAATTTTGTCACGAAAAGATGCTCGACTATGCATATTCTTGACAGTTTTGGAAAGAAAACACTCTGAAGTTTCAGAATCTGCAAAGATTTTGTCTGTAAGTGCCCCAGAACTCATTCTACAGGCGAAACCAAGATGATGCATCACCCAGGAATTAGCAGAATTTCTGAAGCTCTGTTTTCCATTCTCTCCTTATATGGCTGTGATTGCGCAAGGAATGAGCCTACACTTTCTGTCGTTCGCCCAAGGTCTTAGCAGCATTGTGACGTATTTGTAGGCATATCATTGGAAGATTGGCCATAAGAGACTACATTTTCCAGAGGTCCGCCCGGTGTCCTTTGTCTAAATTTGTGCGTAATCTTCAGGTGCAGGCATTTTCTCCTGGGATTCAGGAGAGAAAGCATGTTTCCAAGAACGATGTATCAATGAAGAGATATGTGAAAAACACCTTGAGGATTGATTCTAAACAACGTTTGCCATGTTTTCAGTCGATATTATGGAGTTAATTTGGAAAAAAGTTTGCGTTTTGAGGACTGAATTTATGGATTTTTTTTGGTAGCCAAATGTGATGTATAAAACGGAGCTATTTCTAATACACAAGGAATCTTTTTGGAAAAACTGAGCATCTGCTATCTAACTGAGAGTATCCTCATTGAAAACATCAGAAGTTCTTCAAAGGTAAATGATTTTATTTGAAGGCTTTTATGTTTTTGTTAATGTTGCGTGCTGGATGCTAACGCTAATGCTAACGCTAAATGCTAACGCGAAATGCTAACTCTAGCTAGCTACTTTTACACAAATGATTGTTTTCCTATGGTTGAGAAGCATATTTTGAAAATCTGAGATGACAGTGTTGTTTACAAAAGGCTAAGCTTGAGAGATGGCATATTTATTTCATTTCATTTGCGATTTTCATAAATAGTTAACGTTGTGTTATGCTAATGAGCTTGCTGATAGATTTACACAATCCTGGATACAGGGGTTTTTTCATAGCTAAACGTGACGCAGAAAACGGAGCGATTTGTCCTAAACAAATAATCTTTCAGGAAAAACTGAACATTTGCTATCTGAGAGTCTCCTCATTGAAAACATCTGAAGTTCTTCAAAGGTAAATGATTTTTTTGAATGCTTTTCTGTTTTTTTGTGTAAATGTTGCCAGCTGAATGCTAATGCTAAATGCTACGTTAGCCATCAATACTGTTACACAAATGCTTGTTTTGCAATGGTTGAGAAGCATATTTTGAAAATCTGAGATGACAGTGTTGTTAACAAAAGGCTAAGCTTGAGAGCTAGCATATTTATTTCATTTCATTTGCGATTTTCATGAATAGTTAACGTTGCGTTATGGTAATGAGCTTGAGTCTGTATTCACGAACCCGGATCCGGGATGGGGAGATCAGAAAGGTTAATATCAATAGTTGGTTGGTTATCCAGTTAATATCAATAGTTGATGGTTGGTTATCCAGTTAATATCAATAGTTGATGGTTGGTTATCCAGTTAATATCAATAGTTGATGGTTGGTTATCCAGTTAATATCAATAGTTGATGGTTGGTTGTCCAGTTAGTATCAATAGTTGATGGTTGGTTATCCAGTTAATATCAATACTTGATGGATGGTTATCCAGTTAATATCAATACTTGGTTGGTTATCCAGTTAATATCAATAGTTGGTTGGTTATCCAGTTAATATCAATAGTTGATGGTTGGTTATCCAGTTAATATCAATTTAATATCAATAGTTGATGGTTGGTTATCCAGTTAATATCAATTTAATATCAATAGTTGATGGTTGGTTATCCAGTTAATATCAATAGTTGATGGTTGGTTATCCAGTTAATATCAATAGTTGATTGTTGGCTATCCAGTTAATATCAATAGTTGGTTGGTTATCCAGTTAATATCAATAGTTGATGGTTGGTTATCCAGTTAATATCAATAGTTGGTTGGTTATCCAGTTAATATCAATAGTTGATGGTTGGTTATCCAGTTAGTATCAATAGTTGATGGTTGGTTATCCAGTTAATATCAATAGTTGATGGTTATCCAGTTAATATCAATAGTTGGTTGGTTATCCAGTTAATATCAATAGTTGGTTGGTTATCCAGTTAATATCAATAGTTGATGGTTGGTTATCCAGTTAATATCAATAGTTGATGGTTGGTTATCCAGTTAATATCAATAGTTGATGGTTGGTTATCCAGTTAATATCAATAGTTGGTTGGTTATCCAGTTAATATCAATAGTTGGTTGGTTATCCAGTTAATATCAATAGTTGATGGTTGGTTATCCAGTTAATATCAATAGTTGATGGTTGGTTATCCAGTTAATATCAATAGTTGATGGTTGGTTATCCAGTTAATATCAATAGTTGGTTGGTTATCCAGTTAATATCAATAGTTGGTTGGTTATCCAGTTAATATCAATAGTTGATGGTTGGTTATCCAGTTAATATCAATAGTTGATGGTTGGTTATCCAGTTAATATCAATAGTTGATGGTTGGTTATCCAGTTAATATCAATAGTTGGTTGGTTATCCAGTTAATATCAATAGTTGATGGTTGGTTATCCAGTTAATATCAATAGTTGGTTGGTTATCCAGTTAATATCAATAGTTGATGGTTGGTTATCCAGTTAATATCAATAGTTGGTTGGTTATCCAGTTAATATCAATAGTTGATGGTTGGTTATCCAGTTAATATCAATAGTTGATGGTTGGTTATCCAGTTAATATCAATAGTTGATGGTTGGTTATCCAGTTAATATCAATAGTTGATGGTTGGCTATCCAGTTAATATCAATAGTTGGTTGGTTATCCAGTTAAAATCAATAGTTGATGGTTGGTTATCCAGTTAGTATCAATAGTTGATGGTTGGTTATCCAGTTAATATCAATAGTTGATGGTTGGTTATCCAGTTAATATCAATAGTTGATGGTTGGTTATCCAGTTAATATCAATAGTTGATGGTTGGTTATCCAGTTAATATCAATAGTTGATGGTTGGTTATCCAGTTAATATCAATAGTTGGCTGGTTATCCAGTTAATATCAATAGTTGATGGTTGGTTATCCAGTTAATATCAATAGTTGGTTGGTTATCCAGTTAATATCAATAGTTGATGGTTGGTTATCCAGTTAATATCAATAGTTGATGGTTGGTTATCCAGTTAATATCAATAGTTGATGGTTGGCTATCCAGTTAATATCAATAGTTGATGGTTGGTTATCCAGTTAATATCAATAGTTGATGGTTGGCTCTCCAGTTAATATCAATAGTTGATGGTTGGTTATCCAGTTAGTATCAATAGTTGATTGTTGTTTATCCAGTTAATATCAATAGCTGATGTTTGCTACATCTAGATTGTTACCCAGAGTGTGACAACGTTTTATGTAAATATTACTTCCATGTATGAGATGATAAAATGCTATATTTTAAATGGGATCTGAAAACCCTTCCATATTTAGGCTCCGCATTCTGCACAGTGTGTGTGTGTGTGTGTGTGTATGTATGTGTGTGTGTGTGTGTGTGTGTGTGTGTGTGTGTTTGGACACGTCTGTCAGCGACGGAGCTCACAGCAGCCAGCAAACGGCAAACAGGATACAGCCACCGCGTCTGCCCCGGAGAGATCTCTGGGTGTGTGTGTGTGTGTGAATACCGCAGCAGGCGGAAGGAGGAGGAGAAAGAGAGGAAAGGGAGCAGAGGGGCTCGGGGAGGAGGGGTGTGTGTGTGTGTGTGTACGTGGTGTGATTCTGCAGGTGCCGTGCTGACAGCTGCTGCGCTGGGTAATTCCTCAGGGCTGGACGGACAGACACGCCAGCACGCCAGCGCGCACGCACGCACGCACACACACACACCACACACACACACACACACACACACACACACACACACACACACACACACACACAACAACAACTCCTGCAGTATACTCAGTATTGTGATCTACATAGCCAGAGACAAGGCTCTCACAGACATGACACCAGCCGAGGCCCATTCCCGCTCCCTGGGGTTGCTGTGTTTTGTGAAGAATGTGCTTCCGTCACACAGTCCAGACCTCTAGAGCACACTCACCCTCTACCCCCCTTTCCCTTCCTCCCTCCCTCACTCCTTCCATCCCTCCTCTTCCAGTCTGGGGCGGATTGTGCTCAGAGCAGGGGGAGGTCACAGCAGCGACACACAAACACACACTCGCAGTGACCCCAAGCACATCTCCCTCTGAGCTTTCCCAGTGAGCTCCAATAAGCTCCATAATTGTAATAATCAACATGGTTGTGATTTGAAGCATATTTAAGGAGCTCTGCCCAGGGGGGATTTCAGCCAATGGGAACACACAGTGGAACACAGAGGACTCGATCTCTCACACACTGGGAGAGAGGATTACAAAAAAACAGAGAGAATGTTTCCGCAAGAGTGTGTGCACAAAAGCGTGAAAAGGAGTGTGTGTGTTCCACTCACCTTATTCTCCCTCTCTTCCCTCAGTTCTTCATTCCCCAGCTTCTCTCTCTCCCTCTCTTCCCTCAGTTCTTCATTCCCCAGCTTCTCTCTCTCCCTCTCTTCCCTCAGTTCTTCATTCCCCAGCTTCTTTCTATCCCTCTCTTCCCTCAGTTCTTCATTCCCCAGTCTCTCTCTCTCCCTCTCCCTCTGGCTGGTGTGTTTAGTCTTGCACTGCCGCTTGCCCTTGGGCTTGTCCTGGTCGCCGTGCCAACGGAGTCTGGGGGCCACTAGGTCCCCCGTTGGGTTAGGGTCATGGTCGGGGTGAGGGCCGGAGGGTCCCAGTCCCAAAGCGCTGGTCCTGCGGTGTTCTTTTAGCCTCTGTCTCTTGTCTGACAGCCGTGGAGGGCTGGGGGTGAGGGTGATGTGGGGGTGTGCAGGGGCCAGGGAGTGAAAGGGGGTGAGGGCAGGGGTGGGGGTCTGCAGGGGTGGTTTTCTGACAGGGGTGGTGGACGGAGTCCGGTAGAGGCGGTCCCGATGCGCTGGGGTCAGAGGAACAGACGGCAGCACCACTAGACAGAGGGAGGGATGGGAGAGGTTAGCTGATCAAGTCCCGGCAAACAGAACCATCTCCCACAGAGTAAATACAACCAGCTAAATTACACTACAAATACTACTTATCCCCTGGCACTACTGGGAGTGGAGGCTTTTGTTCCAGCCCAGCACCAACACACCTGGTGGACCTGATAAAGATAGAATGGACTATTGTTTGTTTCAAGGCCATGTGCAACAGCCAACACCAGAAAAAAGTCTGTTCTTTCCCAAGCGTCTCTTTTTTTCTCAGATGAAAACAAAACAAGCATGTACTTTTCTCCAAGGTCTCGTTAGAGAACATGATGAGACAGAGGGCTGGGACTGAATGCTAGAGTGACGTTCTCACGAAGACGTCGGTGGTATCTGGGGAATCTGATCTAGAGGAGGGGGTTATGGGATACAGGAGGGATATATGAAATATGACAGACAGAGAGGGAAAACAGAGAGAGGTGAGAGATTGCGAGAGGTGAGAGAGAGAGAGAGAGAGAGAGAGAGGTGAGAGAGAGGTGAGAGAGAGAGAGAGAGGTGAGAGAGATTGAGAGATGGGAGAGAGAGAGGTGAGAGAGAGAGGTGAGAGAGAGAGAGAGAGAGAGGTGAGAGAGAGAGGTGAGAGAGAGAGAGAGAGAGAGAGAGGTGAGAGAGAGAGAGATGGAGAGTGATTGCAAAAGGGCAGCAAGCCTGCGAGACAAAGAGCGCGCGAGAGAGAGAGAGCGAGCGGGGGAGGGAGAAGGAGCAGAACAAAGAGAGCAAGAGGGAGTGCAGGAGAGAGTGAGAGAGCGAGAGAAAACACAAGGGAGTGGGGGGAAGCGAGAGGAGGGTGTGTGTCAGCTGTTTTCCATTGCGTGCACCAACAGCGACATGAAACATACGAGATGACAGACCCTGGGTGCAGCTGCAATACACAGCGATACACACACTCATTTGCACGCACACACACGTGGTGAAGAGACAGAGAGGCGGTTTCAGAGAGCCAATGGGGAGGTTTAACTCGTCCATCTGGTAAATGATTTATCGTGCTGGGCGGGAGGCTCGCTGCAAATGGCCTTCCTCCTCCTCCTCTCTCCTCCTCTGAGGATATCCAGAGGGGAGAGGCCAATTCACCACACACACGCACTCGTTCTCACACTTACCTGGTCACACACCACAGCTCTTCCCTAGTAAATGGAGGAGGGGCTAAATGGTGTGAGGGAAAAATGACCCGTTCTATATTGTGTGCGTGTCTCAAGAACTCTATGGACAGACTGGGTACCATGACAACAATAGGCACATGTTCTGCTTAACACAATACAATTCCTATCTGCAGAGAACACACACACACAAGTGTGTTTGTGTTTGTTTGTGTGTGTGTGTGTGTGTGTGTGTGTGTGTGTGTGTGTGTGTGTGTGTGTGTGTGTGTGTGTGTGTGTGTTTGTATGTGTGTGTGTGTGTGTGTGTGTGTCAACCTGTCTCGCAGTATGCAGGGCGATGCCTATTATCCCCTAGCTACCTCTGACCCCCCCTCCCTCCCCCAGCACAGGGAACAGTCCCCAGAGAGGTGTTGCGCACTAAAGCATGTGTGGTGTGTAAACCGCTTCCCTTCTCCAATAAGGTGTAATTAATACCCTGTACTGTTGTGTTTCCTCCAGGGCTTAGAGGACCCACTTTAAACATCATGTCACCCCTCATCCTATTCAACCCCTTTTACACCTCTCAAGGTTTAACAGGGCTCTTATCTGCCTGGGGTGGAGCTGCACATCTTCAAATGAGTCAACGTAACCTGACAAACCCTGGGACAACGTGGAGGAGCTTTGAACACACCTCTAAACACCCTGACAAACCCTGGGACAACGTGGAGGAGCTTTGAACACACCTCTAAACGCCCTGACAAACCCTGGGACAACGTGGAGGAGCTTTGAACACACCTCTAAACACCCTGACAAACCCTGGGACAACGTGGAGGAGCTTTGAACACACCTCTAAACGCCCTGACAAACCCTGGGACAACGTGGAGGAGCTTTGAACACACCTCTAAACGCCCTGAAAAACCCTGGGACAACGTGGAGGAGCTTTGAACACACCTCTAAACGCCCTGAAAAACCCTGGGACAACGTGGAGGAGCTTTGAACACACCTCTAAACACCCTGACAAACCCTGGGACAACGTGGAGGAGCTTTGAACACACCTCTAAACGCCCTGACAAACCCTGGGACAACGTGGAGGAGCTTTGAACACACCTCTAAACGCCCTGACAAACCTTGGGACAACGTGGAGGAGCTTTGAACACACCTCTAAACACCCTGACAAACCCTGGGACAACGTGGAGGAGCTTTGAACACACCTCTAAACGCCCTGACAAACCCTGGGACAACGTGGAGGAGCTTTGAACACACCTCTAAACGCCCTGACAAACCTTGGGACAACGTGGAGGAGCTTTGAACACACCTCTAAACGCCCTGACAAACCCTGGGACAACGTGGAGGAGCTTTGAACACACCTCTAAACGCCCTGACAAACCCTGGGACAATGTGGAGGAGCTTTGAACACACCTCTAAACGCCCTGACAAACCCTGGGACAACGTGGAGGAGCTTTGAACACACCTCTAAACGCCCTGACAAACCCTGGGACAACGTGGAGGAGCTTTGAACACACCTCTAAACACCCTGACAAACCCTGGGACAACGTGGAGGAGCTTTGAACACACCTCTAAACGCCCTGACAAACCCTGGGACAACGTGGAGGAGCTTTGAACACACCTCTAAACGCCCTGACAAACCCTGGGACAACGTGGAGGAGCTTTGAACACACCTCTAAACACCCTGACAAACCCTGGGACAACGTGGAGGAGCTTTGAACACACCTCTAAACGCCCTGACAAACTCTGGGACAACGTGGAGGAGCTTTGAACACACCTCTAAACGCCCTGACAAACCCTGGGACAACGTGGAGGAGCTTTGAACACACCTCTAAATGCCCTAAAAAACGGGACTAATGGAAAGGGTGGGGTGTGTGTGTGTAGTGTCAGACTGAGCGGTGTGTGTAGCACAGGGGATGCGAAGGAGTGTGTGTCTGTTGCAAAGCGGATATCTATTTGTGGACCGTTAAGTGTGTGTGTGTGTGTGTGTGTGTGTGTGTGTTTGCTTGTAGGTTCGTTAAACAACCATTAGAATGCAACATGGATGAAAAGTGATTCAGAGAAGAGCAGTTTGACTGACACACACCTCTGCATGTTCCTTACGTCAGAGGAGCCGTGAGTGCTCACACAGTTAGACTCTTTACTGAAGACAAGGAAGGAGGATACGATATCAAGGAGAGAGATAGGAGAAAGAGAGAGGCGAGAGAAGGAATGGAAGGAAATAAATCAGGGATGCTAAATTGGAGACGCTGAGATGAGAAAGTGAGAGAGAGGGGGAAAAAATACACTGGCTGGCGGAGAGAAAAACCCCCAGGAAAAAGCAGAGAGAGAGAACTGCTGGTTGAACTACCAGTGTTATTAACGGTGGAATCTCACGCCTCATTATGCCCAGGCACGAGTTGCCACGGCGATATCGTTTAAGTGCCAGAGAGAGGTAGTGGGAGAGAGAGAGAGAGAGAACGTTGTGTGAGAGAGTGCGAGAGAGAGAAGGAGAGAGGGACAAGCCGTCTGTCACCCAGACAACCACTAACATATCCCCAAAACGGCTGCCTACTGCCTTCGTTACCACACCAACACCTGGTGTTTCACGTTCACTGCTCAGCCCACTCCCCTGACCTCTGTTCTCTCTGTACCCCCGAAGGGAACATACAACATGTAGACTACGCTAGCTAGCTGGCGACAGGCCAATCTTCAAGGTCATTTAGCCAAGGCAACACGCCCGTAGCCTACAGTGAAAAGGTGGAAAACGGGAGCAAAGCTCGTCCCCAAAATGTTTAACTAATAAAATAGGTGCAGTGAAATGTGCAGTGAAATACATTCATGGTGCTGAATGCAGTGAGTGACTCAATGCTACAGCGCTGGAGTGGCTTTTATTGATGTTGAGTCAATAAAAGGGGGGGTTATTGTTCTTTATGGACGGTTGTAAAGAACATGATTATCATGCATTCCACATCCACACAGCCCAATGCCTCTGTGACTCAACTGATGAAAACTGTTGTCAACATCTGCCAGAAAGGATGGTTGGATGGATGAATATTATACGAAAACCCAAACTCTAGAAGACCCAAAATAAGCAATTTTTATCAACTTTGTTTTAACGTACCTCGCTCGATGTCGCCGTGACCAAACGTTTCATGGCACCAGGCGTGGCCGTTGACCTCTGACCTGCGTTTCAGGCTCCGGTCTTCCTGTGAGGCAACCTTCCTGTCTGTGACGCCAACCTCGGGGCACCCGTTGGGCAGGGTCGTCGTCATGGCCATGCTTCCGTTGACCTCTGTCGACCTCTGGGTGGCGGCCTGCCATTGGCTGAGCTCCTGGGCGAGGCGGGGCTTGCTGAGTCGGAGGCCGGTCAGCTCGATACACACCTTGAGGTTCTTTAGTTCCTCTGGGACGGGGTCAGTGGGGCCTGGGGAGATGGACCACCAGGGGTTAAATCAACGTTTGGGAAACCAAGTCATTGTGGGTTAGATGATTTATGAAGTTCAGTCAGAGCAACAAGCTACTGGAGATGAAAGAGAAAAGACCCCATTGAGGCTGTGTAATGGTACACTGGAAACCTTCTCCATCTCTCCTGTTCACCGTCCCTCCCCAAATCCATCAACACTTTCAAATAGAAATAATATAATAATGAACGGAAAACACATGAAAACATATCTTTCTCAAATTACATTTGGGTGGAAAAATCCAGGTGATCCTTTCCATATAAAGAGGCACGAATTGTAACGAAATGCGCTTGAATCTAATGAATTTAGTTGCATTGGAAGCTCAGCTAATAAAAGAAGTTCAACATTTGTATTTAAATGAAAAGCTGTGCTGTTGTGAAAGAGCTCACCTCCAACCCCGTGTTAACAACAAATGGGAGCAATTCCACAGAGTTTTAAATAAAGTAGCGATTCTCAGAATGTTATTTTGGGTTGAAACCAAACTGGTCTGTTTGTGAAGCACGACACCGCAGAGCCCCTTGACGAATCACAGCTGAGTGTGTGTGTGTTTGGTTTCGTGTAGGCAACTGAACACAAATCACACTACATGAAAAGACTGAGAAAGACACCACCACAAAAGAGAACGACAGAGGGAGAGAGGGAGAGAAGGAGTGAGAGAGCCCAGCCACATGAAAGCAGATGAATCCAGGCCGGGGAGAGAGTGATGACAGACAGGATGGGGGGATTCTCTTGTCACTGAGCGAGGGATGAGGAAGGAGGGAGAGAAAGATGAAGGGAAGAATAATGGAGAGGTAAATAGATCCATGCCGAGGGCCCTTACCGTTGGTTAGCCTGGCTCTTTTGGCTGAAACATCCATCGTCTCCTCCTTCTCCTCTTCTCTCTCATTTTCCTCCCGCTCTTTCCCCTGGCTGTCGGCCTGGAGTGGCTGGCACGGTTCCAGGGCATATGCGTGTTTCCTGCCAGGCACCGTTGTGGGCATGGAGGCTGGCATGGTGGGCATGATGCCAGGGTTGGCATCCTTCTGGGCCAGCCTTTCCACTGGGGCCGTGGGCAGGCTGGCAGACCGCTCCCGTGGGAGCACATACACTCTCTCCTCTTTTTCCAGCATCATCCCCCTCTTCCTCTCCTCCAGGTCGGGGCCAGACTGCTCCCTCTCTCTGGGTGGGAGGCCCTCAGTGTGTGGGCATCGCTGGAGAACAGGCACTCTGTTGTTGGGGCACGTCAGCTGCACACCTGCACGCACACACACACAGAAGGGGGATAATCAAATACACTGAGCAGCACTGGAGAAACCACAGCACTCTCATCAAACTAAATCAGTTTAAAATGATGACCGCTGGTCCAGGGTCAAGACGAGGTAGAAAATACTCCCCACACAAACAGCAGCCACTAACCAGCCCAGCAACCACCCCTATGTTTGGCCGAGGCCCACCATGCTCTTCCCACACACAGAGGCAGCAAGAGAGGAAGCGAGAGAGAGAAGCAGAGAAAGAGAGAGGCAGAGAGAGAGAGAAGCAGAGAGAGAGAGAGAGGCAGATTGAGAGAGAGAGGCAGAGAGAGAGAGAGAGAGGCAGAGACAGAAAGAGGCAGAGAGAGAGAGAGAGAGAGAGGCAGCGAGAAAGAGAGGCAGAGAGAGAGAGGCAGAGAGAGAGAGAGAGGCAGATTGAGAGAGCGAGAGGCAGAGAGAGAGAGAGAGGCAGAGACAGAGAGAGGCAGAGATAGAGAGAGAGGCAGAGAGAGAGAGAGAGAGAGAGAGAGAGAGGCAGAGAGAGAGAGAGACTGGGTCTTTCCAACTCCCTGGGCTCAAATTAGCTTCAAACATCAGCTCGGGCTGGCTTCCAGCTCTGCCCCCTATTCCCACCCACTGCTGCTTCCAGCTCTGCCCCCTATTCCCACCCACTGCTGCTTCCAGCTCTTCCCCCTATTCCCACCCACTGCTGCTTCCAGCTCTGCCCCCTATTCCCACCCACTGCTGCTTCCAGCTCTGCCCCCTATTCCCACCCACTGCTGCTTCCAGCTCTGCCCCCTATTCCCACCCACTGCTGCTTCCAGCTCTCTCCCCTTCTCTCTGCCCTCTCTCTTTCCTTCTGTCCTCTCTCACTTTTCCAGACCTCCCTCCCTCCTCTGCATGTCCGGGGCTGTAAAAGGCTCCTTGAGAATGTCTCCAGGCTCTAAAGCAGCCGCTTGGATCAAAGGCAGCTGGTGGGGGTGGGTGCTCTCCATCGCCCGCTCTTTCTTTTTCCCCTTCTATCTTTCCACTCGCTTTCTCTCTCTCTCTTTCTCTGGCTGTAGCCCAGACCCTGGCTACATGCTGTGCTGCCTCACAGGGCTGCCCGTGTACTGGCCCTGCTCTGGGACACACACCCATCCCCCCAGGTTCTGTCCTGCCAGCGCCCCAAATATCTCTCCATCTGGCAAACAGCATCATATGACTCACGCCACTCCGCTCGGCATGGCGCGCACCCCATAACGACAGCGTCTGCGCCATGGCAACATGCCACCAAAGGGGGGGGGGGGGGGGGGGGGGGTCACCAAGGCAACGCGTGCCACTGCGTGCGATGTCCACTGGTTTCCAAAACATCCAGAGAGGAAGTTCACCCATGACGTGCACTATGCAATAACAGCTACAGTGGGGCAAAAAACTATTTAGTCAGCCACCAATTGTGCAAGTTCTCCCACTTAAAAAGATGAGAGAGGCCTGTAATTTTAATCATAGGTACACTTCAACTATGACAGACAAAAGTATTTTAAAAAATCCAGAAAATCACATTGTAGGATTTTTTAAAAATTTATTTGCAAATTATGGTGGAAAATAAGTATTTGGTCACCTACAAACAAGCAAGATTTATGGCTCTCACAGACCTGTAACTTCTTCTTTAAGAGGCTCCTCTGTCCTTCACTCGTTACCTGTATTAATGGCACCTGTTTGAACTTGTTATCAGTATAAAAGACACCTGTCCACAACCTCAAACAGTCACACTCCAAATGGCCAAGACCAAAGAGCTGTCAAAGGACACCAGAAACAAAATTGTAGACCTGTACCAGGCTGGGAAGACTGAATCTGCAATAGGTAAGCAGCTTGGTTTGAATAAATCAACTGTGGGAGCAATTATTTGAAAATGGAAGACATACAAGACCACTGATAATCTCCCTCGATCTGGGGCTCCACACAAGATCTCACCCTGTGGGGTCAAAATTATCACAAGAATGGTGAGCAAAAATCCCAGAACCACACGGGGGGACCTAGTGAATGACCTGCAGAGAGCTGGGACCAAAGTAACAAAGCCTACCATCAGTAACACACTACGCCGCCAGGGACTCCGCCAGTGCCAGACGTGTCCCCCTGCTTAAGCCAGTACATGTCCAGGCCCGTCTGAAGTTTGCTAGAGAGCATTTGGATGATCCAGAAGAAGATTGGGAGAATGTCATATGGTCAGATGAAACCAAAATATTACTTTTTGGTAAAAACTCAACTTGTCGTGTTGGGGTTGACAAAGAATGCTGAGTTGCATCCAAAGAACACCATACCTACTGTGATGCATGGGGGTGGAAACATCATGCTTTGGGGCTGTGTTTCTGCAAAGGGACCAGGACGACTGATCCATGTAAAGGAAAGAATGAATGGGGCCATGTATCGTGAGATTTTGAGTGAAAACCTCCTTCCATCAGCAAGGGCATTGAAGATGAAACGTGGCTGGGTCTTTCAGCATGACAATTATCCCAAACACACTGCCCGGGCAACGAAGGAGTGGCTTCGTAAGAAGCATTTCAAGGTCCTGGAGTGACCTAGCCAGTCTCCAGATCTCAACCCCATAGAAAATCTTTGGAGGGAGTTGTAAGGCCGTGTTGCCCAGCAACAGCCCCAAAACATCACTGCTCTAGAGGAGATCTGCATGGAGGAATGGGCCAAAATACCAGCAACAGTGTGTGAAAACCTTGTGAAGACTTACAGAAAACGTTTGACCTCTGTCATTGCCAACAAAGGGTATATAAAAGTATTGAGATAAACTTTTGTTATTGACCAAATACTTATTTTCCACCATAATTTGCAAATAAATTCATTACAAATCCTACAATGTGATTTTCTGGATTTCTTTTCTCATTTTGTCTGTCATAGTTGAAGTGTATCTATGATGAAAATTATAGGCCTCTCTCATATTTTTAAGTGGGAGAACTTGCACAACTTGTGGCTGACTAAATACTTTTTTGCCCCACTGTATATGCCGTGCACTATGCCATAACAGCTACATGCCGTGCACTATGCCATAACAGCTATATGACGTGCACTATGCCATTACAGCTATATGACCTGCACTATGTCATAACAGCTATATGATCTGCACTATGCCATAACAGCTATATGACCTGCACTATGCCATAACAGCTATATGACCTGCACTATGCCATAACAGCTATATGACGTGCACTATGCCATAACAGCTATATGACCTGCACTTTGTCATAACAGCTATATGCCCTGCACTATGTCATTACAGCTATATGACCTGCACTATGCCATAACAGCTATATGACCTGCACTATGTCATAACAGCTATATGACCTGCACTATGCCATAACAGCTATATGACCTGCACTATGTCATAACAGCTATATGACCTGCACTATGCCATAACAGCTATATGACCTGCACTATGCCATAACAGCTATATGACCTGCAATATGCCATAACAGCTATATGACGTGCACTATGCCATAACAGCTATATGACCTGCACTTTGTCATAACAGCTATATGCCCTGCACTATGTCATTACAGCTATATGACCTGCACTATGTCATAACAGCTATATGACCTGCACTATGTCATAACAGCTATATGACCTGCACTATGTCATAACAGCTATATGCCCTGCACTATGCTTTAACAGCTATATGACCTGCACTATGCCATAACAGCTATATGACCTGCACTATGCCATAACAGCTATATGACCTGCACTATGCCATAACAGCTATATGACGTGCACTATGCCATAACAGCTATATGACCTGCACTATGCCATAACAGCTATATGACCTGCACTATGCCATAACAGCTATATGACCTGCACTATGCCATAACAGCTATATGACCTGCACTATGCCATAACAGCTATATGACCTGCACTATGCCATAACAGCTATATGACCTGCACTATGCCATAACAGCTATATGACCTGCACTATGTCATAACAGCTATATGACCTGCACTATGTCATTACAGCTATATGACCTGCACTATGCCATAACAGCTATATGACCTGCACTATGTCATAACAGCTATTTGACCTGCACTATGCCATAACAGCTATATGACCTGCACTATGTCATAACAGCTATATGACCTGCACTATGCCATAACAGCTATATGACCTGCACTATGCCATAACAGCTATATGACCTGCAATATGCCATAACAGCTATATGACGTGCACTATGCCATAACAGCTATATGACCTGCACTTTGTCATAACAGCTATATGCCCTGCACTATGTCATTACAGCTATATGACCTGCACTATGCCATAACAGCTATATGACCTGCACTATGTCATAACAGCTATATGACCTGCACTATGCCATAACAGCTATATGCCCTGCACTATGCCATAACAGCTATATGCCCTACACTATGACATAACAGCTATATGACCTGCACTATGTCATAACAGCTATATGACCTGCACTATGTCATAACAGCTATATGACCTGCACTATGTCATAACAGCTATATGCCCTGCACTATGCTTTAACAGCTATATGACCTGCACTATGCCATAACAGCTATATGACCTGCACTATGCCATAACAGCTATATGACCTGCACTATGCCATAACAGCTATATGACGTGCACTATGCCATAACAGCTATATGACCTGCACTATGCCATAACAGCTATATGACCTGCACTATGCCATAACAGCTATATGACCTGCACTATGCCATAACAGCTATATGACCTGCACTATGCCATAACAGCTATATGACCTGCACTATGCCATAACAGCTATATGACCTGCACTATGCCATAACAGCTATATGACCTGCACTATGCCATAACAGCTATATGACCTGCACTATGCCATAACAGCTATATGACCTGCACTATGCCATAACAGCTATATGACCTGCACTATGTCATAACAGCTATATGACCTGCACTATGCCATAACAGCTATATGACCTGCACTATGTCATAACAGCTATATGACCTGCACTATGCCATAACAGCTATATGACGTGCACTATGTCATAACAGCTATATGACCTGCACTATGTCATAACAGCTATATGACCTGCACTATGCCATAACAGCTATATGACCTGCACTATGCCATAACAGCTATATGACCTGCACTATGTCATAACAGCTATATGACCTGCACTATGCCATAACAGCTATATGCCCTGCACTATGCCATAACAGCTATATGACCTGCACTATGCCATAACAGCTATATGACCTGCACTATGTCATAACAGCTATATGACCTGCACTATGCCATAACAGCTATATGACGTGCAATATTCCGTAAGAGCTATAACATACAGCGTGTTGAAATATCTTCCCTTAATATAGACTCCAAATTCCTCTCCCACGCATTCTAATGGCGTGGCTTCATATGCAAAGCAGCTCCTGTTATGGAGGAAGGACAGGGAAGGGTTAAATATGAAGGCTGTTTTGTTACAATAGAGAGAGAAAAACCCCTCCGTCAGCCCTCATGAGGAACGGAGAGAGAGGGGAGGCTTGGCAGGTCGGGCGGATGTGTTTACCTCCCCGTATCAGCTGGTTACGAGCTGCTGCACCGTGTTACAGCTCTGGGGCTGTCCCTAGGCAGGGAGGAAGTACGCAGCAGCTCTTTGAGGTAGGTAGGAGTGTGTATGTGGAGCGCTCCGGGTTCCTCTTACCATCCTTCTCAGCCTCGTCTGTGAGGGCTGAGGCCCCTGGCCCCGTTCTGGCTGGGCCTTGGCATCGCGCCCTGTCCTCTCCTCCATCTCCATCCCCCTCTCTCCGCTCGCGCTGGCTGTCTGCCAAGTCCACCGCCGCCCCTCCTCCCTCCTTCTCCTTCAGTTCCAGCTCAGAGAAGCGCAGCATAGCACGCTACAGACACACACACACACACACACACACACACACACACACACACACACACACAGTCATGAGACCGACCCTGCGCTGCTCTCTTTTTCTCTCTCTCTCTCTCTCTCCGCACGAGGCCTCTTTCCCTGCTCCTCTACTAAGGGTCTGCGTCCCCAAAGGCCAAAGTGACTTCCTTCTTCCTTCCCTTATTTCCTCCATTTAGTTATGGTCTCCTTTCCGTCATCTGCACTGACATGGATGCAAGAGCTGACAGGGTGAACGCCAGCCTCTGGAGAGCTGTTTGGTATGTAGCCTCTTAACCTTCACCTGTCAACTTGTTGTGCGATCAGATCAGTGCAGATTGAGGAAGGAGAGGGGACAAGGAAAGGAAGCCATTTTAGACTCTCTGTTGACTCTCTCTGTAGCCGTTCATGCTTTACAGTGAGGTCACCTCAACAACAGCTAACAACATTGACATTGATAAAACAGTTATGGTCTGGTAACAGAACTCCATGCCCCTTGTCCACTTTTACTCCTGACTAGCTGTCTAACAGAAACACACAAAAACAACGACAGAAAAGCCTGATTCTTCTACGACACTCCTGAAACCGCAAAAACCAAAATGAAAATAATAATTTGTCAAATTTTGGAATAAGAAGTGTAAATGAACTGACCTCACAGTAAGCAGCAGGTTGACTTAATTTACTGTCCTCTTGTGTTAAGCCTTCCATCTAAGTAATTGAATTAAACGGGTGCTCAATATTTTTGGCCAGTCATTTCAGTCATACAACTGTCATTTCAGTGATATAGAAAACTGACATTCATTAATATTAAAACCCATCCTATTAACATCACACAGTTATGCATATGAATTGATTTAATAAACAAGTCAGAGTAGCAAGGTAAACAGAGGTGTGAATTAAGCAATAAGGCCCACGCTGGTGTGGTATATGGTCAATATACCACGGCTAAGGGCTGTTCTTATGTACGATGCAACGCGGGGTGCCTGGATACAGCCCTTAACCGTGGTATATTGGCCATAAACCACAAACCCTCGAGGTGCCTAATTGCTATTATAAACTGGTTACCAATGTAATTAGAGCAGTAAAAATACATGTTTTGTCATACCCGTGGTATACGGCTGTCAGCCAATCAGCATTCAGGGCTCAAACCACCCAATTTATTATAGCCTATAGATCAAATTCAATACAACAGGGTTTCTGACAGCCAAATGCCAATCTAGAAAGACATGAACACTGGAGCACACAATCTTGGGCGTCATAGAAACCTCCCTGTTGGGCTCCCATATAAAAAACATTAATTTAGTGGTAAATCAATGACCAGGCAGCAGAGGCAGAGGCTGAGGCTGGGGAATAGGGCTGAGGCTGGGGAATAGGGCCGAGGCTGGGAAATAGGGCTGAGGCTGGGGAATAGGGCTGAGGCTGGGAAATAGGGCTGAGGCTGGGGAATAGGGCTGAGGCTGGGGAATAGGGCTGAGGCTGGGGAATAGGGCTGAGGCTGGGGAATAGGGCTGAGGCTGGGAAATAGGGCCGAGGCTGGGAAATAGGGCTGAGGCTGGGGAATAGGGCCGAGGCTGGGGAATAGGGCCGAGGCTGGGAAATAGGGCTGAGGCTGGGGAATAGGGCTGGGGAATAGGGCTGAGGCTGGGAAATAGGGCTGAGGCTGGGGAATAGGGCTGAGGCTGGGGAATAGGGCTGAGGCTGGGAAATAGGGCCGAGGCTGGGAAATAGGGCCGAGGCTGGGAAATAGGGCCGAGGCTGGGGAATAGGGCTGAGGCTGGGGAATAGGGCCGAGGCTGGGAAATAGGGCTGAGGCTGGGAAATAGGGCTGAGGCTGGGGAATAGGGCTGAGGCTGGGGAATAGGGCTGAGGCTGGGAAATAGGGCCGAGGCTGGGAAATAGGGCTGAGGCTGGGGAATAGGGCTGAGGCTGGGAAATAGGGCTGGGAATAAGGCTGCGTTTGGGGAATGAGGCTGGGGAATAAAACTGGGGTTTGGAGAATGAGACTGGGAAATAGGGCTGGGAATAAGGCTGCGTTTGGGGAATGAGGCTGGGGAATAAGGCTGGGGTTGGGGAATGAGGCTGGGGAATAAGGCTGGGATTGGGGAATGAGGCTGGGGAATAAGGCTGGGGTTGGGGAATGAGGCTGGGGAATAAGGCTGGGGTTGGGGAATGAGGCTGGGGAATAAGGCTGGGGCTGGGGAATGAGGCTGGGGAATAAGGCTGGGGCTGGGGAATGAGGCTGGGGAATAAGGCTGTGGTTGGGGAATGAGGCTGGGGAATAAGCCAGGGGTTGGGGAATGAGGCTGGGGAATAAGCCTGGGGAATAGGGCTGGGGTTGGGGCGAGAGCCGCTCTAGTTGCAGGGCTGTGTTGAGTCTGTTTAGCGGAGGTTGGGCTGCTAGCGGGTGCTAATCTCCACCGTCGGAGAAGGACTGGGAATTGGCCAGGATTCCACTAGAGCAGAGCTGAGAGAGCCAGGCTGTCTCTGCACCCCAGCGCTCAGCCAACAGAGCTAGGGGGAGGATGGGGGAGAGGGGGAGGGGAGGTTATCAGAGTATAATTTGAGGACAGAGGAGCCTTTTGGGGACTGGGAGAAGGGAGGGGGCTGGCTGCTCTACCTCTATCCCTCCCCTCCTTCACCTACATCTATCCCCCCATCCCCAGGCCTCACCTGCAGGTTAACAATAGCCCGGGGCTGTAAGAGCCCGACAGGCCGTCATGGCACACACACACACAGAGGCACACACACACGCAGCCAGCAGCTTAGCTTCTGCCTGGCTGAGCAGCGCGGGAACACACACACACACAGCGTTTTGTGTTCACTCGCTCTCTCTGCGAACTAAAACACCACCGCAGTGGAGGGCAGCTCCACGGGCTCATAGCGTGGGCGGGGGTGAGGGAGGCGGGAGGATGTCAGGAAGGGAGGGAGGGAGACAGAGGGGAGGCAAGGCAACGGCCAACAGTAATTATACTGGAGCTTGTGGAGACGGGGCTTGCAGGGCAGGGAGGCTGATACAGAGCTGAGAGCTTCGTACTTCCAACTCCACTGCTCTCTATGGACCACCATCTCCTTTAGATCTGCCCAGTGAAACCTGACTGGCTGAAATCTTAGAAAGACCCATCCTATCAGTCTTCCTTCCTTGTGGTTCCAACTGCTAAAACACCAGATGAAAGTTATCATCAAATCCCAAATCTAGATTTTCAATCAGGTGTGTTTTTCCTGGGTTGGAACAAAAGCCAACACATACTGCTTCGCTGTAGGAACCAGGAAAGGAGATGATTTTAATGACATTAAAAGGGTTAAGTATGTATGTGTTCTGGGAGATTACCTGCAGTGCCCGCTGCTCTCTGCTCAGCTTGCTGGAGTCGGCGTACAGCTCGGTAGTGACACACTTGATGCGGTCACCAACGTAGCCAGAGGAGTTAGCGATGCGCTTGGCCAGGCTGGACCTCCTGGCCCTGGGGCAGCCTTGGTCGTCGTACTCCTCACCCTCGTGGGACTCTGTGTCCGTGTGCATGTCCTTGTCCAGGTCCGAGTAGTGGTCCATGGTCCTTTCATTCCTAAACCCAGATTCGTTCAAGGTGCGTTCCCTAGGAGAGTGGTCTGCGGAGGTGCGGTCCTCGCGGTCCTCCACCCTACATGTAAGATCCACACGTGTACGGTCCCAAGAGCTGCGGTCCTTAAAAGTACAGTCCTCATGCGTATGGTCCCAGAAACTGCGGTCCCCAGAACTACGGTCCACAGAGGTGGGGTCCTCAAAAGTACAGTCCCTGCTCTTAAGGCCCTCTAAAGATTGGTCTCTACGGTCCCAAGAGGTGCGGTCTCCAGAAGTCCTTGCGCAGCGAAGGGTCTGCTCCTCTGGCAGGTCAGAGATGGGGCTGCTTTCTGCAGGGCTGGGGCTGTCCTCCTCATGTCTGGGGAAAGGGCAGGGGGAGAGGGAGGGGGGAGAGGGACGGAGGGAGGAAGGGTGGAAGCCCAGCCACAGCTGGCTGCGTTGCTGCTGCTCTGCCTGCCTGTGGGCCTGGCCTGGCCTGAGTTCAACAGCCTGGCCGGTACGGAGCATGTGCTGGAGCTCTGCCTCTCTCCCCTCGTTTCTCCCGATACTCCCACTACCCACAGGTTTGGAAGGGTCTCCTCTCTTAGCGCATGGAGAGACAGCTTTGGTCAGGGGAGAGTCGCTGTCCCCATCGTCTTGGATTAAGTCGATACAGACTATCTCCTCTCTAGCTCCCATCAGGGGCTTATGGTTGAGGCTCTTTGAGCCCAGGCCTGTGGACCTGTCGGTCTCTCTGTCCCCCCTGCGGGTGTGTTTAGTGTCTGGGGCCTGGGTCTTGTAGGCCGGGGCAGAGCCCTCGTGGTGCTGCCAAATCTTCTCCTTGGGCCTGGATCTGAGCTCCTGCAGGCGCTCGCTGGTCTTGAGGTCCAGGCTTCTGTGGGGGGAGGACATGAGGGGGTGGACCATCTCCTGGGAGTCATGGAAGGTCAGGTAGTCCCCGTGGCTGGGGGGGATGCCGTACGGGAGGCCGTGCTTGGGGGGCAGGCGGGGTGGGTACAGGTTGCTGCTACCCAGAAGAACAGGGTGGGGGTACACTGGGCCTTTGCCTGGCATAGGCATGTGGGGCAGGGACATGCTCTCCTGGACCGAGTAGGGCAGGTATCTATTAGCGTAGGCTAGGCTAGGGGGCAGATAGCCGTCACTCTGGGGGAGGTAGAGGTGGCTGGGGGGGTGGCCGGACGGATGGCTGTTGTCTAAGTGGGGCGGCTGCTGGGGCTTGAAGGGCATCTCCTGAGCCTCTGGTTTCTTCAGGGGTTTCCCAGAAGAGGGATGGCTGCCCACTCTGTTGGAAGAAGGGGCTGTCTCAGAGTAGTTGGGGGAGGATCTTGGCCAATCACTGTTGACCTTGGGAGAGGGGGAGGCAGAGGATGGTCGGCTCCCAGAAGGGGCTACCACAGCTGGGGCATGGCTGGGGGCGACAGCCCCATCGACCTCACCTATCCTGGGACAGGAAGAGCTTCGCTGCTGCGTCGAAGACAAGTTCTCCAGGTTTTTATGTTTGATGACGGAGGGGTCTTTGTTGTGGTTGACGTCTGAGCTGGAGCTGTCGTGGACCGGGGTCGGGCTGGGAACCACCCAGGAGGAGCGTAAAGTGCTAATGATCTCAGGCCTCTCAGAGGTTTTGGAGGAAGCCCCTGACGGGGAGAGGGTCTCTTTGAGGAGCTCCCGGCTGGGGGGTAAGCCGTATCGAGCCGCGGGCGAGTAGCCCAGCTTAGCCAAGGCCTCTAGTTTTGGGGGGAATCCGTTGGGGGAGCCTTCCAACTCCAGGATTTTGGCTGACAGATCCAGAGGCTTGTCCGCAGGGTCTTTGGCAGGAGCCTGTAGTACTGCTGGTCTATCAGAGGACAAAGTCTTTAAAGGGGACTGGCTCCGCTTCCTTTCCCCATTCCTCTCCACATTCCTGTGCTCTGAGCTGCTGCACTGCTCTTTGGCTTTGTGGGTGTTGCTGCCGGACCGCACCGGGGAGCGGTGCTCAGAGGCCATGCTGCTCATGTAGAAAGGATGGGACACCGACGGGGAGGAAGAGGTGGTGGTGGTGGAGGAGCAGGGGGGGCTTCGGAACAGTGACTTCTGGATGTCCAAAGTGCTGTTGTCTACGAGAGGAGAGGGGGGAGGGACTGAGGTCTGGGGAGGGTGGGGGGCTGTGCGGGGGGACTGCATTATAAGTGCTTGGGTGGAGTCCACTGGTAGGCTGCTGCTAATGCCAGTCCCAGCACTACTACTGCTACTACTGGTAATACTGCTACTGTTGTGAATGCTGCTGCTGCCAGAGCTCTTACTAGAGGAAGTCCGGCTGAGCTTACTACTGCTGCTGTTGTTGTTGTGCTGCCTGTCACTATGGGACTGGGGCTGCCTGTCTCTACTGTGTGACTGGTGATGGGGTTGGGACTGGGACTGCCTGTCACTATGTGACTGGTGATGGGGTTGGGACTGGGGCTGCCTGTCACTATGTGACTGGTGATGGGGTTGGGACTGGGGCTGCCTGTCACTATGTGACTGGTGATGGGGTTGGGACTGGGGCTGCCTGTCACTATGTGACTGGTGATGGGGTTGGGACTGGGGCTGCCTGTCACTATGTGACTGGTGATGGGGTTGGGACTGGGGCTGCCTGTCACTATGTGATTGGTGATGGGGTTGGGACTGGGGCTGCCTGTCACTATG
This sequence comes from Oncorhynchus mykiss, assembly GCF_057628025.1. Classification (NCBI taxonomy): domain Eukaryota; kingdom Metazoa; phylum Chordata; class Actinopteri; order Salmoniformes; family Salmonidae; genus Oncorhynchus; species Oncorhynchus mykiss. The sequence goes on from NC_143028.1 coordinate 4,948,226, forward strand.
TGACTGGTGATGGGGTTGGGACTGGGGCTGCCTGTCACTATGTGACTGGTGATGGGGTTGGGACTGGGGCTGCCTGTCACTGTGTGACTGGTGATGGGGTTGGGACTGCTGGTGGGCCTGGTGCTGCTGGTGAAGCTGGGACCCATAGGGGGAGGCCTCATGGTGAATCCGGGGCCCCAGGCCCTGCATCGGGGAGAGGGTGTTGGGGACCACCGTGGCCATGGGGATCCTCATAGGAGGGGCCAGGGGGGATGAGATGGGGGCCGGGGGGTACGGGGGCATGTAGAAGAGGCGCTCTGCCCCAGCAGCGCTACCCCCCGCCCCTCCACACAGGGACTGGTAGGCCAGGTGCTGGGGCAGGTAGGGTGAGGGCTGGGACAGGAACGAGGCCTTGTACATGTTGAGGGCTGCGTATTTTGAGGAGTCCAGGAAGGGGTACAGTCCGGGGTCCGCGTACGGGTTTACTGCCCAGGGCAGTCGCAGGAAGCCGTTGCTGCCGTTGAGGCCCAGCTCAGAGGGTTTATCTCCAGGCCCCACACGCCGCTCCATTCCCAGGCCCTCCCCTCCTCCACCAGGCCTCTGCAACCCAGCGGGAGAGCTCTTATACAGACCCACGTAACCGTTACCAGGCTTCCTGCCATCCAAGGTCAACCCTTCGGGTTTGTAGACTAGGTCGTAGCCCAGGGGCAAGGAGGAGACCCCCTCCCTGGCTTTTTCGGAGGCGGACAAGGTGCGGATGCCCGGGTAGACCATCCCTCCGTGGACGCGGAGGCTCTCCCTCATCAGGCTGCTACGGTCCATGCCCAGGGCAGCTAGCGGGTTCATTCTGCAAGCAGCACTCGCATCCACCTGCAACAAGACAACACACAGCGCCAAAGAGAGGGATGAGAGACTGAGCCTTATAGCACTAAAGGGATGATATTCTCATTTATACATGTTTATGGATTCTCAGCATACTGTGGAGTCCTACTAGACAAGCTCTTGTGATATTACATTAGAGAATATTAAAGTGAATTAACTCACTTTTGGAAATATAATAAGTTGAATTTCCCCTCAATAAAAACAGATCCGCTATCAACTTTTAAAGCTGTAGTAAGACCCTCTTAAACAGTTAACACAAATCAAGAGACCACTAGCTGGAGACGTGGGTATATTTGGTAGAATTTCCATTAGGAGCACATTAGTAATAAATCTCCATTAATCAAGCACGGGGGGATTCATTTAACAGAGAGCTCCATTTTAAAATGCCCTGTCTCCATACTGTAACCACAACACTTAAGAACACGTCTCCGGACCCACTCTACAACAAGGGAAAGTCAAGGTCATTGGAGAGACGCCACACAAGCAGCAGAATATGGAGCCTTGCTTTGCAAATGGCACCTTATTCCCTATTTAGAGCACTACTCTGTTCAAAAGTAGTGCACTATATAGGGAATAGGATGCCATTTGGATTGAATCCTTGCTCTATCTGGCCCTTGTAAGAGGGAAGCGCTAGCTGCAGCTGATTCCTAACAGGCGAAGAGAAGCCTTTGAGGCAGCCAGGCAAACGACATGTATCAGTCTGATCCATCATCACTAGCAGGGGGATTCATGTCTACCTGGATTGCTGATGTACCGCTACAGTAGACCAGCCCTCTGTTCTACTCCCACAGACCAAACCATACCTGGGTTCAAACAGTATTGGTTTTTATTCAAATACTTCAGCTGCACTTGATTGAGCCTGCCTGGCGCAATGGCACCAATGAAATCGTCCCAAAAGTGCACATTTTCACCCAACTCGTACTGCAAGGCAGGTTCAATCAAACACTCAAAGTATTTGAGAGATAGCAAAATGCTATTTGGACCCGGGTCTGCCTGCAATAGAGCGAGTCCATGACAGAGTAGAGTACTGATGCCAGGAAGTGGATTAATTGAGTTTCCTGCCTGCCCACGGTACGATACGGGGGCGGCTGTTTGATTCATCTCCTATTGGATCAACTGCAGGACCCATTTAGAAATGATAGCAGGCAGCCCAGTGGAGGAGTAGCTACACCACAGTAATCCTACATCCAAAAGAAAACCAAAGCCCTTGTGGAGGGCTATTCCAGGTCTGCCATTCACTACATTACAGAGAGGGCTTCATATCGTAGCTTACCATGCTTTGTGTGATGTGGTGGTTCCTGGATGGTTAGATCCACATGGGTAGTCTGCCTCCCACCATCCCTCACTGGAACAATCCTGTCAAGACAAAGCCAGAAAAAATGTGTGTTACCATCAATCAATCAATCAAAATTATAAAGCCCTTTTTAAATCCGCAGACGTCACAAAATGCTTATACAGAAACCCAGCCTAAAACCCCAAAGAGCAAGCAATGCAGAAAAGCAGTGGCTAGGAAAAAGTGCTTAGAAAGGCAGGAACCTAGAGAGCGCGCGACAAAGAGCGCAAGACTGAGTCAAAACAGCAGGTGACAAGGTAGCACGTCGGGTGAAATGGTCAGGGTTCCTCTTAGAAAGAAAATATACAACTATCGGAACTAAGACAACAAATAATTGATGTTGGCACAAGATGGAGGGAGTTGGAGCATAACTAACTAAATCATGTTGGTATGTGTATTGTTAAGACAATAAAATCTTTGAACAAAAAAAGAAACACAGCCTGAAACCGGGAGAGAGGAGGAAACCGAGAGAGAGGAGGAAACCGAGAGAGAGGAAGAAACTGAGAGAGGAGGAAAACCGAGAGGGAGGAAGAAACAGAGAGGAGGAAAACCAAGAGAGAGGACGAAAACCGAGAGAGAGGAGGAAAACGAGAGAAAAGAAGAAACTGAGATAGAGGAGGAAACTGAGAGAGAGGAGGAAACCGAGAGAGAGGAGGAAACCGAGAGAGGAAGAAACCAAGAGAGAGGGGGAAACCGAGAGAGAGGAGAAAACCGAGAGAGAGGGGGAAACCGAGAGAGAGGGGGAAACCGAGAGAGAGGAAGAAACTGAGAGAAGAGGAAACCGAGAGAGAGGAAGAAACAGAGAGGAGGAAACTGAGAGAGGAGGAAACCGAGAGAGAGGAGGCAACCGAGAGAGAGGAGGAAACCGAGAGAGGAGGAAACCGAGAGAGAGGAGGAAACCGAGAGAGAGGAAGAAACCGAGAGAGAGGGGGAAACCGAGACAGAGGAAGAAACTGAGAGAGGAGGAAACAGAGAGAGAGGAAGAAACTAAGAGAGGAGGAAACCGAGAGAGAGGAGGAAACCGAGAGAGAAGAAACTGAGAGAGGAGGAAACCGAGAGAGAGGAGAAAACCGAGAGAGAGGAGGAAGAAACCGAGAGAGAGGAGGAAACCGAGAGAGAGGAGGAAACCGAGAGAGAGGAAGAAACAGAGAGAGGAGGAAACCGAGAGAGAGGAAGAAACCGAGAGAGAGGAAGAAACAGAGAGAGAGGAGGAAACCGAGAGAGAGGAGGAAACCGAGAGAGAGGAAGTAACAGAGAAAGAGGAGGAAACCGAGAGAGAGGAAGAAACCGGGAGAGAGGAGGAAACCGAGAGAGAGGAAGAAACCGGGAGAGAGGAAGAAACAGAGTGAGAGGAGGAAACCGAGAGAGAGGAGGAAACCGAGAGAGAGGAAGAAACCGAGAGAGAGGAAGAAACCGAGAGAGAGGGGGAAACCGAGACAGAGGAAGAAACTGAGGGAGAGGAGGAAACCGGGAGAGAGGAAGAAACCGAGAGAGAGGAAGAAACCGAGAGAGAGGGGGAAACCGAGACAGAGGAAGAAACTGAGAGAGAGGAGGAAACCGGGAGAGAGGAAGTAACAGAGAGGAGGAAGCCGAGAGAGAGGAAGAAACTGAGAGAGGAGGAAACTGAGAAAGAGGAAGAAACCGAGAGAGAGGAAGAAACCGGGAGAGAGGAGGAAACTGAGAAAGAGGAAGAAACCGGAAGAGAGGAGGAAACCGAGAGAGAGGAAGAAACCGAGAGAGAGGAGGAAACCGAGAGAGAGGAAGAAACAGAGGACGAAACCGAGAGAGAGGAAGAAACCGAGAGAGAGGAGGGAACCGAGAGTGAGGAAGAAACTGAGAGAGGAGGAAACCGAGAGAGAGGAAGAAACAGAGAGAGAGGAGGAAACAGAGAGAGAGGAGGAAACCGAGTGAGAGGAGGAAACCGAGAGAGAGGAAGAAACAGAGGAGGAAACCGAGAGAGAGGAAGAAACTGAGAGAGGAAGAAACCGAGAGATAGGCAGAAACCGAGAGAGAGGGGGAAACCGAGAGAGAGGAGAAAACCGAGAGAGAGGGGGAAACCGAGAGAGAGGGGGAAACCGAGAGAGAGGAAGAAACTGAGAGAGGAGGAAACCGAGAGAGAGGAGGAAACAGAGAGGAGGAAACTGAGAGAGAGGAGGAAACCGAGAGAGAAGAAACTGAGAGAGGAGGAAACCGAGAGAGAGGAGAAACCCGAGATAGAGGAGGAAACCGAGAGAGAGGAGGAAACCGAGAGAGAAGAAGAAACTGAGAGAGGAGGAAACCGAGAGAGAGGAGGCAACCGAGAGAGAGGAGGAAACCGAGAGAGGAGGAAACCGAGAGAGAGGAAGAAACAGAGAGAGAGGAAGAAACAGAGTGAGAGGAGGAAACGGACAGAGGAGGAAACCGAGAGAGAGGAAGAAACCGAGAGAGAGGGGGAAACCGAGACAGAGGAAGAAACTGAGAGAGGAGGAAACCGAGAGAGAGGAAGAAACTAAGAGAGGAGGAAACCGAGAGAGAGGAGGAAACCGAGAGAGAAGAAACTGAGAGAGGAGGAAACCGAGAGAGAGGAGAAAACCGAGAGAGAGGACGAAGAAACCGAGAGAGAGGAGGAAACCGAGAGAGAGGAGGAAACCGAGAGAGAGGAAGAAACCGAGAGAGAGGAGGAAACCGAGAGAGAGGAGGAAACCGAGAGAGAGGAGGAAACCGAGAGAGAGGAAGAAACAGAGAGAGGAGGAAACCGAGAGAGAGGAAGAAACCGAGAGAGAGGAAGAAACAGAGAGAGGAGGAAACCGAGAGAGGAAGAAACCAGAAGAGAGGAGGAAACCGAGAGAGAGGAAGAAACCGAGAGAGAGGAGGAAACCGAGAGAGAGGAGGAAACAGAGAGAGAGGAAGAAACCGAGAGAGAGGAGGAAACCGAGAGAGAGGAGGAAACCGAGAGAGAGGAGGAAACCGAGAGAGAGGAAGAAACAGAGAGAGAGGAGGAAACCCAGAGAGAGGAGGAAGAAACCGAGAGTGAGGAAGAAACTGAGAGAGGAGGAAACCGAGAGAGAGGAAGAAACCGAGAGAGAGGAAGAAACAGAGAGAGAGGAGGAAACAGAGAGAGAGGAGGAAACCGAGTGAGAGGAGGAAACCGAGAGAGAGGAAGAAACAGAGGAGGAAACCGAGAGAGAGGAAGAAACTGAGAGAGGAAGAAACCGAGAGAGAGGCAGAAACCGGGAGAGAGGAGGAAACCGGGAGAGAGGAGGAAACCAAGAGAGAGGAAGAAACCGAGAAAGAGGAGGAAACCGAGAGAGAGGAAGAAACCGGGAGAGAGGAGGAAACCGAGAGAGAGGAAGAAACCGGGAGAGAGGAAGAAACAGAGTGAGAGGAGGAAACCGAGAGAGAGGAGGCAACCGAGAGAGAGGAAGAAACCGAGAGAGAGGGGGAAACCGAGACAGAGGAAGAAACTGAGAGAGAGGAGGAAACCGGGAGAGAGGAAGAAACCGAGAGAGAGGAAGAAACCGAGAGAGAGGGGGAAACCGAGACAGAGGAAGAAGCTGAGAGAGAGGAGGAAACCGGGAGAGAGGAAGTAACAGAGAGGAGGAAGCCGAGAGAGAGGAAGAAACTGAGAGAGGAGGAAACCGAGAGAGAGGAAGAAACTGAGAGAGAGGAAGAAACCGATAGACAGGAAGAAACCGGGAGAGAGGAGGAAACTGAGCGAGAGGAAGAAACCGGAAGAGAGGAGGAAACCGAGAGAGAGGAAGAAACCGAGAGAGAGGAGGAAGAAACCGAGAGTGAGGAAGAAACTGAGAGAGGAGGAAACCGAGAGAGAGGAAGAAACCGAGAGAGAGGAAGAAACAGAGAGAGAGGAGGAAACAGAGAGAGAGGAGGAAACCGAGTGAGAGGAGGAAACCGAGAGAGAGGAAGAAACAGAGGAGGAAACCGAGAGAGAGGAAGAAACTGAGAGAGGAAGAAACCGAGAGAGAGGCAGAAACCGGGAGAGAGGAGGAAACCGGGAGAGAGGAGGAAACCAAGAGAGAGGAAGAAACCGAGAAAGAGGAGGAAACCGAGAGAGAGGAAGAAACCGGGAGAGAGGAGGAAACCGAGAGAGAGGAAGAAACCGGGAGAGAGGAAGAAACAGAGTGAGAGGAGGAAACCGAGAGAGAGGAGGCAACCGAGAGAGAGGAAGAAACCGAGAGAGAGGGGGAAACCGAGACAGAGGAAGAAACTGAGAGAGAGGAGGAAACCGGGAGAGAGGAAGAAACCGAGAGAGAGGAAGAAACCGAGAGAGAGGGGGAAACCGAGACAGAGGAAGAAGCTGAGAGAGAGGAGGAAACCGGGAGAGAGGAAGTAACAGAGAGGAGGAAGCCGAGAGAGAGGAAGAAACTGAGAGAGGAGGAAACCGAGAGAGAGGAAGAAACTGAGAGAGAGGAAGAAACCGATAGACAGGAAGAAACCGGGAGAGAGGAGGAAACTGAGCGAGAGGAAGAAACCGGAAGAGAGGAGGAAACCGAGAGAGAGGAAGAAACCGAGAGAGAGGAGGAAACCGAGAGAGACGAGGAAACCGAGAGAGAGGAAGAAACCGAGAGAGAGGACGAAAACCGAGAGAGAGGAAGAAACCGAGAGAGAGAAAGAAACCGAGAGAGAGGAGGAAACAGAGAGAGGAAGAAACCGAGAGACAGGAAGAAACCGAGAGAGAGGAAGAAACCGCAGGTCCAGGAAAAGGTAGCACGTCCGGTGAACAGATCAGGGTTTCATTGCCACGGGCAGAATTTCTTGGACTAATCAAATCTTGGCGAATGTAATGCATCTATGGTATAGCAATTTGATATTTCCGTTTGGGATCACGGAGCCAGAGCAATGATAACAAATGCCTCCTCTCAGCTCGTCTCCTAGGCAGAACATAACTCATAATCTAACGGCCCCAGTGGCTGTCATCTGTCACTCACCTGGGCTTTCCAGCCACACAGCTTGCTGCCTCACCTGGGCTTTCCAGCCACACAGCTTGCTGCCTCACCTGGGCTTTCCTGCCACACAGCTTGGCTGCGACATAAAAAGGAGAGGGGGCCTTGGGCAGGAGATGACATACACAAACACACACCAGACGCATGCCACACACAAACACACACATACACACAGTCACCCGCCATTGATGGGTTTACAGACGTGGAATTTCAATAATGCAGGCCTGCCCTTATCTCCAGCCATTGAAGGAGGGGGGAGAGGCGGGAAGAGAGTGGCCATTTTCATCCATCAAACTGTCCCAGCCTCACGCTTCCTCCATGCTCCCCTCTGGCTAGCTGCTTTCGTCATTTGCATAGCAACATTGCAGCTACGAAGCAACATTACCATTGCCAAGCAACCTGAACAAAGAAATGGGGCAAAAATAACGTGTCGAGGGGACTTCCAACGTTTTAGATGTATGCAAATTCCCACATGTGGATTGGGGACAAATTCTGGTGGAATAAAAGTCTTCTTAGAAAGTTCCAGTTCATCACTTCAGGTGACAATCAACAAAGTAAAGGATGGAAGTATGTGCACAACCTAGATACTGCAGCAGCAATACACACACAGAGTACCAGTCAACAGCAATACACACACAAAGTACCAGTCAGTAGCACTATATGTGAATTCCATTTAGCAGATGCTTTCATTCAAAGCGACTTAAAAATATATATATTTAACCTTTAACTTGGCAAGTAAGTTAAGAACAAATTCTTATTTACAGTGATGGCCTACCCCGGACAACGCTGGGCCAATTGTGCGCCGTCCTATGGGACTCCCAATCACGGCCCATACTCGACCAACTGAGCTACAGAGGCCCATGCTCGACCAACTGAGCTACATAGGACCATGCTGGACCAACTGAACTACATAGGACCATGCTGGACCAACAGAGCTACAGAGGACCATGCTGGACCAACTGAGCTACAGAGGACCATGCTGGACCAACTGAGCTACACAGGACCATGCTGGACCAACTGAACTACATAGGACCATGCTGGACCAACTGAGCTACACAGGACCATGCTGGACCAACTGAGCTACACAGGACCATGCTGGACCAACTGAACTACATAGGACCATGCTGGACCAACTGAGCTACACAGGACCATGCTGGACCAACTGAACTACATAGGACCATGCTGGACCAACTGAGCTACACAGGACCATGCTGGACCAACTGAACTACATAGGACCATGCTGGACCAACTGAACTACAGAGGACCATGCTGGACCAACTGAGCTACAGAGGACCATGCTGGACCAACTGAGCTACAGAGGACCATGCTGGACCAACTGAGCTACACAGGACCATGCTGGACCAACTGAGCTACAGAGGAACATAGAAGACGAATACCTGTCTTTTGAACAAAATACATTATAATGTAGTGTAATAACAGTCCTATTAGCAATTAGCACATTCATCAAATTGATACACTCTGGACCTCAGATCACACACAACGTAGGACCATGCCTGGACAATTCCAATGGTCTCGCATCACTCCTACAACCAAATCCCTAACCTATTCCCTATAGACATCACATTCACTGCAACCATTAAATAATTTCCAGTTCTGCTCAAGGAGGAGTCTATAGCGCAGAGTGTAACAACAGTTCAGTCACGTTCTCCACATTCATTCTCCACACCCTCCATGACCCTAGCTTTCAGTCAGCCGACAGGGAGGAGTAGAGGGCGGGAGGGAGTGGAGAGATAAACCCAGTTCGTACACCCCTCCCCCTTGCCCAGGATAAACAAACTCCACTCTCTATCAACGGCATGTGCTATTGAATAGACAGAAGGAGACTTGCTTATTTCTAGAGCGAAAACAGGGTTGTATTGTTTGTTCTGATTCACAGAACTGCTTTCCATAGGCTACGGAGAAAACCTATTCGTCAGACCAGGGGTGTCATGTACACCAAAAATCTGAGAGGGAACAAAGTACATGAGGATGGCTGGGGGGTGGTCCAGAGGGGGACTAGCCCGTGTCTGTAAATTGGTTAATTCTACATTTTTCAAACACCTAGAATGAATCATATGTAAATATATATATATTTTTTTTTTTTTATACACACACACAGTCAAAAGTTTGGACACACCTACTCATTCAAGGGTTTCTTTATTTTTACTATTTTCTACAGTGTAGAATAATAGTGAAGACATCAAAACTATGAAATAACACATATGGAATCATGTAGTAAACAAAAAAGGGTTAAACAAATCAAAATATATTTTAGATTCTTCAAAGTAGCCAATCTGTCTTGATGACAGCTTTGCATTCTCTCAACCAGCTTCACGAGGTAGTCACCTGGAATGCATTTCAATTAACAGGTATGCCTTTTTAAAAGTTCATTTCTGGAATGTATTTCCTTCTTAATGCATTGGAAGCAATCAGTGGTGTTGTGACAAGGTAGGGTGGTATACAGAAGATAGCCCTATTTGGTAAAAGAGCAAGTCCATATTACAGCTCAAATAAGCAAAGAGAAATGACAGTCCATCGTTACTTTAAGGCATGAAGGTCAGTCAATGCGGAAACTGTCAAGAACGTAGAACGTTTCTTCAAGTGCAGTCGCAAAAACCATCAAGCGTTATGATGTAACCGACTCTCATGAGAACCGCTAGAGGAAAGGAAGACCCAGAGTTACCTCTGCTGCAGAGGATAAGTTCATTAGAGTTACCAGCCTCAGAAATTGCCACCCCAAAAAATGCTTCACAGAGTTCGAGTAACAGACATCTCAACATCTGTTCAGAGGAGATTGCGTGAATCAGGACTTCATGGTCAAATTTCTGCAAAGAAACCACAACTAAAGGACACCAATAAGAAGAAGAGAATTGCTTGGGCCAAGAAACACGAGCAATGGACATTAGACCGGTGGAAATCTGTCCTTTGGTCTGGTCTAAATTTGAGATTTTTGGTTCCAACCGCCGTGTCTTTGTGAGACACAGCGTAGGTGAACGGATTATCTCTGCATTTGTAGTTCCCACCGTGAAGCATGGAGGAGGAGGTGTGATGGTGTGGGGGTGCTTTGCTGGTGACACTGTCTTTGATTTATTTAGAATTCAAGACACACTTAACCAGCATGTCTACTACAGCATTCTGCAGCGATACGCCATCCCATCGGGTTTGTACATAGTGGGACAGGACAATGACCCCACACACCTCCAGGCTGTGTAATGGCTATTTGACCAAGAAGGAGAGTGATGGAGTATTGCATCAGATGACCTGTCCTCCACAATCACCCAACCTCAACACAATTGAGATGATTTGGGATGAATTGGACTGCAGAGTGAAGGAAAAGAAGCCAACAGCTCAGCATGTGGGAACTCCTTCAAGACTGTTGAAAAGAAAAAGCATTCCAGGTGAAGCTGGTTGAGAGAATGCCAAGATTGTGCAAAGCTGTCATCAAGGCAAAGGGTGGCTACTTTGAAGAATCTCAAAAACAAAATATATTTTGATTTGTTCAACACTTTTTTGGTTACTACATGATTCCATACGTGTTATTTCATAGTGTTGATGTCTTCACATTTATTCTACAATGTAGAAAATAGTACAAATTAAGAAAAACCCTTGAATGATATATATATAGTGCATATCTAACCATACCTATTGAGCTGTCTGACTGGTGTTTATTTTTTTTACAGAAAATGATTATATTATTGGTCTGACTGAAATGGCCAGAAATGAACTCATGTTTTTTTTATTTAATCCAGTTAAAATGCAAAGTGCCAGCTGAGCCATTTGTTGTTTTGGCCTTGCTTCCCTTTATCTTTCACATTTGGAGTCCCTCCCCCCTATCTCTATTTTGGCTCCAACTCTCATGACGCTTCGATGCCCTAGCAGCGCCCCAGACAAAGCAGCCTGTAGTCTGGTTTTGTTTCGTGCGACTCGCTCCAGCAGCAGCCTGCCTGTGCTCCTTAACCGCAGATATTTGATAAGCCTGTTACGAAACAACTTCCCCCCTTCGTCACACAGAACAGAGGTCTCTCGTGCAATGTTCTTTCGCGAAGAGGTTCGCAGCCAAGGGAATTGTTCCACTCACTCACCGCAATGTGAGACAAGCAATTCGTCATTAATCTGTAATTTGTCCCTCTGTCTACATTCATTTACATTTCAATATAACATTTATATTTGTGACATTGGCCAATGCACACATTTGTGTGATTGTCTAGGCATACTGCATTATGGCAATATAATATAATATTTATTAACATAATCATTAACATAATTTAATTCATTAATAAAATTACTAAATAAAATGGATTAGTTGTATTCCGATTGATTAATCATTTTCAGGGAAACGAGCGTGTCCAGACTTCAGATTACAACCATGGATGCGTTGGGCGCGCCATTATTCGAACGGATAAAACGTTGCTGGTCAGAAAAACAAGTCCCCTTATGCGCAATAATTTAATGGTCGTGTTATTCGTTTCCTGTTGGCAATTCAATGTGAAACCAAACCATTGCGCTCTCCCTCACTCCTTCTGGAGGTTGACGGCTTTGTTTGTTGGTGCATAAAACCAATCCAAAATAATACGGCCCTAAACCTATCCAAAAAGTAGTTCAAAGGGTTTTACTTAATTTTACAGTTTGTATTGTTTTTTATTGCATCAGGGGATCAGCCTACACAGACACGTTTTGACAATGACAGTGTCGGGATTTAGGAAACACGGCAACACCCCTGGCTACGGGCATGGTGGTGGTTTTACAATGTGGATTCGCCTAACAAATTCATCAATAACGTAAACATGTAGGCTAGACTTTATCCAACGACCTAGGTTATTTGTAGGCTATAGGCCTAGGATAAGACGAGCACCCAACAGATATCATGCCGTCTAATTGCACCGTTTATATTACAGAATCATAGACGTGTCATTCAAAGCACGGCGTGACAAATTCACAAAATCAATGGGAGGCGAGCAGAAACAGCCAGCCAAACACCATGGAGGTGTCCCTCACTTGACCTAAAACTTGGCTGCTCCAATTCGACGGGCCCAGGGTCCCATTTAAATAAAATATGTGCCCCTAGTGCAAGGTACCTCGGGGCTGTTATCCTTTCTACTTAGGTGCATTCTGGCTGCTGGTGAGAACGTCGCGTAAAGAAAACAATGTGTGGGCGTCAGGAGGCGTCCTTTTACGAGAGAGCGCAGAGAACCGTGCATACAGAGCTCCTGCTGCGGCACAAAAGCGCTCTGAAGCGGAGAGAAGAGTTCTCCTGTTTCCGGACCGCAGTCCCAGGGGAGACTCGCCTTGTAGAGGAAAAGCTTCAATCAAACTGTGACATCTCCAGCGGGAGTCGACTAAGCAATTCTCTCTACAGCTCACTGCAGTGCCGTGGGTTTATTTTCCTTCACACTGATTGTGTCAAACTCGGGAAAATAGCGGACCTATATCCTATTAATAGATTCGGCATATGTTAGAAGTAGCCTATAGGCCTACTGTCAGAGAAAGGCCTCATTTAGGCCTACATGACAACAACCAGCTAATATTGTGACAGCAGAAAAAGCTTGACAACTGTGAGTCAATCACGCTTATCGTTGATGCCTTATTACTCTTCCCATTGTTCAAAAGAAAAAGCCTAAATAAATGTTAATCTGACGCCGAATGTTCTCGGCGGTTGGCCAACGACTTACTATTTCCATATCACATTTCAAGCTGGTGGATGAAGTAAAAAATATCCTCAAAACCACCGTCTCTCTGGACACGACTCGTCTGTCTGCCTGCGTTGAGTGCACAAAGGCTCCAGCAGACCGAGATGGCTGCGCTAAAAATAAACAACCCGGGTTGACAGAATGGGGGGCGTAGGCCTTCACCAAATACATGCAGAATGCGAGTAGGGAGGTCTCTTCTCAGATAAATCATGTTAAAAGTATGATTTTGACAATACCAATTGGTTAGGCAAGCTGTTTAATCCGTTCTTGTGTCCTGAAATCTGTTATTTGAACATAACGGGTCTACAGGTACTTGCGTAACTGTTGTAATGGATGTCTTTCAAGACGTATCCAAGTTGTAGGCCTAATTGTTCGTATGTGACAGCATTCATTAGATTCGACTGTCATATGAAATATGCCTGGATAGTTGTCAACAGCATGATAGCCTTCATTTATGCCAAATACAAATGCCATGCGGGTAAATTGCGCTCTCATAGCCCCCATACCAAGTTGGTTAAATTGAAATATGAACAAAAAACATTCCTAGTCTTGAAATGCAATCAGTTTGAAATTGGTTCTTCAGTAGGCCTATAAAGGACAATATTTTGTGAATAATCTCTGTGACAATGGGCCTACTAAACTAACCCCTCGGTCTTAATGCCACATTCAGCTTTCAGTTAGGCTACCAAGTATTCGGGATTAATTTATGGTAGCAAAGTAGGAAACAGGAAACAAATTCCAGATAACTTTTGTGAAATAAACAGCCTAGGCCTGTATTATTTTCCCATGAGCCTAAAGCGCAGTAAGTTGCTTCTCCACTGTGTTCGCTCTGTTCTTGGAGTAAAAGTTTAAAAACACAAATTGAGGCGTTTTTATGAGTCCAAAAACACTGCACTCCGTTGCTGCGTCTGCGCTTGCTTGTGTCTAATACTGTATATGCAACGAGTCGAATTCCGTAGCGCAGCCTGTGACAAGAGTCATTTCCCGTCCCCGGGGCGAGGACTTCAGTTCGGACTCGTTTAAGTTAAGGCGACAGAACACGTCAAGTTGCCAACATGACAAGATGATATAGTGTACAAGAAAACAGACCTTGCATCATCCAATGTGGGACAGAAACCTTATACACGTTTACGTAGGCTTACATTATCCTGCAGGACATCTACACCCGTCTGTCTCAATGAGCTCGATCACCGAGCCCGTTATAACAATTCATTTTAAAGCCTGATTGCCGCATTCCATCCATGAAGTCGTTCATGAATGGAAAACCATACAGCCCACCACACCATCATCCACTCGCTGAAATGCGCAGTGAAATTAGACAGATGACCTCCACAAGCGTTTATCTGCAAAGTCGTTCCACAATGTACATGGGATGGTGTCAAAAATGGGCGAGGCACTAAATTAAGACGGAATCTTTATTTTTATATATAGAAAACGCCTATAGGCCGATTCCCACAGACTGAATGAATGTGTTTATGCCAGGCCATTCATTTGAAACATGAGAATTAGATTAGCCTACATCGAAATCACACACGAGTTACACGCTTTTTTTTTTGTTGTTGACATTTTCCTTTAAATTTAGCTGACTGGCTGAAAAAAAGGTTAGCTGGAAAGTCCCGTGACAACGTTAGATCTCTCATTATGACTTACTAAGAGTTTGGATGAACGATAAACCATGTAGGCTTAATCAACACTAATGAATACATTTCCGTTGCCAAACCATCCAATATCACACCATCAATAGGCTACAATCTTTCTATAGAAACGGGTGTAGAGCTAGACTAGGTTTATACAAAGCCTATGTGAAACATGAATTCTACTAGGTTAACAAATATCTCTCAGTACACCAAAACATTGGCAAGCAACTAAATATTCCACTTAAATGCGCAGTTCTTTGTAGAAGCCCTTATCAGATGGCCAAGTCTCCATATAGTCAGAGCGACGCCGAACAAGATCGAGTCTTCAGACTGGAGCATGACAGAAAAGCAAGCAAAACTAAACATGGAAAGGAAAACCAAGGCACAAACGTTAACAAAAATGACCTTAGCCTACCTGATAGAAATTCCAGAATAATTTCTCTAAATTATATTGTCCTTGGCCAAAACGCAAAATGTCGAGCTGGAACTTTTTTGGCCGTGTTCTCTAGGATCCACGAGTCAGTCAAAACGACCCAACGAGAGTTCGTGCGTCGGGGGTTAATATCACTTTTGTAATTTAACTTTACAGCAAATAGGAGTGACAATGTTGTGCTTGTTAAATGACATGTAGGTAAGATTAGACTACGAAAACATCCTTAGTCTTTATACATTTCCAGTTGGTAAAAATCCGGGAATGACGAGTCGGCGACAATGAACGAACAGATCCACGGAGTCGCAGTGATAGGCTACGTTTCTGCCCCCAGTGAATATATCCATTAGTAAAAATACACCAAGTGAATCGTTGTCGTGAATGTTTCAAGGAGCACAGGTGGCAACAACAGTCGTAGGTCTCAATAAACAATAAACTAATTCAGTCTGGTTATGCATTGCAGCGCCATGTTGAGCTCGCCATACAGCACACACGCCACCTCAAAAATATGGCGAGAATTTCCGTTTTCAACAAATAAAGAATACTAACAGTGCCCATTGTCTTCAGTGAGAGGCTAGGGTGTTTCTGTCAATGTTCCCATTAGTTTTTATTTCGTCCTAGTTTTACTGTTCCGTTTTCTTCCGTATGGCACCATTCAGAGCACTCACAACTACCGCCCCCAAACGTACAGCGGAGAATGAGTGCCTGCGCCTCGGTTCCAGTCGAAGACTCTACCCAGAAGGCCAATCGGGGAACCGCAATTACCATAAACCTCCAGCACGCTTCGCTCCACCAGCGCTCTCCACAGCGAAAACAAAGGGAGGGAGGAGGGAGAGCGAAAGAGACCTCCAGCGAGCGAGGGAGATATTGAAGGTAAATAGGTTACTGTGTATATTCGTTTTTTTTCTTCCTGGGCAATAGATTATTCTATATGCCTACATGTATTTTTTTACTCAGTGTTGGGTATGGCATATTGTCAAGTCTATGTCCCATTCCAGGTATATATAATATTATAACATTTTCTAACCCAATTATATTGTATCATTTGTATACTTCTACTTTGAAGAAAGCAACAAACAGAAGACTTAATTCTCGAATTTACCCTACACTCTTAGAAAACAAGTTCTGGATAGAACCAAAAAGGGCTCTATGCTTGCTTCATATATGGCACCTCTTATGGTTCTATATAGAACCCGAAATTGGTTCCATATAGAACAGTATATGAAACCCAATGGTTCTATATTACCCAACACTGACAGCAAAACATATATTTAGACATATAGCATAATCTATTGCCCAGGTCTATAAGCACAGATCTAGGATCACCTGACCCCAAATCAATCCTAAATCTAAGGAATAGAATAGAATGGAATATAATGGAAACAGACTAGAGAGATATACAATTATTGGCGCTGTATCATGAGAAAAACGACCAATTTCGTTTAAAACTGTGCAAAAGGAAGCATCATAATAGCTCAAACCGGGTCCGCGTATTAATGACAGACAACTCTCCCTCTACAGTCCCATGGGAACTAACCCGTGTGGTTATGCCGCTTCATTGCGCTCTGCACCGCGGTGGATTTCACATGAGCACGATGAATGCACACACAGTAAAGGCATTACATGCGATCGATACGCAGTGGTGAAACGGTTGTTGAATAGATAACGGTTCCTTTCTAAAGGGATTTCTATAAAACCCTTTTTTTCTACCGCCACATAGGCCTAACTAACAATTACTGTCAACCGAATATGAGGCAACATTGCAATTAGTTGGCCTATAAAGTTAGATCCAAACGTGTCAAATGTTATTAGATTCAATTGTTTACTATAATGAAGTACCTGGAGATTGGACATGTTTAATTTATTTTGAGAATGTACACACAGATGATGAGATTGGCGCGATCCGCGAAGGGGGTGTGTCGAAAAAAGGGGCGAGGAAACAAAGTTGGCAAAGCCCTTGTCAGCAATATTCAGCATCAAAGCCAAACTTGCTATTGACAGTGCGTGCATTTGTCGATTTCTTGTGAACATGCCCTCTGGACCTTTTATGGCACATAGGCTACAGGTCTGGAACTATATGGCACTGTCAGTGCGCTCGACACACAGGCCTGTGGTCGCTTGCTCAAGTTCCATTAAAGCTGTTTCCCCTCAGGTACTGTAGGTTTAGGCCTATGGGCTTTATAAATCACGCCAGAAAAACGGTGGGGTAATGGGGTGTGTTGCTTTTACATACTAAGGCGAGGCTGTGTATCTTATTTGTCAGCGCATTTGTAATGGCCTACGCATTACGATTCGTGCGTCATTTTCCTAATGGTTTGTCAGACGCTTGTTGATTCTTTCCAATCAACACCTAATGAAGGAACAATGACCTGTAGGATCTCCATGTATTTAGCCCTGGTGACATGTAGGCCTACATGTGTGAGCGCTATCAAAATTGAATATTCCTTTTATATCAGCTGGTGCTCCCTAAAACACTGAGATGACACTGGACCAACATCAAGCGCAAGGTAGTGGTAATGCGGGTTGGCACTTCGAGACAGATGGACGCCTTGCAATGGAAAACCGGTCGCAACCCAACACCAGGTTCAAGCGAGCCCGTAATGGTGCAAACCATCTGTGATGGTGCATTACTGCCACCGTCTGGACAGTTGTGTTCATTAAGATTTGGCACACGAAGAAAAGAGCGCAACACCGTAGTCTTTTACCCGTGTAGTGGCACTGTTATTACACCGTATCAACATTGTATTAACACTTGCCCCCAATCCCCCCTTCCCCAAAACACGTGTAAATATTGGACTATAAAGTGTGCCTTCCTATATTATACGTATGCTACGATGTTTATTCTATTCAACTGAGCCATTTACTGCATGTTGCTATTCTTGTATTTTCTTATTTCTTATTGTTTTGCATTGTCGAGAAGGAACCTGCAAGTAATAATTTCATTGGACAGTGTATACTATGTGTATCCGTACACGAGTCTAATAAAACTTGAAACAGGTGGCCTAACTGGCCACTTATTCATAAAGTGTCTTGGTGCTGATCTATGATCAGTTTTAGCTTTTTGGATGATAATGAACAAGATCACATGGACAGGGAGGACCTGATCCTAGATCAGCACTCCTGCTCTGAGATGCTTTATGAATATGGCCCCTGGAGAGCAGTGGAAAGGGAGAACCCCCAAAGACCCAAGACAGGGGGTATTTGGAAGTAGCCCAGTAGTGTCCCTGTAGATAGATAGAGACATTTTCCTGATACATAGAAACTAGTCTGAAACCTATCCCTATGCAACACAATGGTGTGGTATAAATGAAGGACTCTTTTGGCATAGAGGAAATACGTAGTTCCTCTTTGCCAAAAACGTCCATCGTTGAAACCAGACCCTAGTCACTGTGTTGCATAGGGTCAGTTTCTAAGACTATGTAGACCCATAACACCAGGCAGTGTCACACCTTACCCTGTCATAACACTGGGTAACTGAAGTGTCACCAAGGACAGACCATTTGAGGAGTTTAGTTAATATCAGGGTGGGGGTCAATTCCATTTTAATTCCAGGCAATTCAGAAATTAAACCAAATTCCAATTCCAAATTTTCCTCATTGAAAAGCATAGAAGATAATTGGAATTTCAGTGCACTTCCTGAATGGACTGGAATTTAAATGGTATTGAAACCCTGGTGAATATTGCGTTAATGGTCCAAAAGCTACGGCTAAATCATTCTGCATGATTTACTCTACACATCCAATAGTGTTCATATCTACATGGCAGGCCTGTGTTTCTTTGAGTTTAAGACCAATGCTGTTAGGAAATCAGTCATTATAAAAGTGTATTGCAACAGACAACCTCTTGCCAGACAAATTGTTTCACAAACATCACTGGAACAAATACTGTTATAAAACCACAGCCTGTGACCATTTACATGAGCTGTTTGTGTGGTGGTGTGGTGTGTTACTTTCCACTGTGTAATATCTTTTGTTCCTGTGATCTTCATTGCAATTTCCTTGAACATTTCCACAGAAGTTACAGCTTTAGAACAAAAAGGAAGTTAAGCAGCTGATTACTGTAATCATGACATTTTACTAGAAGATAGTTACACTAATGGATTGACCATTCATGAATACAATAACACACTAATGGTTTGACCATTCATGAATACAATAACACACTAATGGATTGACCATTCATGAATACAATAACACACTAATGGATTGACCGTTCATGTATACAATAACACACTAGTCCAGCGTTTCCCAAACTCGGGACCCCAAGGGGTGCATGTTTCAGTTTTTGCCCTAACACTGCACAGCTGATTCAAATGATCAAATATTGATAATTAGTTGATTTGAATCAGCTGTGTAGTGCTAGGTCAAAAACTGAAACATGCACCCTTTGGGGTCCAGAGGACCGAGTTTGGGAAACACTGCAGTAGACCTACATCATGCATGTGTTTTAGTGCAAATAAATGTCAAAGTAGGGGGAAATGAAGAAACACGTATTTATTCATTACTGACTACCGAAAGGGGTGATAGGATACAGGCATATTCACAACAGTATTTTAGTCATTGTTCACTGTAACATTGTCACATGACTTGTATCATTCTACAGGAAGTGATTCTAAGAATATACCCATTGCAGAAGTTGTTAGTTTGCGCTTGTGGAAGCATGAACTATACTGCAATTGTAGTTATTGATACAAGTTCAGGATGGAATCTTCTTGGTGGTGATGTGATCTATGTCACTGATTTCTGTCAAAACAACAATGCAATTAGTCTTGTAAAAAGACCATACCTACAGTCAGTTACATCATGATATGTTGTATGGTTTTCAGTATTTGATACTGTTAAGTTTAATCAATTTGTGAGGGAGAATGCTGCAACTGTTCAGGTGGTGTACAACAAGTCTCTTACCTCTGGTCTGCATCTTGAGGTGGTCTTAGTTTTAGAATACAGTTTCTGTTCTGACATGCCAAGGCCACGATATGTACTGAAATATTCACCAACAACATAGTATATGTCAATATCAACATTGCACAAGTAACATTGGCTACTCAGCAAACATTTACATGTTAAACTATTTCAAACTTTTATATTATCTAGTATTTCCATTTACACACCCAGGATCATAACGATCAGAATAACATTCAGAACACTGTAAATGAACAGAAGACAGTTCTCCCATGATGACCTGCAGTTGGAGGGCTGGTTTAGATAGTCTGTGGAAAAAAAGATAAATAACCCACAGACAATGTAAAATGTCCTGAGTTATTCTAAACCACATCTAAAACTGAAAAACAGTATTTTCCATTATTGGGAACATACCCAAAAGGTAGCTCATATGTACACCATACATATCTGTAGACCATACATATCTGTAGACCATACATATCTGTAGACCATACATATCTGTACACCATACATATCTGTAGACCATACATATCTGTAGACCATACATATCTGTAGACCATACATATCTGTACACCATACATATCTGTAGACCATACATATCTGTAGACCATACATATCTGTACACCATACATATCTGTAGACCATACATATCTGTACACCATACATATCTGTACACCATACATATCTGTAGACCATACATATCTGTACACCATACATATCTGTAGACCATACATATCTGTACACCATACATATCTGTACACCATACATATTCATCATTGAATGAAATGTGCACTTACCAGTGGTCTGGTACCATTGCTAAATAGGAGACTCTGGTCTTCTTTCTTTGCACAGTAGTACACTCCACAATTATCTACTGTTACATTATGTATGAACAATCTATTTCCTGTTTCTAATGAATATGTCTGTCTATAATTATTATTGTAATAAAACGCAGCAGGACTATTACTAGTGAAAGAGTGGAGTATGGCCAGTGGAGGCTGTGGTTGGTGCTGAATGTACCAGTATGCACTTTCTATGTTAAGAGAACAGTTTATGGTTGTATTCTGTCCAAGTTCCACCAGTGTCTCTGTCAAGCCATCAGCTCCCCGACAGCATATAAGGAGACCTAGAAACAGATCAGGTAATTTACACATTTGACTCCTAAGTTATTAATTGTAGTAGCAAAATAATTGTCTTACACAACAAATGTCCCACAACTCTCAGTATTGTCTCAAATTTGTGGTGGTGATTGGGTTGTTGTCCTGCTTGTGTAGCAGTTGCCTGTTTGAGTGTTCTTTGCTGCTGTACAGACAAACCACAACGTTGTTTTATAGGGTGCTAGAGGTCAGACCAATCATAGGCAAGTCCAAAAGCATACTCCTTTGTAGGCATACAATATTTACTATCACAAGTTTGAAATTCAAGTCCTGAATTTAATAGCAGTATATTTAATTGACCCCACCACCACCACAACCACCACCTTCAAACAGTAGCCATGTCTTGATTGTCAGATAACTTTCAACTTCAACTTACATTACTAGTGGATCACCGTACAAGACACTACAACTAGTCATAGTACACTTCAATCTGTCTGGTCCGTCATGACATCTCACGTCAGAGTCAGGTCGAGTCAGTGTATGTGTCATTCTGAATACTTCACTTTTTAGATTTACATTGACTGTGTCACGTGAGAATGTGTATTTAATATGTCTGGAGTAGATTGACCTCAAGAGACACATGTAAGAAGGGGTGTGTTATAATGAGGCTCTGTTGGCTGTCAGGGACAAAGTGGAGTTTTTATTATTTCTTCTGCACTCCTCTTCTGCTCATCCCTCAACCGATTTCAGTGCAGCCGTAATCAACACAACATCTGACAAAAGAGGATGTGGTGATTGGTGTCAACTTGTTACATGACCACATTCTCATTCTGCAGAAAGTCAAAAATAAGGTGTTCGTTTTTCTCTTGTCAATACAGCACTAATGTCAGAGGAAGTCTCAATACATCACTGGGGCCAAGCTTCCTGCCATCCAGGACCTATATACTAGGCTGTGTCAGAGGAAGGCTCAAAACATTACTGGGGCTAAGCTTCCTGCCATCCAGGACCTATATACTAGGCTGTGTCAGAGGAAGGCTCAAAACATTACTGGGGCTAAGCTTCCTGCCATCCAGGACCTTTATACTAGGCTGTGTCGGAGGAAGGCCCAAAACATCACTGGGTTCAAGCTTCCTGCAATCCAGGACCTTTATACTAGGCGGCGTCGGAGGAAGGCCCAAAGCATCATTGGGTTCAAGTTTCCTGCAATCCAGGACATAGATACTAGGCGGTATCAGAGGAAGGCCCAATACATCACTGGGGCCAAGCTTCCTGCCATCCAGGACATATATACGCTGCGGTGTCAGAGGAATGCCCAAAACATCGCTGGGGCCAGGCTTCCTGCCATCCAGGACCTATATACTAGGTGGTATCAGAGGAAGGCCCAATACATCACTGGGGCCAAGCTTCCTACCATCCAGGACCTATATCCAGTGGGGCAAAAAAGTATTTAGTCAGCCACCAATTGTGCAAGATCTCCCACTTAAAAAGATGAGAGAGGCCTGTAATTTTCATCATAGGTACACTTCAACCATGACAGACAAAATGAGAAAAAAAATCCAGAAAATCACATTGTAGGATTCCTAATTAATTTATTTGAAGCATGGTGGTGGCAGCATCATGCTGTGGGGATGTTTTTCAGCGGCAGGGATTGGGAGACTAGTTAGGATCGAGTGAAAGATTAATAGAGCAAAGTACAGAGAGATCCTTGATGAAAACCTGCTCTAGAGCGCTCAGGACCTCAGACTGGGGCAAATGTTTACCTTCCAACAGGACAACGACCCTAACCACACAGCCAAGACAACGCAGAAGTGGTTTTGGGACAAGTCAGCCTCCTGAGTGCTGCAGTGGTCTAAGGCACTGCATCTCAGTGCTAGAATGTCACTACAGACCCTGGTTCGATCCCAGACTATCACAACTGGCCCTCCTTAGGGGAGGGTTTGGCCAGGGTAGGCCGCCATTGTAAAATAAGAATAATAATTTGTTCTTAACTGACTTGCCTAGTTAAATAAAGGTTAAATAAACGTTTTTTTTAAGTATCTGAATGTCCTTGATTGGCCCAGCAAGAGCCCAGACTTGAACCCGATTGAACATCTCTGGAGAGACATGAAAATAGCTGTGCAGCAACACTCCCCATCTAACCTGACAGAGCTTGAGATGATCTGCAGAGAAGAATGGGAGAAACTCCCCAATACAGGTGTGGCAAGCTTGTAGCTTCATACCAAAGAGGACTCATGGCTATAATCGCTGCCAAAGGTGCTTTAAAACCTCTTGGAACTACTCCTCCCGGATCCGGGAGAATTGTCATCAACTGACACTAATTAGCATAACGCAACGAACAAAAAATCTTACTAGAAAATATTCATTCATGAAATCACAAGTGAAATATATTGAAACACAGCTCAGCCTTTTGTTAATCACCCTGTCATCTCAGATTTTGAAATTATGCTTTACAACCAAAGCAAGACAAGCATTTGTGTAAGTTTATCGATAGCCTAGCATAGCATTATGCCCAGCTAGCAGCAGGCAACTTGGTCACGAAAATCAGAAAAGCAATCGAATTAAATCGTTTACCTTTGATGAGCTTCGGATGTTTTCACTCACGAGACTCCCAGTTAGACAGCAAATGTTCCATTTTGTTCCATAAAGATTATTTTTATAGCCGAAATACCTCCGTTTGTTCTTCACGTTTGGCTGAGAAATCCCCCCCCGGAAACTGCGGTCACGACAACGTCGAAAAATATTCCAAATGAGGTCCATAATATCGACAGAAACATGGCAACGTTTTTTATAATCAATCCTCAAGGTGTTTTTCAAATATCTATGCGATAATATATCAACCGGGACAGTTGGCTTCTTAGTAGGAGCGAGAGAAACACATTAGGGAAGCCATAGAGAAAGGAATCTGGTTGATATCTCATTCACTGCTCAATAGGGAAGCATAGGAACGCAGAGCTTTCTAAATAAGAGTCCCTTCCTGATTGTATTTTTCTCAGGCCCTTTAAAAAAATAAAGTAGCCTAAAATGACACCCAAATCTAACTGCCTGTAGCTCAGGCCCTGAAGCAAGGATATGCATATTCTTGGTATCATTTGAAAGGAAACACTTTGAAGTTTGTGGAAATATTAAATTAATGTAGGAGAATATAACACATTAGATCTGGTAAAAGATAATACAATGAAAACAACCTTTTTTTGTATTTTGTTTTTGTACCATCATCTTTGAAATGCAAGAGAAAGGCCATTATTTATTATTCCAGCCCAGGTGCAACTTAGATTTTGGCCACTAGATGGCATCAGTGTATGTGCAAATTCTCAGACTGATCCAATGAACCATTGCATTTCTGTTATATTTTTTAAAATCAAGACTACCCAATTGGGCCTAATTTGTTTAACTTTTCATGTTCAAAACCGTGCACTCCTCAAACAATAGCATGGTATTATTTCACTGTAATAGCTACCGTAAATTGGACAGTGCATTTAGATTAACATGAATTGGTTCTCCAGAACCAAGACACAGGTGAAGTCCTTCCTAGGTCTGGCAGGTTGGTACCGGAGATTCATTCCGCAGTTTTCGACCATCGCTGTCCCTCTGACCAACCTCACTTCAAAGGTGGACAGCAACCCTGTGAAGTGGACTGAGGAATGTGAAGAAGCCTTCATGATACTGAAAAAACGACTGTGGTCAGTCCCTGTTCTCCAGACCCCTGATTTTCAGAAGAGGTTACTCGTGCAGGTGGATGCTTCGGCTGTGGGAATTGGAGCTGTACTGGCCCAAGGTGAGCCAGGAGAAGAGCTTCCCGTGCTGTACCTGAGTCGGAAGCTGTTGCCTAGGGAAACCAGGTATTCTACAATCGAGAAGGAGTGCCTGGCTATAAAGTGGGCCCTAGATAGCCTCCGTTACTACCTTCTTGGGAGGTAATTTGACCTGGATCCAGACCATGAAGGACCGGAATTCTCGTGTGAACAGGTGGTACCTAGAGCTCCTGCCCTTTAGATTCTGTGTCCGTCACAAGGCAGGAAAAGAAAACGTCACGGCGGACTACCTATCAAGGCTCCCGAACCTGGTCGCTTCAGGAAAGGAGGAAGGTAATGTGACATAGAATTCCGTCACTGGCCGCGGGCAGCATTTGGTTCTTTAACGCACGCACACATTCATCACTCCTCCCTGCTCCATTATCAGATAAGGTAACAATGTGGGTCGACACAAGTTAACTTCTGTCTTAGTACATACATTTCACACTTATGTCAATGTTCATATTTAATACAAGCAATATGTATTTTACTTATCAATGTTATGGATGAGCGCGTTGTTTGTTCTGTTCCTCTCTATCTCTGTAGCTTCCGGGTATGCTGGATAAGGACCCGAGCAAAGGGAATTGGGCTGACTTTGTAGCGCCTGTCCCAAATGGCTCATTAATGTAAATGTGCATATTGAAAGACACTGTCAGTAGTGATGTCATTTTGTAACTGTTATGTTGTGATATTGTTTCATAAACATGTTGCAATGTATATACTTTAGTATGTTTAGTTAAATGGAAAATGTAGGTTTGACTAGGTAATTGCTTAATTAATTAGAGTTAATTGTTTTGAGGGGAGGGGCTAGCCCTACAAAAGGAGCCTCTCTTTCAGTTCATGGAGAGGCATTTTGGATTGAGCTGTGAATGGGGCAGCATTGTTTTTAGCTGTCCCATAAGGTATATGTTTGGTGGCAGTACTGTTGTTTTTGTTCCGGAATCACTTTGTAAATAAACACCCTTGCACAGAATAACTTTTGTGGCTCCGCCATCTTTTTATTTTGATAAAGGTTAGGTTTTCCAGTATTGCCTTCTTGCCTACTCTACATGACACTTGTGAAGGAGAAAATGTACAATTTCCAGATGGCGATGGCCTCAATAGAGATGTTATGTCTATCCAAGTCTATGGTCCTGGTCCATCACCTTATGTAGTACTGCCCCCCCGTGGCAAGAAGTGACACCCCCGCAAAAAACTATAAGCCTACAACGCATAAAGGTCTCCAAGCCTCTCACAAATACCCTAAAAACGAAATATAAATGTTTTTATCAAACTAAATACAAACTAGAGAATCGAGTCTGAAAACTAACAAACTAATCTGAATTTCATCAAAATAAAGATAATATAAATAACTAATATTAAGTGGCAAAACAATAATTAACCTTGATGTCAACATTATTGGTGGTGGTACCAACTGTATCGTCATACTGTAAAACTATGTGGATATGAGTGAAAACCTCTATCATAAAGACCTAATATCGAGTTCCACCCCCTTTTGCCCCCAGAACAGCTTCAATTTGTTGGGGCATGGACTCGACAATGTGTCTTAAGCATTCCACAGGGATGCTGGCTCATATTGACTCCAATGCTTCTCACAGTTGTGTCAAGTTGGCGGGATGTCCTTTGGGTGGTGAACCATTCTTGATACACACGAGAAACTCGCTCCACTGGGATTCTCTGCCTCTAACCCTATTATAGGGGCTGAGTCACTGGCTTACTGGTGCTCTTCCATGCCGTCCCTAGGAGGGATGCGTCACTTGAGTGGGTTGAATCATTGACGTGATCTTCCTGTCCGGGTTGGCGCCCCCCCTTTGGGTTGTGCCGTGGCGGAGATCTTGGTGGGCTATACTCGGCCTTGTCTCAGGATGGTAAGTTGGTGGTTGAAGATATCCCTCTAGTGGTGTGAGGGCTGTTCTTTGGCAAAGTGGGTGGGGTTATATCCTGCTTGTTTGGCCTTGTCCGGGGGTATCGTTGGACGGGGCCACAGTGTCTCCCGACCCCTCCTATCTCAGCCTCCAGTATTTATGCTGCAATAGTTTGTGTTGAGGGGCTAGGGTCAGTCTGTTATATCTGGAGTATTTCTCCTGTCTTATCCAGTGTCCTGTGTGAATTTAACTTCTTTGGGCTGGGGGCAGTATTGAGTAGCTTGGATGAATAAGTTGCTCAGAGTAAACTGTCTGCTACTCAGGCCCAGTTGCTAATATATGCATATTATTAATAGATATGGATAGAAAACACAGTTTCTAAAACTGTTTGAATGATGTCTGTGAGTATAACTGAACTCATATGACAGGCGAAAACCTGAAAAGAAATCCAACCAGAAAGTGGGAAATCTGAGGTTTGTAGTTTTTCAACTCTTGGCCTATTGAATACACAGTGTCTATGGGGTTAAATTGCACCTCCTGCGGCTTCCACTAGATGTCAACAGTCTTTAGAACCTTGTTTGATGCTTCTACTGTGAAGTGGGGGCGAATGAGAGGGGAATGAGTCAGAGGTCTTCCAGAGAGCCACGAGCAGGACACGCGCGTTCATGTGAGAGTTAGCTTGAGTTCCATTGCAGTTCCAGGAATTCTCCATTTGGAACATTATTGAAGATTTATGTTTAAAACATCCTAAAGATTGATTCTATACATCGTTTGACATGTTTCTACAGACTGTAACGGAACTTTTGGACTTTTCGTCTGCTCCTAGTGATCGTGCGTCATGAATTTGGATTACTGGGCTAAACACGCAAACAAAAAGGAGGTATTTGGACATAAATAATGGACATTATCGAACAAAACAAACATTTATTGTGGAACTGGGATTCCTGGGAGTGCATTCTGATGAAGATCATCAAAGGTAAGTGAATATTTATAATGCTATTTCTGACTTCTGTTGACTACACAACATGGCGGATATCTGTTTGGGTTGTTTTGTTCTCTGAGCGCTGTACTCAGTTTATAGCATGTTGTGCTTTTTCCGTATTTTTTTTTAAAAATCTGCTAAAGCGGTTGCATTAAGGAGAAGTGTATCTATAATTCCGTGCATAATAGTTATATCTTTTATCAATGTTTATTATGAGTATTTCTGTAAAATGATGTGGCTCTCTGCAAAATCACCGGATGTTTTGGAACTACTGAACGTAACGTGCCAATGTAAACTGAGATTTTTTTAAATAAATATGAACTTTATTGAACAAAACATACATGTATTGTGTAACATGAAGTCCTATGAGTGTCATCTGATGAAGATCATCAAAGGTTAGTGATTAATTTATCTCTATTTCTGCTTTTTGTGACTCCTCTCTTTGGCTGGAAAAATGGCTGTGTTTTTCTGTGACTTGGCTCTGACCTAAACATAATCGTTTGGTTTGCTTTCGCTGTAAAGCCTTTTTGAAATCGGACACTGGTGGGATTAACAAGAAGTTTATCTTTAAAATGGTGTAAAATACTTCTTTGTTCGAGGAATTTTAATTATAGGATTTCTGTTGTTTTGAATTTGCCGCCCTGCACTTTCACTGGCTGTTGTCATATCGATCCCGTTAGCGGGATCTCAACCCAAAGAGGTTCTTAAGTATGCTCTCTATAATTCTCTCTCACTTTTTCTCTTTTTCTCTCTCTCTCGGAGGACCTGAGCCCTAGAACCATGCCTCAGGACTACCTTGCCTGATGACTCCTTGCTGTCCCCAGTCCACCTGGTCGTGCTGCTGCTCTAGTTTCAACTATTCATATTAGTTTGTAGGCCAAACCGTTCGGATGCTTTGGTGAGATGACCGATTTTCGGGATGTCTCATGGTCTGACAAACAGCTTATAGCTCTGCCACTTTCCACCTCCGCTGCGAAAAGGCCACATAGGTGGAGTGGTCGATGGCGACGCAGCACTCGCATTTTTACATTTTTGATCTGTAGCTTAAATTTTGGGATTCTGATAGGGATGTTTTTATTATGTTACTTTGAGACTTTTAAGGCTACCTGGCATTAGTGCGAGGTCCATTGCTTAAATTATATGTGTGCCAAGCATGCCAAATAACATACATGCCTAATGCTTTTGCAAAGTACAGAAACAGTTGTTGATCCTAGAAGATAAAAAGGGCAATGTTTAATTCAATAACAGAAAAGCTGCGAAATGGACAGTTGAAAATAAAAATAGTAGAGATGGAAGAGACAGAAATGTAGCCTAATGTTTGAGAAAGATTTGCTGAAGTGGCTAAAAAGGATGCTATCAGTGCTGGCTAGGTTATGTGTGATGATTGTGAGGTGCTATACAAATTCCACAGTCACAACACAGGGATTTCAAATAAGCCTATGGCACATCAAGGGAACTGTAGCCTACTGTTCAGATGGGTTCAATGGAAACTGATATCTGGACATTTACCGTAGGTCTATAACCTCACACAGCTGTATTATTAACTCCTACTGCAGAGTGAAGCATTTCTTGCAGTAGAATTATAGGCCTACACACACAGGCTACATTTGGACTGGGGAACAGGAGTGGAGAATGACAGAAGAGAAGCTGCAAGTATCTAATTACAGACAAGTTGACTAACAAATAGCCTACCAAAATGTCCGAAATGATGAGCAGAAACATATATAGAATCAGGCATCAATAAACCATATCCTGCAACACCTGTCAAAAAAATTGTTCTGCGGTCTCTGACTGTAGCCTACACGCATTTTCTATATTAGCTGGTTTGGGTTGGGTGAGGACCTCATATTTTCACTTTATCACATATAGTCCGGCGGTTGTAGATGGGTTATTAAATTGCGTGGGTGCGGGTGAACAACTGACCTGCGCACCACTAATGCAGGCCTATCAGCATTGAGATAACAGGGACCTTCCTTACAAAACACTTCTTACATACTACTGTAAGAATAGTTACATTTGTTCGGTAGACATAAATGGGAGGGGCAACACAGCATGTTTTTTAAATGAAATTATGGATTTAATCATAACACACATTTTTGTTATAGTCCAATGATTAATTACAAAACACAAAATATATTTCCTGTCCACGTTTTTCAAAGCCTTCATCTAGTAATATTAGAATCACCGAAGTGACCGAAGGTAGACATCACCCTTTATGTGTTATCAGGGCTTGATAGTAACCATTTTTTACTTGTCTGAAGGCTCAAGGTCACATACACGTGTTTAGCAAATGTTATTGCGGATGTAGCAAATGCGTGCGTTTCTAGCCCCCGACAGTGCAGTAATACCTAACAATTTCACAACATGTACCCAATACACACACATCTAAGTAAAGGAATGGACTTAAGAATATATAAATATATGGAGGAGCAAGTCACTTGTCCCCCCCAAAAAAGGTCTGTAAAGCCATGGGCCAAAAAGGTCTGTAACGCCATGGGCCAAAAAGGTCTGTAACGCCATGGGCCAAAAAGGTCTGTAAAGCCATGGGCCAAAAATGTGACTGAAAACTGTGTTGTATGATGCATGGAACCACTTCACAAAATAGCATTCATTATTTTCACTGGTATTGACAATGGAAGGCTGCTGGTCTCTGATCCCATCTATTATATAGTATCTCCTGCTGTTGTGGCTTTGAGTAAGGCACTTAACCCCCCACAAAGTAAAATACTACACTGATGGGCTACTGTGTAAAACACATGTGGTCCGTCAACCTCCATCTGGAGAGCTTCTGGGTGTGGTAGGCTTTTGATCCAACACTACCTGCTCGAACACACCAGCTTATCAAGGTCCTGCTCAAACACTACCTGCTCAAACACACCAGCTTATCAAGGTCCTGTTGAGCAGCTGATGTTTTACAATGTGGTGTGTTCCAGCAGGGCTGGAGCAAAAGCCTGCACATCCAGTAGCTCTCCTGGAATCACCAGGAGGATGGTTTGCATCCCTGCAACATAATTACAAGCAAAAACATTGTCTTTATAAAATAATTCCCTCACTCAATGAACCAGGGATCAAATGGCTAAGGTGGGCGAGGTATTTTTTTTAAATATATACATTTTTATTATTAACAACAATTATAACACAATATACAAACATCTTACAAAAAATCTACCAAATAACAGAAACTTTACACATCGGGTATACATAAGTAAACAAAAATGTACAAGGTTTCACAAGCAATTAGGGTTCGTTTTGCTTTACAGTTTTTCAGATTATGCACCACTTCAAAATAAAATTTGAGTTAAAAAAAAATAATGTTGGGTTTTTTGCACACTTGCATGTATGTACTGTAAATAATATTTACCATACTGTCACGTCTGCTCCGGCTGGATTTTAATTTGAAAGGACAGCAGGTGCAGGCACTTAACAGAACAATTTCAAGATCTCCTCACTTTTGTGTCTGTAGGTATACAGAAGAGGAGGCATACAAAGGTATGTCAAGTGTTATTGTTATGCTATACCTTGGTTTTTGTGGTGAATGAGAAAACACTTTTTGATAATGGTTTAAAAGGAAACCTGTTTGATCACCATGCACTGCAAAATCATTCTGGCGACGGAGACAGAGAACATCAACTTGCAAGGCATACCTATACCTAATCAGTTGTTCTTTGTGGAATCCCTCAGGCTGTTATGTTTTGCATCTTACTGTTTAATATTTGTTTTAAATTACTATGGGGCTGCCATGATCGACATCCACGTCTTCGGTACTGGTCCTCTAACCACTAGGCTACCTGCAGCCCCATTACACTTTGGGCTCTGCTGGAAGTTAACCTCATATTTTGATCTTCTAATTCTGCTTTGCCACTAAAATCATTATAAACACTGACAACTAAAATATTGTGTAATTGTTATGCGTATATTGTTACGGGTGTAAGATGGCACAGTGATGCCATCTGTTGGTAAATGTTCATTACTGCAACTCTTGTGTTTTACCGGGGTGCTTGAGATACCAGGATGTGTTGTGATGTACTGAACAAGACTGGTTACTCGCATCAATGCCTCTGTCTCGTCATTTAACATTCAAACATGGTGTCAGAGTCGGATAACTAACCATGCTTTCCGCAAATTAGAGTCACCTGCTCTGGTTTACAAACAAATGCTTATTTGTGTAAAATTTCGCCCGGAATTGGCCTTAAGCTAGAGTGAGTTTGCTAGTTAGCTTCAGTGTTGTTAGCACCGGTTAGACATGGCAGCGAACATTCCCCCTCCCGCTTCAGGATTGGAGCACGAACTGGGATACGTTTAGAGGTGAATGGGAGGACTATGCCCTAGCAACGGGACTTCTGGAAAAGGAAGATGAGGTAGTGGCTGCCACTTTGAGGACTATAATGGGAACTGAATGCCGACACGTATACAAACACAACCTGAACCTAACAGCAGCACAGCAAGGTAACGCTATGGCTATTCTTGATGCTCTTGAACATTACTTTACGCCAGCAAAGAACGTCATCTACGAGCGTTATGTTTTCGGTCATTGCAAACAGGAGGACGGGGAGTCCATTGACAGCTTTGTCACTAGGTTAAGGGAAAAGGCAGTAACATGTGACTATGGTGCTTTAAGAGATGAACTGATCAGAGATACGATTGTGCTTGGCATAACGGATGAGGGCACCCGCAGACGTTTGCTGAGAGAACGTGACCTGACGCTGGCCTTGGCAGTGGAGACATGCCGTGCAGCAGAGCTTACTGATATACGGATGAGGTCCATGGAGCTAGAAAGGCAACATACGGACAATGTAAATGCTACATTCAGGCAGCCAGTAAAGAAATTCCCCTTTGCCACAGCTAATGCTAATACTACAGCCAACTCTGCAGTAGACAACCCCAATACATGCCGATATTGTGGCATTTCTCATGGACGAGGAAAAGAACACTGCCCAGCCTATGGAAAAATATGCAAATCCTGTGGTACAGCTAATCATTTCGCAAGGGTCTGCATGAAAAGCAAGAGAAAGGAGGGTAAAGTGCACTCCATGGAAACAAACACAGATGAAGGGAACGACAGCACAGAGGATGTACATGCTAGCGAGTGCATAGGGGCAGTGAGGGCAAAAGGACAAAAGTGGTTTGTCACTCTGCTACTTAATAATAAACCACAGCAATGCCAGCTAGATTCAGGGGCCACATGCAACGTTATGAGCCTTAAAGACAAAAGGAGGCTTGCGCCCAGAGACAAACTCACACAGAGTAGCACCAAGCTGAAACTGTATTCAGGCCAGTTCATGACCTCTTTAGGCCTGTTTGTGACAGAGTGTGTTTTACGTGGCCAGAAATACACCCTTGAGTTTGAAATAGTTGAGGCTAGTCAACAGCCATTACTGTCAGGTTCTACATGCGAGCGCCTTGGACTTATTAACTTCACCATCCCAGCTGATCTTAACATTATAGACAAAGTCCAGGCTGGGCCCCTGAGCAAGGAGACACTCCTAAGCAAGTACCATGATGTCTTCAACGCACCGGTCGAGTCAGTTCCTGGGGAAGTCCACTTTGAGTCGAACGCAGCAATCCAGCCTGTCCAGTGTGCACCCCGCAATGTACCAGTGGCCATGAAAGCAGCTACGAAGGCTCAGCTTGACAAATACGAAGCAGATGGCCACATCATATCCGTCACCGAGCCTACGGACTGGATAAGTAATATGGTTATCGTCAAGAAACCAGACAAGCTACGGATATGCATTGATCCTAAACACCTCAACCGGGCTCTGCGACGTTCACATTACATTATGCCCACGTTGGAGGATGTTCTTTACAAGCTCCCAAAGGCCAGAGTCTTCACGCTCGTGGATGCCAGAGATGCCTTTCTGCAGTGCAAGCTCGACGAGCCCAGCAGCTACATGACCACCTTTTGGACACCCTGGGGCAGGAAGAGGTGGTTGAAGCTTCCGTTTGGTGTCTCCGTGGCTCCAGAGGTGTATCAGCGGAAACAGCATGAGCTGTTGATGGGACTCAGTGGCGTGGAACCCATAGCAGATGACATTCTTGTAGTGGGCTGTGGGGACAGTGATGAGGAGGCAGAATGTGACCATGACGCCAAGCTGCTGGCCCTGATGGTAAGATGCAGACAGGTCAAGCTAAGGCTAAGCATAAAAAAGCTTCAGTTTAAAGTGCCAGAGGTCCGCTTTCATGGGCACATCTTGTCCTCCACCGGATTGAAGGCAGATCCTGAAAAAGTGAAGGCTGTCTTGGAAATGCCCCACCCATCTGACGTGAAGGGAGTGCAGCGCTTCGTCGGATTCGTCACCTACCTGGCCAAATTCCTACCGCGGCTCTCTGAAGTGTGTGAGCCACTGAGGAGGCTCATGGACAAGGACACCATCTGGCATTGGCTCCCAAAACATGACGCAGCGGTGAGGGAAATAAAACAACTGGTCACCCAGACACCTGTACTGCGATACTACAATGTGTCAAAACCTGTCACGATTCAGAGTGACTCAAGCCAGTATGGACTTGGCTGTTGACTCATGCAGGAGGGCCAGCCTGTGGCATTCGCCTCTAGGGCACTCACCCCAACAGAGCAGAACTATGCCCAGATAGAGAAGGAGTGCCTCAGCATTGTGTTTGCATGCTAATGCTTCCACCACTACCTGTACGGGTGCGACAATATTACCGCAGAGACAGATCACAAGCCCCTTATTGCTATATTCAGCAAGCCTCTCCTGAATGCCCCAAAACGACTGCAGAGCATGCTACTGGCCCTACAAAACTACAACCTCAAGGTGGTGTATAAGCCAGGGCCAGAGATGTATGTGAGTGACACGCTCAGCAGGGCTACTGCATCAGGCACACACACACGCTCCATGCATGAACAACACGCAGTGTGCAGCTTACAAACAGAGCAAGTGGATGTTGAACACATCAACCAGGCTGACTACCTTAATGTTACGGACCAGCGCCTTATACAAATCAGACAGCACACAGACAGGGACGGGCAACTCCAGGCATTGAGGTCTGTGATTCTGATGGGCTGGCCCGACTGCAGGGAAGAAACTGCTTTAGCCGTCAGAGAATATTGGCCAATCAAAGAGGAGCTCAGTGTTCAAAACGGAGTAATATTCAAGAGTCAGAGAGTCGTTATTCTAAAAGACTATGTCAGTAAATGCACAATCTGCAATGAATATGCCATTGAGCAACAGAGAGAGACGATGATGTCCCACGAGCTACCAATGCGCCCCTGGCAGATAGTAAGTCTAGATCTCTTCCAGCACAGTGGCAAAGACTTTCTGCTGGTAGTCGATCATTACTCAGACTTTTGGAAGATCGACCTCCTCCCCGACCTCTCAGCAGAGACAACGATCAAACGCTGCAAGGCTCAGTTTGCCCGCTATGGCCAGCCAGATAGGGTAATTTCAGACAATGGACCCCAATTCTCCGGAGTTGAGTTCCGAAAATTTGCTGCGGGATGGGAATTCGAGCACGTCACTTCATCACCACGACACCCAAAAGCTAATGGGAAGGCAGAGTCCGCAGTAAAAATCGCAAAGAACCTCTGCAAAAAGGCTCTGCGAGAGGGCAAAGATGCCTGGAAAGCAATCCTGCAGAGGCGCAATACCCCGACAGAAGGCATGGACAGCAGCCCGGCACAGCGCCTCATGGCACGGCGCTTAAAAGCAGCTCTGCCAGTAGCCAGCACTCTCCTGGAGCCATGTGTGGTGACAGACGTGCTGGTGAAGCTACGTCACAGAAGACAGGTCTCCAAGTTCATCTACGACAAATCAGCAAAAGACTTACCTGAGCTCAGGGTGGGTGAAACGGTGCGAATGAAGCCACTACCAGGGGACCGGACAGGCCTCTGGAGACTCGGATCCTGTGTACAGAAAGTGGCACCACGCTCCTACTTGGTCGAAGTGAATGGATCACTGTACCGTCGTAACAGGGTTGACCTTTGGATTGCTGAGCCAGCACCTACTCAGAACCCTGATGGTCAAAGTGGTCGCATGACAAAAGACAGAACCCCAGCAAGTCACATGGGGCCTGAGGCACTGGGCGAAGAGCCAGGGGATCACAGGTCGGCCGCTCCCTCGCCCATCAATTCTCCCCTTAGACATTCAGGTGACACGCCTGTGCGGGAACCCGCAGTCCTCGCAGACAAGCCCCCTGTCTTTTCACGATGCGGGCGTCTGTCCCAGCCACCAAAAATACTTAATCTGTAGGTTTCCCATCAGGGATTGTTGACAGAGATAAAAGTGAAGAGAATATCAAAATGTGTTGTTGTTCTGGAAAAAAATAAAATAAATACTAAACTGTTCATGTTGGAAATTGTTACTAGGTTTGTTTTGTTAGTGAATTGACACCTCCTGTCCTATTTTATTAAAGGGAAGATGTTATGGGTGTAAGATGGCACAGTGATGCCATCTGTTGGTAAATGTTCATTACTGCAACTCTTGTGTTTTACCGGGGTGCTTGAGATACCCGGATGTGTTGTGATGTACTGAACAAGACTGGTTACTCACATCAATGCCTCTGTCTCGTCATTTAACATTCAAACATATATTATTCAAAAATTAAACCCAAAAGTGTATTCAAAAGGTTGGAAGATCCATTAAAAGAGGTTCTTCAAAATAATTTATAGCGGTTCTCCCACAGTTTCAATTTGAAGAACCCCCTAAAGGATTCTCCAGGAACCGTTTTAATATATTTTTTTGAGTTTACAATAATTAAAGGCGCTGCATTGTCAACCTGATGTCTGCATTGGCCGTGCAGCATTTACGGTAATACAGCCTATGCAGAGGTCAGGGCATTCATACATCTTGCACTTCTGCTCAACAGCTCTGTGCTGTTCCGCGATCTGTTGTGAAGGGTAGGTTGGAATATGGCGGCGAGTGCAGACGAGATTTCAGCTTGCTCCTAGTAACCTTAACTTTTATCCCTCTCAAACTTACTTAAATGTAACGGAACTTGGATTATAGTAAACAAAATAGAGAACAACGCTTAGTTGACCGCTAATTTGATTTGAAACTTTAGGAAATGTAAGAAAAAAATGTGCGAAAGCGCAAAGGGAGGAGTAGGCAGTTGCTAGCTGAGCACACATTGGAGAAAAAACGCCACCTGACTCATCCGGAGAAGAAATGGAGGATTCTGGACATTCGGTTGATTCTGAAAATGCTGTCAATAGTCATGCACCCAAAAAGACACAAAGAATTGTCTTTGCGCGAACTACAGGTCAACATAATCGATGCTGTCTCTGCAAAGATAAACGAAAGAGCCGATGGTCTGGAGAAAATGATACGCGAAAACACATCAAAAATAGTTGACTTCGAGATCTCTCTAAATCATGCAAATAAGAGTATCGAAGAGCTTAAACTTGCAAACACTGCTACTTCTGATAAATGCGCTGCACAGGAGAAGACCATTGGCACAGTGATGCCATCTGTTGGTAAATGTTCATTACTGCAACTCTTGTGTTTTACCGGGGTGCTTGAGATACCCGGATGGGTTGTCATGTACTGAACAAGACTGGTTACTCGCATCAATGCCTCTGTCTCGTCATTTAACATTCAAACAACCATCGCAGACATGCAAGAGCGCTTATCCGAAGCAGAGCGATACCGGAGAAGGTGGGGGCTACGGCTTTACGGTGTCCCCGAGGACTAGGATGAGAATGTGAAGCAAGAGACATCTGTAACCGTGTGGCACCGGACTTCCCCGATGGATGTCTGTGGATGTCGCTCATCGTATTGGGATGAAACAAGATACCATCGTCAGCCGCTCGATCATCATTCCGTTTGCTTTTCGCACAGTGAGAGATGCTGTTTGGAAGAAAGCAAAGGAAAGCACCTTTCTGAAAGAGAGAATTTAGATTCGGTGAGGACTTGACTGCAGAGGACAAGGCAGCAAAGGCAAAATTGTGGCCTCTTGTACAACAGGTCCGAAATCAAGGAAAGGTGGATACTACTACAAGTGGATACTACAGGGGAATCAGAGCCTTTTTCACTTCGGAAATGAAATACGACCGGGGTGATTTGTTCTGTCGGTAGGTTTACAAGGTAGCTCCTTCCCCACTGCAAACTGAGCGTTCTAGTTTTGAATTATGGTGTTACTGTTTAAGTTAAGACTTCTGTTAATACATATATGAATCAACTTTTTATAGAGACGGTAGAGTTGAGATTGCATAGGATTTTTCTTTCTATATAGATATGAACTTGAAGTTTGTCAATCAATGCCAGAGGGATACGAAACCTGTCGAAGATAAGCTTTTTTTAAATTTTATTTTTGTAAGGACTGCAACGCAGATCTTGTATTTGTTCAAGAAACACATTCATGCAAAGAAGACTATAATTATTGGAAAAATCAGTGGGGCAATGTCATTTTTTTTGGCCCATGGGACTAATCATTCAGCTGGAGTTGCAATTTTAGCACAC
The DNA here is from genome assembly GCF_057628025.1 of Oncorhynchus mykiss. Lineage (NCBI taxonomy): Eukaryota > Metazoa > Chordata > Actinopteri > Salmoniformes > Salmonidae > Oncorhynchus > Oncorhynchus mykiss. Next base: position 4,986,165 of record NC_143028.1, read on the forward strand.
AATTTCAAAGGGACATTTTTGTTTACTCAAATGGACACCAATGGACATTGGCTAGTAGCGGTCATCAACCACATGGACAGATTATTTGTGTCGTGTAATGTATATGGATACTGTTCTAGTCCTCAAATAACTTCTAGAGGAAATTCTTAAAAGTCTTCTGAGAAAATATCCATCCAGTCAGATTGTAGTTGGAGATTTTAATATGCTTTATTCTAATGCGACTGATAGATTGCCCCATATGCCTAACATTGGTGTAAACAAGTTGGTGAAGTTCTGCCAAAGCCTGGACTTAATTGACATATGGAGAGTTAAAAACCCTGGAGAGTAACAATACACATGGAGTAATAGAGATTGTTCGCTACAATCAAGAATTGATTTGTGGGTGATAACCTAGTCTTGAGCCCAACACTGTAGAGGTAAAAATACTGCCTGCAGTCCTGACGGATCATTGTCATATGGTTGACTGTAAGAATGTGCAATAAGGATGGTAAGAAATACTGTGGTGGTTATTGGAAATTAAACAACTCATTGTTATTGGATGATGATTAAAAAAATGTGATTAAGAATCTAATTTCTGTTTACTGGAATTTAGCTACATCTAATGCAGAATATGGGAAATATTGGGAACTGCTGAAATTTTAAAATCCGCTCAGCCTGTATTACTTATGGAAAACGGCTTGCTTTAATTAAGGAGATGTGAGGTAGCTGAACTCTAAGACAATTGCCGACATCACAGAGATTCAGCATCTTGATCTTAATGCGGAAGCTAAATTGAATGATTTACAGAATCAACTAGACACATTGTATGAGGAAAAGGCTAGGAGGAGCCTTCATAAGATCCAGAAAACAATGGCTTGAAAAAGGCAAAAAGAACAGTAGCTACTTTTTTAATTTGGAAGAGAGTAGAGGGGAACTCAACACACTTCGGAAATGTAAGATTAATGGGGTTACCACTGAGGATAGAGAGGTGTTATCAGACTTTACCACTAGGTTTTATGAGAATCTTTACTCCTTAGATAACAATTTGAGTGACTCTAAGGATTTGGTTGTGTTTTTGTTGATGCTATTAGAACTCTGTATAATGGTGACAATAGCTGTATCAAACTGTGTCATGGACCATCCTCAAGGTTTAACATTTACAAAGGATTACTACAAGGTTGTAGTAATTTGACCTTTTTTATTTTTGTTAGTATCTCAAATCTTATGCTCATTAGTTCATGAAAGTCAATTTGAAGGCATTACATTCCAGGCCAGAGATCAAGACATCCCAACTGGCGGATGACACTTCACTTTTTTTGAAAAATGTGTCTCAAGCTAGATTAGCATTGTATATCGTGAAGCAGTTCTCCAGAATCTCAGGTTTGGCATTAAATCTTTCCAAATTTGAGATGTTTGTTTTGAAAGGAGCTGTCAATCCAGCAATCCACCTACCTCGGTGTAAAGATCATTCACAACCTTAAGATTTTTTTTATCTATTGACATTCCCAAATCCACGTGCTGTACCTTAGATAGGCTTTTGTACAACTTCATATGCAAAAACAAGCCACATACGATAAAAAGATGTTATCACCAACAGGGTTTGATGGCGGTCTAAATGTCTTATATTTCACTCTCTTCAATCAAAGATCAACTGGATTAAAAGGTACATAAAACATCCTCATAGTTTCTGGAATATTATACCACATTTTGTTTTTCAGAAGTTCGGAGGGCTTTATTTTTTACTACAACCTCCATATATTGTAGGTAAACTTCCTGTGAAACTGGCGGCTTTTCACAAGCAGGCTTTAATGTGCTGGACTTTGTTGTATAAACACAACTTTTCACCTCATAAATGTTTTATATGGAACAATTGGTCGATATTACATAGAAACAAGATGTTATTTAACCATAAATGGTTCTTGAAAAACATTGTCATTGTCAGTTAATATTAGTGGGAATCTATTTACACGGAGAGAATTTATGGAAAGATACAACTGAGGTTTCACGCAAGGAATATGACACTGTTATTAAAGCTATACCTAGTGGGATGATAACTTTACTTCAGAATAATGCATATTTTGAAATATCTCCGATTGCAAGCGATATTCAGGTGAATGGCATTGGTCTACTAGATACGAAATTCAACAATCGTTTATTAAGGGATATTTTCTACAGGAAGTCCATTCCCTCTGCGATATTTTGTTGGGCTTCATCGTTTGATGTAAACTGGCGCAGTGCTTGGCTCACTCCACACACATTTATTGTGACCAATAAAGTAAAGGATATCTCCTTTAAGATTATCCATAGATTCTATCCGTGTAATAGCTTGATTTGTAAGTATATACCTGATGTTACCAGTGAATGCCGTTTTTGTGAACTAGAGACTGAATCTATTGAACACTTATTCTGAAATTGTTTATATAGTGAAATGTTCTGGACTGATGTAAAACTATATCTTGGCCTCAAATTGCATACAACCATTGACATTTCTAAGTTTGACATATTATTTTACAACACTGATTCCACTATTGAATGTGAGAATGTCATAAATCTCTTTATTTTATTAGGAAAATTTTTCATACACAAATCAACATTTATGAAGAAAAAGCCCCTTATTTTTTAAAATCTGATTTGGAAAACTATTTAGTCTTTAAATTGTATACAAAACAGAATGTCAAGAAAATGTATTCGCTATATGTCTGTATTTGATCTGATATGTGGATTAGTTGTATTTTTTTTCTCATTTCTTTGTGGAATCCCTCTGGCTGTTATGTTTGTTTTGCATGTTACTGTTATTAAATTATTATTTTTTAAAGGTCTGTTGTGAAGGAAGTTGTCAAGGAAATGAGTTTTTGTTTTATACAGGACCTCCCGCCCCCACTTACAGTGAACAAATCATGTCAATGCACTGCAATATGGAGCCCTCCGCATTGTTACAACGCTTCGGATGCACACAGCAATGCAGTACGGAGCTCAATTTTCACATCAGGCATAAATTGGCTCTCATACTCTGATAAATTCTGCAGATATTGGGAGAACAGTGATACACGTTGCATGCAGAGGGAACTGATTTAATTCTGATCTGAGTAGCCCAGTTCTTCTTGTCCAAGCGGACAAGTGTTAACGTCGAGCCATGGTTATCATGTTTGGCAGATATGAAAGAAAAAAATTGTCTAGCTATGGCGGAATAGAAAAATGACCGCCAGGAGGAGTTTGTGTGATGGCTCCACATCTGAAAATGTTCAGGACCCCAAACTGTACAAGTGTAGACTTACCAAGTTTTCTGCTTTTATGAAAACGTGAATAACTCACCCAAAAATTTGTCACAGATCACCAGGACTATTTGTTGGGTAGCCAGGAGGCAGTGTGGGAACACCTGCAGTGCTTACTATTTTCAGTAGATGGTGCTGTTCAACCAGTTAAAACACACCCGGTCAAATTGTGTAGGAGTGTGATGATGACGCATAAGGACAAAAAGACAAGTGCAAATTTGCACAGATTATATGACCTGTATAATATTGATGAGGTTCTTGAAATGTTAAAGAGAAGTTGCAGAGACTTTGACCACAGACTCACCTCCCTGAATAAAGTTTGCTTGTTTGCAGCACTCCTAAACGGTTGGTTTTGAGGGATGTCTGAATAGAAGACAGTTACAATACAACTGGATTGACCCTTCATGTATAAATGGACACACTACATCATCGCATTTTAGTAAAGTATAACTCATGGCAAAGTAGGGGAACGTTAACAAACAATATAATTACTGACTAGCAGTGAAAAGGGGTGACGCATATTCAGTAGACTCTTTTAGTCATCACTGTAACAATGTCACACGACTACCATCATTTTACACTAAGCATTTCTAAGCATGTTCTTAGCTTGCCCTTATGGATCATGCATTATACTGCAAAACTAATTATTGATACAAGTTCAGGATTTAATCGTCTTGGTGCTGTGTCACTGACTTCAGGGGTAAATGTAATAAACAATGCAGTGACAATTTTTTGGGTTATTTTAAACTTCAGTTATGATATATCGGTATGCTTTTCAGCACGTTATACTGTTAAAGTTGCACTATGGTTGCTAAAATACGAATAGTTCACCTAATTTCAGTTTCTGTGCCAAAACAAGCAAGCATAGTGTAGAGAATCATTGTACCATCTAAACCGCTGTGAAATATATTTTCCATAAACAAAAATATAGTATTTTTAGCTGTTTGAAGCTGGTGTACAAAACTGAAAGTAAAGTCTGAGGTGCTAGTCTGAGGTGCTTAGTCTGAGGTGCTAAAGGAGCTCCTTAATTAAACTTGACTCCCAAAAATCAGCTGGGTCAGATGGTTTAGACCCTTTCTTCTTTAAGGTTGCTGCACCTATCATCGCCAAGCCTATCTCTGACCTTTTTAACCTGTCTCTCCTCTCTGGGGAGGTTCCCATGGTTCTGATCTTTTTAAACTTTGTCTCCTCTCTGGGGAGGTTCCCATTGCTCTGACCTTTTTAACCTGTGTCTCCTCTCTGGGGAGGTTCCCATTGCTCTGACCTTTTTAACCTGTGTCTCCTCTCTGGGGAGGTTCCCATTGCTCTGACCTTTTTAACCTGTGTCTCCTTTCTGGGGAGGTTCCCATTGCTCTGACCTTTTTAACCTGTGTCTCCTCACAGGGGAGGTTCCCATTGCTCTGACCTGTTTAACCCGTGTCTCCTCTCTGAGGAGGTTCCCATTGCTCTGACCATTTTTCGGTAACAGTATTTTTATTGGAATTTCACAATTTTCACCCATATTAAGAGATACAACAACAGAGACAAAGCACACAGAAAAAAAACAAGAAAAACAGCACCCACTTACACATATCTACACGTATATATATATATATATATATATATATATATATATATATATATATACATATATATATATATATATATATATATATATATATATATACATACACACATACATACATACACACATACATACACACACACATACATATATATATATACATATATATACATATATATATATATATATATATATACATATATACACACACACACACACCCATACATACGTACACCATTTTCCTCTTCCCGCTCGGTGCTTCTCTCACCCCATCACCATCATTGCGTCTCTCAATACATACATTTTAAACAAACAGAAATTAAACAAAAAAAGCTGAGTTTAAACCAAGAGGTTAGGTTCCACACATGGAACGTACAGTGTAGTTCTGAAATACATAGATCACCACCATTCTACGAGAATCCTTGCAGCATAATAGCTGATACCTCAGGTTCTAGGTAATTTAGATAAGGTTCCCATACTTTGTAAAACTGGTCTGTTTTAGAATGCAATGTACATGTCAGATATTCCAGAGGCACCCATTCAAATAGTATCTTATGCCAATCTTTAATAGAAGGAACCTTATCACTAATCCACTGTAAAAGGATGTTTTTCCTCGCTGCGAAGGTAAGGATGTTGTAAAGCCTCCTTTTACCCACAGAAGTAACATGCCTACTAGGGAGACCTAACAGTAAAGAAACTGGGTCCAAATCTAGATCAACCCCTAGGATCTTTTCAATTTCTTGCAGAACACCAGACCAGTATCTTTGTATTTTGGTACATGACCATAAACAATGTGTTAGGGTGCCTGTATCAGTTTTGCATTTAAGACACTGAGGGAAAGAGGAAGTGGGGCTAAAAGCATGTCTGCGATTTGGGGATATATGCAATCTGTGTATTATTCTTAATTGGATTGCTCTAGTACGATTACATATAGATATTGTTTTTGCATATCTCCAAATGTCCTCCCACATCTCTTCAGAATATAATGTCTTACTTGTAGGAAGCGGAAAAAGTCCTGCTTTGGGAGTCGATATTTCTCGACCATCTGCTCAAATGACAACAAAATCTTATCAGCAAATAAGTCATTTAGCCTGCGTATGCCCTTATTAAGCCAAAAGTTAAAGCCAGCATCCAGCAATCCTGGACTGAAATCTGGGTTGTTAAGAATTGGGGTAAGAGCAGAGGTTAGTTTGGACCTTCCCAGGAAGCGTTGAACTGACCTCCATACTTTGAGTGTGTTAAGTGTAACGGGATTATTGCAGTGATCTTCTACAGACTTGAAACTTCTGAAAAATAAAAGATCATGTAAGGGGTATTTTGAAAGAGAAGTCTCAATGTCTAACCAAATAGAGGAGTCATCATTTGTGATCCAGTCAGAAATATAACATAGGTGGGCACACCACTGATAGAACCTGATATTGGGCAGGTCCAAGCCGCCCATAGAACTTGGCAGCTGCAATATTGCCATCTTAAGTCTTGGCTTGCGTTTACTCCATATAAAGGAACTTAGCCATCCATTTACACCCTTTATTACCTTATTGGAGAGTAATACTGGGATCATTTGGATTGGGTAAAGTAGTCTAGGTAAAATGTTCATTTTCAAGAGGGATATTCTACCCAACCAAGAAATCGGGAGAGAGTTCCAGCGCTCCAGATCCTGTCTTATTGTATCAAACAAGGGAACAAAATTGGCTTTGTACATTTGTTGGAATTTAGGAGTTACAAATATACCCAGATACATGAAACCTGAGGGAGACCATTTAAAAGGGAAGGGGGGAGAAGTATTAGGTACAGAGTGCAGGCTACCAAGTGGCATAGCCTCTGACTTAGTTAGGTTAATCTTGTAGCCTGAGAATTCGCTGAATAATTCAATAATATTAATAAGAGATGTAATTGAAGTCTCGGGACTAGAGATGAATATCAGGACATCATCAGCATACAAGCTTATTTTATGGTGAACATCACCAATGAGCAGCCCCTGTATAGCAGGCGTTACCCTGATGGCCTCGGCCAGTGGTTCCATAACGAGTGCAAAGAGGAGGGGGGATAAAGGACAGCCCTGTCTGGTACCTCTGTGTATAGAGAAGCTATTTGACCTTAGCCCATTAGTAAGGACAGCAGCCTGAGGATCATCATATAAAACTTTCACCCATTTTATAAAGTTGTCACCCAGACCAAATTTATTTAGAGCAAATAATAGGTAAGACCACTCTACATGATCAAATGCTTTCTCAGCATCTAGGGAGAGCACAAGACCATCCACAGCACTTTGTTGGTAGGCTTGAATTACATTAAGAAGCTGCCTGACATTGTTGCATGACTTACGGCCCTTAATGAAGCCAGTTTGGTCTCCTTTCACAATTAGTGGCAGTGAGTCCTCTAATCTTGTGGCTAGAATTTTAGAAAGCAATTTTCTATCCACATTCAGAAGGGAAATTGGTCTGTACGAGGAACAAGACTCTGGACATTTTCCCTTTTTGAGAATAAGTGAAATGTTGGCTTCTCTCAGCGTTTGAGGGAGTTGGTCATTTGAAAATGAGTGATTAAACATATCACGCAATGGCTCAAGGATCAGGCCATGGAACTCTTTATAGAACTCACTACAAAACCCGTCTGGTCCTGGGGCCTTACCATTTTGCAGATTCTTAATTGCGAACATTATCTCTTCCTTGGTAATAGGGGCATTAAGGAGGGACCTCTGCTCTTCGGAGATAGTAGGGAGCTCAATCTTACAAAAGAAGTTCTCCATTAATTTGGGTGCATCATTTGGCAGTTCTGAGGCATAAAGGTTTGTATAAAATTTCTTAAATGCGTCACTTATCAATTTATTTTCATATAAATGATTACCATCAGAATCAGTAATAGTAGCAATTGACTGAGAGTCAGCTCTCTTTTTAGCTAAGTATGCCAAGTACTTTCCTGGCTTATCGCCATGTTCATATAGCTTTTGCCTGACAAATCTAATTTTATTTTCAGTGTCCTGTGTTAGGAGAGAGTCTAACGTTGATCTAATGACTGATATTTCCTTTAATAGGGCAGGAGTGGGCGTTTTAATGTAGTCCTTCTCTTTAGTTCCTAATTCACCCTCTAACATTTTTTGCTTTTCACGCTTTTTCCGTCTCTTAGTAGCTGTGCATGACATAATCAGACCCCTGGCATACGCTTTACAGGTCTCCCAAAGGAGCGAGGGGTTATCTGTTGATTGAGAGTTAATAGAGAAAAATGCTTCAAACTCTGTAATAAAATATGATGTGAATGTATGGTCTTTAAGAATGGTTGTGTTCAACCTCCAATGTCTTGACCGATTGAATGCCCCATTGAGTTTTATGTCCAGGATCACCTCAGCATGATCAGATATGACTATGCTTCCTATCCTAGTGGATAAAACAGACTGCAGAGACGTCCTGGGCACAACAAAATAATCTATTCTAGTCTGACATCTATGAGGTGCAGAGAAAAAAGTGAACTCTCTGTTGGAGGGATGAAAAGCTCTCCAGACATCCGCATACCCCAGATCATCACAAATAGCTTTAAGTGACTTAGCTTGAGGAGAGAGTGAAGCTATACCGCTGGGAAACCTATCAATAAGGGGGTTCAACAAGCAGTTAAAATCTCCTCCAACCACTGCAGTGTCCGAGTTTAATTCTGAAAAGTCTAGAAATGCCTTAGTGAGGAAATCAGGGGGGCGGGCAGGGGGGAAGTAAATATTCATTATAGAAATGTTCTGCCCTTGTAAAGTACCATTAATTATAACAAAGTGACCAAATTTATCTTTCACACAATTCAAGACCTTAAGTGGTAAGTTCTTTTTCACCAGAATTGCTACCCCTCTACTTCTGAATGTAAATGATGAGAAAAACACTTGACCAAACCCCCCTTGTTGTAATTTCAGGTGCTCCTTATCATCCAAATGAGTTTCTTGCAACAGGGCAATATCAATATTTTCTTTTTTCAAAAAAGACAGTACCTTCTTCCTCTTAATGGGGTTATGGCTCCCTCTAATGTTCCATGTACATACATACACGCAGTCCGTTACCTGCCATTCTATCTTGACCATTCAATATCCAGGCTGGATCCCACTGTAAAAGTGGGGTGGTACCTTTTTCCATGTGTTGAACTCTCCTCTATCTCACCGAGCATAAACAAACGATATGAACCCTGAACTCGAACCATACTAAACCCAAAAATTAAACATGTAAAGATCCAAAAGGGTGTTTTCCCACTAGCTAACATGCAGGGGATTTCAACTCTCCAATGTAGACTCTTAAGTCCGCATTGCCGCTCAATAGCCTCATCCTTTATATGTATGGAAAAGAAAATCAATAGGAGAAGATTGAGGATCTTCCACCTAAAACCAAGCCTGGGCACCAATATGGATTCACACATATCTCAGCCTGAGCTATAGTGGCTATTACTTTAGCAAGAAAAATAATAAAGATACGAATATTACTGAACAGGGGCACGTGAGAACTCACACCACTGTTTCATGATCAGATTCAACCAAAAATAAACAAAGTTATCCAATGCTGCTGAGGTGCAGCTTAAAAGTTATTTACCCGAGAGAGTCAAGAAACGCAGCAGCCCTTCAGGTGTGTATAGCTTTTTAGGTGATCCGTTGACCATAATCTTCAATGTGGCTGGGTATAACAGTGCGTAGTCCATCTTCATTCTCCTGAGTCGAGCCTTCGCCTCATCAAACGCTTTGCGTCTTCGTACAACCGCAGTGGAATAATCATTGAAGAATGAGACCTTAGGACTTTTACGTTGACTACCATCAGAGCCGATGTTTCTAGCCGCGTCCATGACGCGCTGCTTGTCGGTGAAGTTGTGGAACTTTATAACCACCGGCCGTGGGCGCTGATTGGGACCGGGTATCGGTGCTTGAGAGCGATGGGCTCTGTCCAGCTTCACACGACCAGCCTTAGTGTCCATTTGTAGGTAGCCAGGGATCCATTCCTCAAAGAATTTTACTGAACGTGTCCCTTCAGAATTTTCCGGGAGTCCCACAACACGAATATTGCATCTGCGTCCTCGATTATCCAAGTCGTCAATGTGCTCCGCCATTTCACGCACCTGTTTCGAAAGTGCTTTTATCTTAGCGTCCATAGATGTAGTCGAAGTTTCCACTGCATCAATTCTTCCTTCCGCCTCAACAACACGTTTCACAACCCTCTGTAGTTCAGCTGACTGGCCTGCTATTGCTTCCAAGACCGTTCTTATCTTAGCATCGATCACTTTAGTAATGTTATCAGTCATCTTTTGAATCACCAGGTCCATTGTGCCTGGATCCGCAATGGTGTTAGCCTCGCTAACGTTAGCTAGCTCCTCATGCACATCCACAGGGGTGGTGGTTTTGGTCGACTTCTTAGTAGTTCTGTTGGGCATGTTGTCGGAGATTTTTGCGAAATAGCCGTCAAGACTCATTATATGGTAACTTATTTAGCCAATTCTACCACTATTTCAAGCTAGGAGATTAATGTAAAAATATAAATTTACGAATGCCACGAGAGCTCGCTGAAACACTGTGTTCTCTCTACGGCGCCATTTTGTCGCCCCCCTGCTCTGACCTTTTTAACCTGTGTCTCCTCTCTGGGGAGGTTCCCATTGCTCTGACCTTTGTAACCTGTCTCTCCTCTCTGGGGAGGTTCCCATAGCTTGGAAGGCAGCCACGGTGCGGCTAAGGAGTATTGGTGTATCTGAGGGGTCTTTGGCCTGGTTTGCTAACTACCTCAAAGACTGCAGTGTATGAAGTCAGAGCATCTGCTGTCTCAGCCACTGCCTGTAACCAAGGGAGTACCTCAAGGCTTGATCCAAACAAACCCTGATTCAGGTGACCATCCTACCCATGCTAGATTACAGAGACATAATTTATAGATCGGCAGGTAAGGGTGCTCTCGAGCGGCTAGACGTTCTTTACCATTCGGCCATCAGATTTGCCACCAATGCTCCTTATAGGACACATCACTGCACTCTATACTACTCTGTAAATTGGTCATCTCTGTATACCAGTCGCAAGACCCACTGGTTGATGCTTATTTATAAAACCCTCTTAGGCCTCACTCCACCCTGTCTATGATACCTATTGCAGCCCTCATCGAACACATACAACACCCGTTCTGCCAGTCACATTCTGGTCAAGGTCCCCAAATCACACACATCCCTGGGTCGCTCCTCTTTTCAATTCGCTGCAGCTAGGGACTGGAACTCAAACTCGTTCGTTTTATCTCCATCTCTTCATTCAAAGACTCAGTTATGGACACTTACTGACAGTTGTGGCTGCTTCGCGTGATGTATTATTGTCTCTACCTTCGGGCCCTTTGTGATGTTGTCTGTGCCCAATAATGTTTGTACCATGTTTTGTAGAGGTCGACCGATTAATTGGAATGGCCGATTTACAGTGCCTTGCGAAAGTATTCGGCCCCCTTGAACTTTGCGACCTTTTGCCACATTTCAGGCTTCAAACATAAAGATATAAAACTGTATTTTTTTGTGAGGAATCAACAACAAGTGGGACACAATCATGAAGTGGAACGACATTTATTGGATATTTCAAACTTTTTTAACAAATCAAAAACTGAAAAATTGGGCGTGCAAAATTATTCAGCCCCTTTACTTTCAGTGCAGCAAACTCTCTCCAGAAGTTCAGTGAGGATCTCTGAATGATCCAATGTTGACCTAAATGACTAATGATGATAAATACAATCCACCTGTGTGTAATCAAGTCTCCGTATAAATGCACCTGCACTGTGATAGTCTCAGTGGTCCGTTAAAAGCGCAGAGAGCATCATGAAGAACAAGGAACACACCAGGCAGGTCCGAGATACTGTTGTGAAGAAGTTTAAAGCCGGATTTGGATACAAAAAGATTTCCCAAGCTTTAAACATCCCAAGGAGCACTGTGCAAGCGATAATATTGAAATGGAAGGAGTATCAGACCACTGCAAATCTACCAAGACCTGGCCGTCCCTCTAAACTTTCAGCTCATACAAGGAGAAGACTGATCAGAGATGCAGCCAAGAGGCCCATGATCACTCTGGATGAACTGCAGAGATCTACAGCTGAGGTGGGAGACTCTGTCCATAGGACAACAATCAGTCGTATATTGCACAAATCTGGCCTTTATGGAAGAGTGGCCAGAAGAAAGACATTTCTTAAAGATATCCATAAAAAGTGTCATTTAAAGTTTGCCACAAGCCACCTGGGAGACACACCAAACATGTGGAAGAAGGTTCTCTGGTCAGATGAAACCAAAATTGAACTTTTTGGCAACAATGCAAAACGTTATGTTTGGCGTAAAAGCAACATCACCCTGAACACACCATCCCCACTGTCAAACATGGTGGTGGCAGCATCATGGTTTGGGCCTGCTTTTCTTCAGCAGGGACAGGGAAGATGGTTAAAATTGATGGGAAGATGGATGTAGCCAAATACAGGACCATTCTGGAAGAAAACCTGATGGAGTCTGCAAAAGACCTGAGACTGGGACGGAGATTTGTCTTCCAACAAGACAATGATCCAAAACATAAAGCAAAATCTACAATGGAATGGTTCAATAATAAACATATCCAGGTGTTAGAATGGCCAAGTCAAAGTCCAGACCTGAATCCAATCAAGAATCTGTGGAAAGAACTGAACTGCTGTTCACAAATGCTCTCCATCCAACCTCACTGAGCTCGAGCTGTTTTGCAAGGAGGAATGGGAAAAAATGTCAGTCTCTCGATGTGCAAAACTGAGAGAGACATACCCCAAGCGACTTACAGCTGTAATCGCAGCAAAAGGTGGCGCTACAAAGTATTAACTTAAGGGGGCTGAATAATTTTGCACGCCCAATTTTTCAGTTTTTGATTTGTTAAAAAAGTTTGAAATATCCAATAAATGTCGTTCCACTTCATGATTGTGTCCCACTTGTTGTTGATTCTTCACAAAGAAATACAGTTTTATATCTTTATGTTTGAAGCCTGAAATTTGGCAAAAGGTCGCAAAGTTCAAGGGGGCCGAATACTTTCGCAAGGCACTGTAATTAGGGCCGATTTCAAGTTTTCCTAACAATCGGAAATCGGTATTTTGCAGTTTTTTTTTTTTTTTTTTTTTACACCTTTATTTAACGAGGCAAGTCAGTTTAGAACACGTTCTTATTTTCAATCACAGCCTAGAAACGGTGGGTTAACTGCCTCGTTCAGGGGCAGAACGACCGATTTTCACATTGTCAGCTCGGAGGATCCAAACTTGCAACCCAACAGTTAACTAGTCCAACGCAATAACGACTGTTGCAATCCACAAGGAGACTGACTGCCTGTTACACCAATGCAGTAAGCCAAGGTAAGTTGCTAGCTAGCATTAAACTTATCTTATAAAAAACCATCAATCAATCATAATCACTAGTTAACTACATATGGTTGATGATATTACTAGATATTATCTAGTGTTTCCTGCTTTGCGTATAATCTGACTGAGCATACAAGCATCTAAGTATAGTATCAAGGTGAAAATCTGTCATTCTGCCCCTGAACGAGGCAGTTAACCCACCGTTCCTAGGCCGTGATTGAAAATAAGAATGTGTTCTTAACTGACTTAAATAAATAAAGGTGACTTGCCTAGTTAAATAAAGATGAAATAAAGTTGTAAAAAAAAAAACATCGGCAAAATCGGTGTCCAAAAATACTGATTTCCGATTGTTATGGAAACTTGAAATCGGCCCTAATTAATCGGCCATTCCGATTAATCGGTCGACCTCTAGACAAAACGGATGGCACTGTGATAGACTGCATCCAATTTATTGAGTAGGTTATTGGAGGCTATTTTGTAAATGACATTGTCGAAGTCGAGGATTGGTAGAATGGTCAGTTTTACAAGGGTATGTTTGGCAGCATGAGTGAAGGATGCTTTTGTTGCGAAATAGGAAGCCGATTCTGGATTTACCTTTGGATTGGAGATGTTTGATGTGAGTCTGGAAGGAGAGTTTAGTCTAACCAGACACCTAGGTATTTGTAGTTGTCCACATATTCTAAGTCAGAACCGTCCAGAGTAGTGATGTTGGACGGGTGGGCAGGTGCAGGCAGCGATTGGTTGAAGAGCATGCATTTAGTTTTACTTGTATTTAAGAGCAATTGGAGGCCACGGAAGGAGAGTTGTATGGCATTGAAGCTCGTCTGGAGGGTTGTTAACACAGTGTCCAAAGAAGGGCGAGAAGTATACATAATGGTGTCGTCTGCGTAGAGTTGGATCAGAGACTCACCAGCAGCAAGAGCGACATCATTGATGTATACAGAGAAGAGAGTCGGTCTAAGAATTGAACCCTGAGGCACCCCCATAGAGACTGCCAGATGCCCGGACAACAGGCCCTCCAATTTGACCCACTGAACTCTATCAGAGAAGTAGTTGGTGAACCAGGCGAGGCAATAATTTGAGAAACCAAGGCTATCGAGTCTGCAGATGAGGATGTGGTGATTGACAGAGTCGAAAGCCTTGGCCAGAATACGGCTGCACAGTATCGTTTCTTATCGATGGCGGTTAAGATATCATTTAGGACCTTGAGCGTGGCTGAGGTGCACCCATGACCAGCTCTGATACCAGATTGCATAGCGGAGAAGGTATGGTGGGATTTGAAATGGTCGGTAATCTGTTTGTTGACTTGGTTTTCGAAGACCTTAGAACGGCAGGGTAGGATAGATATAGGTCTGTAGCAGTCTGGGTCTAGAGGCAGGGTAGGATAGATATAGGTCTGTAACAGTTTGGGTCTAGAAGCAGGGTAGGATAGATATAGGTCTGTAACAGTTTGGGTCTAGAGGCAGGGTAGGATAGATATAGGTCTGTAGCAGTTTGGATCTAGAGGCAGGGTAGGATAGATATAGGTCTGTAACAGTTTGGGTCTAGAGGCAGGGTAGGATAGATATAGGTCTGTAGCAGTTTGGGTCTAGAGGCAGGGTAGGATAGATATAGGTCTGTAGCAGTCTGGGTCTAGAGGCAGGGTAGGATAGATATAGGTCTGTAGCAGTCTGGGTCAAGAGTGTCCCCCCCTTTGAAGAGGAGGATGACCGCAGCTGCTTTCCAATCTTTGGGAATCTCAGATGACACGAAAGAGAGGTTTAACAGGCTAGTAATAGGGGTTGCAACAATTTCGGCAGATCATTTTAGAAAGAAAGGGTCCAGATTGTCTAGCCCGGCTGATTTGTAGGGGTCCAGATTTTGCAACTCTTTCAGAACATCAGCTGACTGGATTTGGGAGAAGGAGAAATGAGGAAGGCTTGGGCGAGTTGCTGTGGTGCTGTTGACCGAGGTAGGGATAGCCAGGTGGAAAGCATGGCCAGCCGTAGAAAAATGTTTATTGAAATTCTCAATTATAGTGGATTTATCAGTGGTGACAGTGTTTCCTATCCTCAGTGCAGTGGGCAGCTGGGAGGAGGTGTTCTTATTCTCCATGGACTTTACAGTGTCCCAGAACTTTTTTGAGTTTGTGTTGCAGGAAGCAAATTTCTGCTTGAAAAAGCTAGCCTTGGCTTTTCTAACTGCCTGTGTATATTGGTTTCTAGCTTCCCTGAAAAGTTGTATATCACGGAGGCTGTTCGATGCTAATGCAGAGCACCATAGGATGTTTTTGTGTTGGTTAAGGGCAGTCAGGTCTGGAGAGAACCAAGGGCTATATCTGTTCCTGGTTCTAAATTTCTTGAATGGGGCATGCTTATTTAAGATGGTGAGGAAGGCATTTAAAAAAACAAAACAGGCATCCTCTACTGACGGGATGAGGTCAATATCCTTCCAGGATACCCTGGCCAGGTTGATTAGAAAGGCCTGCTCGCTGAAGTGTTTCAGGGAGCGTTTGACAGTGATGAGTGGAGGTCGTTTGACCGCTGACCCATTACGGATGCAGGCAATGAGGCTGAGATCTTGGTTGAAAACAGCAGAGGTGTATTTAGAGGGCAAGTTGGTTAGGATGATATCTATGAGGGTGTTCGTGTTTACGGCTTTGGGGTGGTACCTGGTAGGTTCATTGATAATTTGTGTGAGATTGAGGGCATCAAGCTTAGATTGTAGGATGGCTGGGGTGTTAAGTATGTTCCAGTTTAGGTCGCCTAGCAGCACGAGCTCTGAAGATAGATAGGGGGCAATCAGTTCACATATGGTGTCCAGAGCACAGCTGGGGACAGAGGGTGGTCTATAGCAGGCGGCAACGGTGAGAGACTTGTTTTTAGAGGTGGATTTTTAAAAGTAGAAGTTCAAATTGTTTGGGTACAGACCTGGATAGTAGGACAGAACTCTGCAGGCTATCTCTGCAGTAGATTGCAACACCGCCCCCTTTGGTCGTTCTATCTTGTCTGAAAATTTTGTAGTTAGGGATGAAGATTTCAGAATTTTTGGTGGTCTTCCTAAGCCAGGATTCACACGCAGCTAGAACATCCAGGTTGGCAGAGTGTGCTAAAGTAGTGGATAAAACAAACTTAGGGAGGAGGCTTCTAATGTTAACATGCATGAAACCAAGGCTATTATGGTTACAGAAGTCATCAAAAGAGAGTGCCTGGGGAATAGGAGTAGAGCTAGGCACTGCAGGGCCTGGATTCACCTCTACATAACCAGAGGAACAGAGGAGGAGTAGGATAAGGGCTATGAGAATTGGTCGTCTAGAACGTCCAGAACAGAGATTAAAAGGAAGTTTCTGAGGGCGATAAAATAGCTTCAAGGTATAATGTACAGACAAAGGTATGGTAGGATGTGAATACAGTGGAGGTAAACCTAGGTATTGAGTGATGATGAGAGTGATATTGTCTCTAGAAACATAATTGATGTCATCTCATGTGTGGGTGGTGGAACTGAAAGGTTGGATAAGGTATAATGAGCAGGGCTGAAGGCTCTACAGTGAAATAAGCTAATAAACACTAACCAGAACAGTAATGGACAATGCATATTTACATTAAGGAGAGGCATGCGAGTAGTGAGTAGTGAGGTTGGTTGGGGTCACGGCGATTCAGACAGCTAGCCGGGCCATCAGTAACAAGCTAGAATAGGATGGAGGTCTGTTTTTAGCCACCTCTTGCGTTTCCGTCGGTAGATTAGTGGGGTTCCGTGTGGTAGAGGGGATCATTCCAATTGGCAAAATAGATATAGTTATAGTGACCCAAGAAAAATTGTCTGATAGATCTATTCAGATAAGACAGCTAACGATTAGCGGGCTGCAGATGGGCATTCGGGTAACGTCGCGACGGAGGGACCAGTTGGATAACACCCTCGGGCAGATAACGTCGGTAGTCCAGTCGTGAAGGCCCGATGGGGCTCCGCTTCGGCAGTAAAACGTGTCCGGATAGGTGATTGTAGCCCAGGAGTGGCTGATGGAACTCTTTAGCTAGCTCCGGAATAATTTATGTTTGCTCCGGGATCGACATAAGCCAATAGTCACACGGATAGCAGCTGCTACACCCACTAATCCAGAGCTTTCGGTTAAAATCCGGGGATATGGAGAGAAAAATAGGTCCGGTATGTTCTAGTCTGAGTCGCATTGTACAAAACTGGCGATAGCTTTTCGAGCTAAAGGATAGCTGATGACCATCAACCATGGTTAGCTGAATACTAACGTTAGCCAGTAAACTGGCTAGCTTCTGGTTAGCATCTGGCTAGCTTCTGGTTAGCTTCTGGCTAGCTTCTATTGTGGATTTCAGATTTGAGGTAAATAATATTTTTTTTAAATTGGTGAGGCAGTTTGCAGGAGAGTGTTTTGAAGTTGAATTTTTGGAAAAGAAAATATATAAAAGATATGCGAAGAAAGATGTAAGTATATATATATATATATATATATATGCGGGACAAGTTGAGGACAAAGAATGTCTGACTGCTATGCCATCTTGGAGAAAAAAAACCTTTCACCTTTCATCCAACATACATGTATTTTATACCGTTTTAAAGGTAATCTTGTTTTTAATCCCACCACAGTGTCCGATTTCAAATAGGCTTTACAGCGAAAGCACCACAAACGATTATGTTAGGTCACCACCAACTCACAGAAAAATTCTGCCATTTTTCCAGCCAAAGAGAGGAGACACAAAAAGCACAAATAGAGATAAAATGAATCACTAACCTTTGATGATCTTCATCAGATGACACTCATAGGGTTTGATAAAGTTCATATTTATATAAAAAAATCTCAGTATACATTGGCGCGTTACGTTCACTAGTTCCAAAAACATCTGGTGATATTGGAGAGAGCCACATCCTTTTACAGAATTACTCATTATAAATGTCGATAAATACAATTGTTAGACATGGAAATATAGATATACCTCTCCTTAATGCAACCACGGTGTCAGATTTCAAAACAACTTTACGGAAAAAGCAAACCATGCAACAATCTGAGACGGCGCTCAGAGAAAAAAAAAATATCTGCCACGTTGGAGTCAACAGAAATCAGAAATAACATTATAAATATTCCCTTACCTTTGATGATCTTCATCAGAATGCACTCCCAGGAATCCTAGTTCCACAATAAACGTTTGTTTTGTTCGATAATGTCCAAGTAGCTACTTTTGTTAGCGTGTTTAGTACATAAATCCAAAGTCTCATGCAGGTCCAGCCGAACGTCGGACGAAAAGTTCAAAAGGTGATATTACAGGTTGAAGAAACTTGTCAAACTAAGTATAGAATCAATCTTTAGGATGTTTTTATGATACATCTTCAATAACGTTCCAACCGGAGAATTCCATTGTCTGTAGAAAAGCCATGGAACGCAGGTCGCTATCATGCGAAATGCGCGTGACCAGGACCTGGCTCTCTGCCAGACCACTGACTCAAACAGCTCCCATCCGGCCCCATATCACAGTAGAAGCCTCATTCAAGTTTCTAAAGACGGTTGACATCTAGTGGAAGTGCAACATAACCAATATCCCACTGTGTTTTCAATGGGGGCTGGGTTGAAAATCGACCAACCTCAGATTTCCCACTTCCTGTTTGGATTTCTTCTCAGGTTTTTGCCTGCCATATGAGTTCTGTTATACTCACAGACATCATTCAAACAGTTTTAGAAAGTTCAGAGTGTTCTCTATCCAATATTAATAATAATATGCATATATTAGCAACTGGGACTGAGGAGCAGGCCGTTTACTTTGGGCGCCTTCATCCAAGCTACTCAATACTTTCTCTGCAGCCATAAGAAGTTAAATAAAATGTAACAAAACATTTCTTTAAAAAAATAAAAAAACTGGGGAGTAAAACTTTGCAACACCAGACTTTGACTAAACATGATCTTGCCCAACCTCATCCCACCAGTCAAGGCCCTTTAGTGTTTTCTTCAGAGTTAAACTGTAAGCTTTGGTCAAATACTATCTGTTTACTCTCCTGTCTCTCTGTAATTCAGGTGGACATTGATGTCTGTCCCTGTCCAAAATTGCACCTTATTCCCTAGATGGTGCACTACTTCTGACCAGAGCCAATAGGGGCGCACTACAATAAAAGTGCACTATACAGGGAATAAAGAGCCATTTCATTTAATATACAAATAAACCCTGTGTTCTTTACCCCACCATCTTCTTTATTCCGTCTTTTCTTTATATCTGAAATGGGTAAGGGGTATGAAACATGTAATACCACCTGAAGACCTAGTCATGCTTGCTTACGGCTCAGTGAAAACATGTCCCGGGTTTTGGACGATGCCCACTTGGGTAGCTATTACACTCTGTTTGCTTGATTCTCACCGGTCTCTTCTCCGCCCATGTTTTGCTCCAATAGTCCAACCATTTAGAGGAGAGCTGTTAATTGCACTCACCTAGTGTCCCAGGTCTGAATTAGTAGTGGTTCTTCCCTCCAGGAAAGACATTGAACATTCCTGATTTAGATACAGATGTAGGATCTTAATTTGATTCAGTTTGCTACAGCAGGAAAAAAATCTTGAAGCAACAGGAAATGTGAATTATTATGTGGATTATAGCTAATGGACATTTTTTGTAGGGCTTGATACATTTTTCTTCAGGGCAAATCAAGTCTAACATTTTAAAGTGGAAATTACAAACTTTAGCAACAAAAGCATGATCAAATTAAGATCCTGCATCTGTACTGTCTGCTGCTACTACAGTATTATAAATCAGCTGCCATGGATGTTTGATAGCAGGCTATCAATGTGCCTAATACTTAACAATCGGAGAGAGGGTAGGAAAAAATAATTTGTCCCTCTGCATATTGAAAACACACACACTGCTCCTGATCTGCTGCTTCCTTGGTTTATATTAACGTGCAGGGAGATTATTAACCTAGGTATTGCCAACCTCTATTTAAGCATTTTAAAACATACATTTTTCCAATTACGAGTACGCTATCATGCGATCCGTCTATCATCTGTCAATTACAGAAATGATTACAAATACAGTAGGCTATGGCCAGATCAACATTTCAGACACATCCCCTGGGTTAGTCACTGTTTTTTACAGTGCTGTTGCTCAGTTTAGCAACCTACTGGTTTTTAGGTCCCTGGTCAAAAGTAGTGCACTATTTAGTGAATAGGGTGCCTCTGTTTACTCTGTGTGTCTCTGTACCCTTAGGTGGACATTGACATCAAACTGAGGTCCTGTCAAGGATCATGCAACAGGACCTTTGCTTTCCTTATCGACCACGACAGCTACCGGTCACAACAGGTCCTGATGACCAAATTCAAACACTACCAAGCATCAGAAGAAGAACTCCCCCGTTAAAGACATCCTGAAGATCAACTACAACTAGTGGATGTTGATCCTGCACCGTTGTTCAGCTACGAAACCATCCCCATCGTCCACAAGGAACTCCTGGCTCAGTTTGAGGACCTAGAACAGAACCAGGTGGTTCTAGAAGACGTTCTAGAAGAAACAGAATGTCTGGGTTCTGTAGGAGTGACAGCCTTTCAAGAATGTTAATGAACCAAGAGAGAACTCTCTTGCTGGATAACCAAAATATTATTTTGAGTAGTATATTGTGTCATATTGTACCCTTATCACTTATATTAAAGAAATATTGTTTAACTACAATTACCTGTATATGTATGATATAGAAAAAAATGTATTCTCACTGTCAACTGCTTTTATTTTCAGCAAACTTAACATGTGTAAATATTTGTATGAACATAAGATTCAACAAGTGAGACATAAACTGAAGAAGTTCTATAGACATGTGACTAACAGAAATTGAATAATGTGTCCCTGAACAAAGGGGGGGTCAAAATCAAAAGTAACAGTCAGTATCTGGTGTGGCCACCAACTGCATTAAGTACTGCACCAACTGCATTAAGTACTGCAGTGCATGGATGACACACATCTGTACATTTCAATGAAACATGTTGAAGCCCCAAAATTGCCCTTGCTAGAAGCATGTGTTTCAGACATAAGGAAGTGGATGGCTGCAAACGTTCTACTTTTAAACTCAGACAAAACAGAGATGCTTGTTCTAGGTCCCAAGAAACAAAGAGATCTTCTGTTGAATCTGACAATGAATCTTAATGGTTGTACAGTCGTCTCAAATAAAACTGTGAAGGACATCGGCGTTACTCTGGACCCGGATCTCTCTTTTGAAGAACATATCAAGACCATTTCAAGGACAGCTTTTTTCCATCGACGTAACATTGCAAAAATCAGAAACTTTCTGTCCAAAAATGATGCAGAAAAATTAATCCATGCTTTTGTCACTTCTAGGTTAGACTACTGCAATGCTCTACTTTCCGGCTACCCGGATAAAGCACTAAATAAACTTCAGTTAGTGCTAAATACGGCTGCTAGAATCCTGACTAGAACCAAAAAATTTGATCATATTACTCCAGTGCTAGCCTCTCTACACTGGCTTCCTGTCAAAGCAAGGGCTGATTTCAAGGTTTTACTGCTAACCTACAAAGCATTACATGGGCTTGCTCCTACCTATCTCTCTGATTTGGTCCTGCCATACATACCTACACGTACGCTACGGTCACAAGACGCAGGCCTCCTAATTGTCCCTAGAATTTCTAAGCTAACAGCTGGAGGCAGGGCTTTCTCCTATAGAGCTCCATTTTTATGGAACGGTCTGCCTACCCATGTCAGAGACGCAAACTCCTCCTCTCCTCCTGTCTCAGCCTCCAGTATTTATGCTGCAGTAGTTTAAGTGTCGGGGGGCTGGGGTCAGTTTGTTATATCTGGAGTACTTCTCCTGTCCTATTCGGTGTCCTGTGTGAATCTAAGTGTGCGTTCTCTAATTCTCTCCTTCTCTCTTTCTTTCTCTCTCTCGGAGGACCTGAGCCCTAGGACCATGCCCCAGGACTACCTGACATGATGACTACTTGCTGTCCCCAGTCCACCTGGCCGTGCTGCTGCTCCAGTTTCAACTGACCTGAGCCCTAGGACCATGCCCCAGGACTACCTGACATGATGACTCCTTGCTGTCCCCAGTCCACCTGACCATGCTGCTACTCCAGTTTCAACTGTTCTGCCCTATTATCATTCGACCATGCTGGTAATTTATGAACATTTGAACATCTTGGCCATGTTCTGTTATAATCTCCACCCGGCAGAGTCAGAAGAGGAGGACTGGCCACCCCACATAGCCTGGGTCCTCTCTAGGTTTCTTCCTAGGTTTTGGCCTTTCTAGGGAGTTTTTCCTAGCCACCGTGCTTCTACACCTGCATTGCTTGCTGTTTGGGGTTTTAGGCTGGGTTTCTGTACAGCACTTTGAGATATCAGCTGATGTACGAAGGGCTATATAAATACATTTGATTTGATCTCCTCCTCATGGACTGCACCAGATTTGCCCGTTCTTGCTGTGAGATGTTACCCCAATCTTCCACCAAGGCACCTGCAAGTTCCCGGACATTTCTGCGGGGAATGGCCCTAGCCCTCACCCTCCGATCCAACAGGTCCTTGAACAAGCATGGGAAACAGTGTTTAACCCCTTTACAGTGAAGATCTGTGAAGTTATTTGGATTTTTACGAATTATCTTTGAAAGACAGGGTCCTGAAATAGGGACGTTTATTTTTCTCTGAGTTTACATTGCATGATTATATTCACTAAACAGCAAAGCACTCCATTTTTAAAGCATTGTTTTTAAGCACTTTGAACTGCATTTTTGTAAGAAATGTTCTCTATAAACAACATTTTGTTACATAGTAATGTAAGCCTATTAATGCATTTGTTGTGGAGTAACAGAGTCAGTCTCTGGACTGGTACAAGGGCCCAAGCTGGGCCCATATTCATAAAGCATCTCAGTAGGGCTGCTGATCTAGGATCAGTTGTAAGCTTTAGATTATAATGGACAGGATCACATGGACAGGGGGGACCTGATCCTAGGTCAGCACTCCTACTCTAAGACTGTGTATAAGGGCCTGAGAGGAGGATGTCACATGGGGTATTTAGAAGCCCAGTAGAGTCCCTGTAGATGGAGCCATTTCCCTGATATGTAGACCCTAGTCAAATGAAATTGTATTTGTCACATGCACCAAATACAACAACCTTAAAGTGAAGATAGTTATGGCAGTGAGGTAGTTCCTCTGCCAAAAGAGTCCATCGTTGAAACCAGACCTTAGTCACTGTGTTGCATAGGGTCAGTTTTCAAGACTATGTAGACCCATAACACCAGGCAGTGTCACACCTTACCCTGCCATAACACTGGGTAACTGAAGTGTCACCAAGGACAGACCATTTGAGGAGTTTAGTTAATATCAAATCATGGTCACTAATTGAGCGTATGTAAACTTCTGACCCACTGGGAATGTGATGAAAGAAATAAAAGCTGAAATAAATCATTCTCTCTGCTATTATTCTGACATTTCACATTTTTCAAATAAAGTGGTGATCTAACTGGCGTAAGACAGGAAATTCTTACTAGGATTAAATTTCAGGAATTGTGAAAAACTGAGTTTAAATGTATTTGGCTACGGTGTATGTAAACTTCCGACTTCAACTGTACATATGAGATGAGTAATGTAGGATATGTAGACATTATTAAAGTGACGTTATTTAAAGTAACTAGTGAAACCTTTTAAGTCCATTTATTAAAGTTGCAAGAGATTTGAGTCTGTATGTTGGCAGCAGCCTCTCTATGTTAGTGATGGCTGTTTAACATTCTGATGGCCTTGAGATAGAAGGTGTTTTTCAGTCTCTCGGTCCCAGTTTTGATGAACCTGTACTGACCTCAACTTCTGGATG
Organism: Oncorhynchus mykiss; assembly: GCF_057628025.1. Lineage (NCBI taxonomy): Eukaryota > Metazoa > Chordata > Actinopteri > Salmoniformes > Salmonidae > Oncorhynchus > Oncorhynchus mykiss. Next base: position 5,010,089 of record NC_143028.1, read on the forward strand.
ATAACAGGGTGAACAGGCAGTGGCTCGGGTGGTTGTCCTTGTTGGTAATCAAGCCTACCACACTAGTGTCATCTGCAAACTTGATAATTGAGTTAGAGGCGTGCATGGCCACGCAGTCATGGGTGAACAGGGAGTACAGGAGAGGGCTGAGAATGCACCCTTGTGGGGCCCCAGTGTTGAGGATCAGCGGAGTGGAGATGTTGTTTCCTACCCTCACCACCTGGGGGCGGCCCATCAGAAAGTCCAGGACCCATTTGCACAGGGCCGGGTCGAGACCCAGGGTCTCAAGCTCAATGACGAGTTTGGAGGGTACTATGGTGTTAAATGCTGAGCTGTAGTCAATGAACAGCATTCTTACATAGGTATTCCTCTTGTCCAGATGGGATAGGGCAGTGTGATGGTGATTGCGTCGTCTGTGGACCTATTGGGGCGGTAAGCAAATTGGAGTGGGTCTAGGGTATCAGGTAGGTTGGAGGTGATATGATCCTTCACTAGTCTCTCAAAGCACTTCATGATGACAGAAGTGAGTGCTATAGGGCAGTAGTCATTTAGTTCAGTTACCTTAGCTTTCTTGGGAACAGGAACAATGGTGGCCATCTTGAAGCATGTGGGCACAGCAGACTGGGATAGGGATTGATTGAATATGTCCGTAAACACACCAGCCAGCTGGTCTGCACATGCTCTGAGGACGCGGCTAGGGATGCCATCTGGGCCGGCAGCCTTGCGAGGGTTAACACTTTTAAATGTTTTATTCACATTGGCCACGGTGAAGGAGAGCCCGCAGGTTTTGGTAGCGGGCCGTGTCAGTGGCACTGTATTTTCCTCAAAGTGAGCAAAGAAGTTGTTTAATTTGTCTGGGAGCAAGACGTCGATGTCCGCGATGGGGATGGTTTTCTTTTTGTAATCCGTGATTGACTGTAGACCCTGTCACATACGTCTCTTGTTTGAGCTGTTGAATTGCGACTCTACTTTGTCTCTATACTGACGCTTTACTTGCTTGATTGCCTTGCGTAGGGAATAGCTACACTGTTTGTATTCGGCCATGTTTCCAGTCGTCTTGCCATGATTAAAAGCAATGGTTCACGCTTTCAGTTTTGCTCGAATGCTGCCATCAATTCATGGTTTCTGGTTAGGGAAGATTTTAATAGTCACAATGGGTACAACATCACAGATGCAGTTGCTAATTAACTTGCTCACAGAGTCAGCGTATATGTCAATGTTATTGCCTGAGGTTACCCGGAACATATCCCAGTTCACGTGATCGAAGCACTCTTGAAGCTTGGAATCCGATTGGTCAGACCAGCGTTGGATAGACCTGAGCATGGGCGTTTCCTGTTTTATTTTCTGTCTATATGCTGGGAGCAACAAAATGAAGTCATGGTCAGATTTCCGAAGGGAGGGCAGGGGAGTGCTTTGTATGCATTGCGGAAGTTAGAGTAGCAATGGTCCAGAATGCTACCAGCCCGTGTCGCGCTTTCAATATGCTGATAGAATTTACGAAGCCTTGTTCTCTGATTAGCTTTGTTAAAATCCCCAGCTACAATAAATGCAGCCTCAGGATATATGGTTTCCAGTTTACATAGAGTCCAGTGAAGTTCTTTCAGGGCCGTCGAGGTATTTACTCTAGGAATTCTAGGTCAGGTGAACAAAAGGACTTGAGTTCTCGTATGTTGTTATGATCACACCATGAGTGGTTAATCATAAGGCATACACCCCTGCCCTTCTTCTTGCCAGGTAGTTGTTTGTTTCTGTCGGCGTGATGCATGAAGAAACCGGGTGGCTGTACCGACTCTGACAATATATCCCGAGTGAGCCATGTTTCCTTGAAACAGAGAATGTTACAATCTCTGATGACTCTCTGGAAGGCAACTCGTGCCCTAATTTCGTCCACCTTGTTATCTAGAGCTTGGACATTAGCGAGTAATATGCTCAGAAGCGGTGGATGGTGTGCTCGCCTTCTAAGTCTGACCAGTAGGCCGCTCCGTCTGCCTCTCCTGCGGCGACCGCGTTGTTTTGGATCGTCCTCTGGGATAAGATCCCATGTCCAGGGTGGAGGTCCGAACAAAGGATCCGCTTCGGGAAAGTCGTATTCCTGGTCGTAATGATGATAAGTTGACGTCGCTTTTATATCCAATGGTTCTTCCCGGCTGTATCTAATAACACTTGAGATTTTCAGAGCTAACAATGTAAGAAATAATACATAAAAAAATAAATTACTGCATAGTTTCCTAAGGACCTGAAGCGAGGTGACCATCTCTGTCGGCGCCATCTTTTTTTTTGTAGTTTTTTTTGCATCAATTGTCCAAAAACTATGGCTAAATCATTGTGCATGACTTACTCTACACAGGAAACACATCTTATTGTATTCTGGTTAAAGACAACTTTGTTAGGACAGGGTAATAGTTCCCGTGAAACCATTCAGTATGATGTGTATTGCAACAGACCACCTTCTGCCAGACAAACTATTGCACAAGCATCACATAAACAACTACTGTTAGAATACTGTAAACAATCACCATTTACATGGTGATATTTTTGCGTGTTGTGGTGTGTGGTATTTTCCACTGTGCAAGAGCTTTCTCGTAACTAAAAGGCTCTACTTCAACTGATTGGGCCATGAGTCATACAAGTATTTTGTTCCTGTGATCCTTACTGCAATTTCATTGGCCATTTGCACAGAAGTCACAGATTTAGAACAAAAAGGAAGTTAAGCAGCTGATTACTGTAATCATTACATTTTACTAGAAGATAGTTACACTAATGGATTGACCATTCATGTATCCAATAACTCACTAGGACTACATCATACATGCATTTTAGTAAAGTACAAATAAATGTCAAAGTAGGGGGAAATGAAAAAACACATGTATTTATTAATTACTGACTAGCGGTAGAAAGGGGTGATAGGATATAGGAATATTCACAACAGTATTTTAGTAATATGTTCACTGTAACATTGTCACATGACTTTGAAAAAACAAACAATGCAATTCATATTTTACAAAGACCATATCTACAGTCAAAAGTTATTAGTTAAGTTAAGATGTTGTATGAGTTTCAGTATTTGATACTGTTTAAGTTTAATCAATTGGTGTGTGAGAATGCTGCAACTGTTCAGGCACCAACCAAAACGTATCTTACCTCTGGTCTGCATCTTGAGGTGGTCTTAGTTTTTAAATGCAGCTTCTGTTCTGACATGCCAAAGTCACGATATGTACTGAAATATCAATATTACACAAGCAACATTCTCAGCATACAACATTAAAATGTTAAACTATTTAAAATGTTTACATTTTGATATCTAGTACTTCCATTCACTCACCCAGGATCATAACCATCAGAATAACATTCAGAACACTGTAAATGAACAGAAGACAGTTCTCCCATGATGACCTGCAGTTGCAGGTCTGATTTAGTCAGTATAAACCTCTGGGGTAAACAAAACAGATGTACTGCACAGCCCATTTTGTACAGTGCATTCGGAAAGTATTCAGACCCCTTGACATTTTTCCACATTTTATTACGTTACAGCCTTATTCTAAAATGTATTAAATTGGGGGGGGTTTGTCTGTTTTTTTTTCCATTGACCTTGTTTGGCTTGTTTTTTGCTCTGACATGCACTGTCAGCTGTGGGACCTTATATAGACAGTTGTGTGCCTTTCCAAATCATGTCCAATCAATGGAATTTACCACAGGTGGACTCCAATCAAGTTGTAGAAATGTCTCAAGGATGATCAATGGAAACAGGATGGACCTGAGTTCAATTTTGAGTCTCATAGCAAAGCTTTCAGCTTACATTACTAGTGGAAAATCTAACTGAAGTAATGAAGTTAAAACTTCAAAAAGTGATGAAAAAACAACTACATAATGATGTGGGTCATTGTTAACTTGCTTAAAGTTTCCACATGAAGCGCAGTCTGTGCAAAGAGAAAGTGGTGAGTGTCAATTCATCTCTTGCTTAGTGAGAGGTCAAACGTTAAAAGAAATATATACAGGGCAGGAAATTCTATTGAAAAAGTGCTTTTCAAAATATCCCTGGTATTAAAGCTAGAATCCTTAGTTGCTACATTCATTTTTAAAACTTTTATATACTGAACAAAAATATAAACGTAACAAGTTACAGTTCATTGAAGGAAATCAGTCAATTTAAATACATTAACTAGGCCCTAACCTATGGATTTCACAGCCATGGGTAGGCCTGGGAGGTCTTAGGCCCACCCACTTGGAAGCCAGGTCCACCCACAGGGGAGCCAGGCCCAGTCAATCAGAATGAGTTCTTCTTTGATTTGGTCCTGCCATACATACCTACACGTACGCTACGGTCACAAGACGCAGGCCTCCTAATTGTCCCTAGAATTTCTAAGCTAACAGCTGGAGGCAGGGCTTTCTCCTATATAGCTCCATTTTTATGGAACGGTCTGCCTACCCATGTCAGAGACGCAAACTCCTCCTCTCCTCCTGTCTCAGCCTCCAGGATTTATGCTGCAGTAGTTTAAGTGTCGGGGGGCTGGGGTCAGTTTGTTATATCTGGAGTACTTCTCCTGTCCTATTCGGTGTCCTGTGTGAATCTAAGTGTGCGTTCTCTAATTCTCTCCTTCTCTCTTTCTTTCTCTCTCTCGGAGGACCTGAGCCCTAGGACCATGCCCCAGGACTACCTGACATGATGACTACTTGCTGTCCCCAGTCCACCTGGCCGTGCTGCTGCTCCAGTTTCAACTGACCTGAGCCCTAGGACCATGCCCCAGGACTACCTGACATGATGACTCCTTGCTGTCCCCAGTCCACCTGACCATGCTGCTGCTCCAGTTTCAACTGTTCTGCCCTATTATCATTCGACCATGCTGGTAATTTATGAACATTTGAACATCTTGGCCATGTTCTGTTATAATCTCCACCCGGCAGAGTCAGAAGAGGAGGACTGGCCACCCCACATAGCCTGGGTCCTCTCTAGGTTTCTTCCTAGGTTTTGGCCTTTCTAGGGAGTTTTTCCTAGCCACCGTGCTTCTACACCTGCATTGCTTGCTGTTTGGGGTTTTAGGCTGGGTTTCTGTACAGCACTTTGAGATATCAGCTGATGTACGAAGGGCTATATAAATACATTTGATTTGATCTCCTCCTCATGGACTGCACCAGATTTGCCCGTTCTTGCTGTGAGATGTTACCCCAATCTTCCACCAAGGCACCTGCAAGTTCCCGGACATTTCTGCGGGGAATGGCCCTAGCCCTCACCCTCCGATCCAACAGGTCCTTGAACAAGCATGGGAAACAGTGTTTAACCCCTTTACAGTGAAGATCTGTGAAGTTATTTGGATTTTTACGAATTATCTTTGAAAGACAGGGTCCTGAAATAGGGACGTTTATTTTTCTCTGAGTTTACATTGCATGATTATATTCACTAAACAGCAAAGCACTCCATTTTTAAAGCATTGTTTTTAAGCACTTTGAACTGCATTTTTGTAAGAAATGTTCTCTATAAACAACATTTTGTTACATAGTAATGTAAGCCTATTAATGCATTTGTTGTGGAGTAACAGAGTCAGTCTCTGGACTGGTACAAGGGCCCAAGCTGGGCCCATATTCATAAAGCATCTCAGTAGGGCTGCTGATCTAGGATCAGTTGTAAGCTTTAGATTATAATGGACAGGATCACATGGACAGGGGGGACCTGATCCTAGGTCAGCACTCCTACTCTAAGACTGTGTATAAGGGCCTGAGATGAGGATGTCACATGGGGTATTTAGAAGCCCAGTAGAGTCCCTGTAGATGGAGCCATTTCCCTGATATGTAGACCCTAGTCAAATGAAATTGTATTTGTCACATGCACCAAATACAACAACCTTAAAGTGAAGATAGTTATGGCAGTGAGGTAGTTCCTCTGCCAAAAGAGTCCATCGTTGAAACCAGACCTTAGTCACTGTGTTGCATAGGGTCAGTTTTCAAGACTATGTAGACCCATAACACCAGGCAGTGTCACACCTTACCCTGCCATAACACTGGGTAACTGAAGTGTCATCAAGGACAGACCATTTGAGGAGTTTAGTTAATATCAAATCATGGTCACTAATTGAGCATATGTAAACTTCTGACCCACTGGGAATGTGATGAAAGAAATAAAAGCTGAAATAAATAATTCTCTCTGCTATTATTCTGACATTTCACATTTTTCAAATGAAGTGGTGATCTAACTGGCGTAAGACAGGAAATTCTTACTAGGATTAAATTTCAGGAATTGTGAAAAACTGAGTTTAAATGTATTTGGCTACGGTGTATGTAAACTTCCGACTTCAACTGTACATATGAGATGAGTAATGTAGGATATGTAGACATTATTAAAGTGACGTTATTTAAAGTAACTAGTGAAACCTTTTAAGTCCATTTATTAAAGATGCAAGAGATTTGAGTCTGTATGTTGGCAGCAGCCTCTCTATGTTAGTGATGGCTGTTTAACATTCTGATGGCCTTGAGATAGAAGGTGTTTTTCAGTCTCTCGGTCCCAGTTTTGATGAACCTGTACTGACCTCAACTTCTGGATGATAACGGGGTGAACAGGCAGTGGCTCGGGTGGTTGTCCTTGTTGGTAATCAAGCCTACCACACTAGTGTCATCTGCAAACTTGATAATTGAGTTAGAGGCGTGCATGGCCACGCAGTCATGGGTGAACAGGGAGTACAGGAGAGGGCTGAGAACGCACCCTTGTGGGGCCCCAGTGTTGAGGATCAGCGGAGTGGAGATGTTGTTTCCTACCCTCACCACCTGGGGGCGGCCCATCAGAAAGTCCAGGACCCATTTGCACAGGGCCGGGTCGAGACCCAGGGTCTCAAGCTCAATGACGAGTTTGGAGGGTACTATGGTGTTAAATGCTGAGCTGTAGTCAATGAACAGCATTCTTACATAGGTATTCCTCTTGTCCAGATGGGATAGGGCAGTGTGATGGTGATTGCGTCGTCTGTGGACCTATTGGGGCGGTAAGCAAATTGGAGTGGGTCTAGGGTATCAGGTAGGTTGGAGGTGATATGATCCTTCACTAGTCTCTCAAAGCACTTCATGATGACAGAAGTGAGTGCTATAGGGCAGTAGTCATTTAGTTCAGTTACCTTAGCTTTCTTGGGAACAGGAACAATGGTGGCCATCTTGAAGCATGTGGGCACAGCAGACTGGGATAGGGATTGATTGAATATGTCCGTAAACACACCAGCCAGCTGGTCTGCACATGCTCTGAGGACGCGGCTAGGGATGCCATCTGGGCCGGCAGCCTTGCGAGGGTTAACACTTTTAAATGTTTTATTCACATTGGCCACGGTGAAGGAGAGCCCGCAGGTTTTGGTAGCGGGCCGTGTCAGTGGCACTGTATTTTCCTCAAAGTGAGCAAAGAAGTTGTTTAATTTGTCTGGGAGCAAGACGTTGATGTCCGCGATGGGGATGGTTTTCTTTTTGTAATCCGTGATTGACTGTAGACCCTGTCACATACGTCTCTTGTTTGAGCTGTTGAATTGCGACTCTACTTTGTCTCTATACTGACGCTTTACTTGCTTGATTGCCTTGCGTAGGGAATAGCTACACTGTTTGTATTCGGCCATGTCAGGTGAACAAAAGGACTTGAGTTCTCGTATGTTGTTATGATCACACCATGAGTGGTTAATCATAAGGCATACACCCCTGCCCTTCTTCTTGCCAGGTAGTTGTTTGTTTCTGTCGGCGTGATGCATGAAGAAACCGGGTGGCTGTACCGACTCTGACAATATATCCCGAGTGAGCCATGTTTCCTTGAAACAGAGAATGTTACAATCTCTGATGACTCTCTGGAAGGCAACTCGTGCCCTAATTTCGTCCACCTTGTTATCTAGAGCTTGGACATTAGCGAGTAATATGCTCAGAAGCGGTGGATGGTGTGCTCGCCTTCTAAGTCTGACCAGTAGGCCGCTCCGTCTGCCTCTCCTGCGGCGACCGCGTTGTTTTGGATCGTCCTCTGGGATAAGATCCCATGTCCAGGGTGGAGGTCCGAACAAAGGATCCGCTTCGGGAAAGTCGTATTCCTGGTCGTAATGATGATAAGTTGACGTCGCTTTTATATCCAATGGTTCTTCCCGGCTGTATCTAATAACACTTGAGATTTTCAGAGCTAACAATGTAAGAAATAATACATAAAAAAATAAATTACTGCATAGTTTCCTAAGGACCTGAAGCGAGGTGACCATCTCTGTCGGCGCCATCTTTTTTTTTGTAGTTTTTTTTGCATCAATTGTCCAAAAACTATGGCTAAATCATTGTGCATGACTTACTCTACACAGGAAACACATCTTATTGTATTCTGGTTAAAGACAACTTTGTTAGGACAGGGTAATAGTTCCCGTGAAACCATTCAGTATGATGTGTATTGCAACAGACCACCTTCTGCCAGACAAACTATTGCACAAGCATCACATAAACAACTACTGTTAGAATACTGTAAACAATCACCATTTACATGGTGATATTTTTGCGTGTTGTGGTGTGTGGTATTTTCCACTGTGCAAGAGCTTTCTCGTAACTAAAAGGCTCTACTTCAACTGATTGGGCCATGAGTCATACAAGTATTTTGTTCCTGTGATCCTTACTGCAATTTCATTGGCCATTTGCACAGAAGTCACAGATTTAGAACAAAAAGGAAGTTAAGCAGCTGATTACTGTAATCATTACATTTTACTAGAAGATAGTTACACTAATGGATTGACCATTCATGTATCCAATAACTCACTAGGACTACATCATACATGCATTTTAGTAAAGTACAAATAAATGTCAAAGTAGGGGGAAATGAAAAAACACATGTATTTATTAATTACTGACTAGCGGTAGAAAGGGGTGATAGGATACAGGAATATTCACAACAGTATTTTAGTAATATGTTCACTGTAACATTGTCACATGACTTTGAAAAAACAAACAATGCAATTCATATTTTACAAAGACCATATCTACAGTCAAAAGTTATTAGTTAAGTTAAGATGTTGTATGAGTTTCAGTATTTGATACTGTTTAAGTTTAATCAATTGGTGTGTGAGAATGCTGCAACTGTTCAGGCACCAACCAAAACGTATCTTACCTCTGGTCTGCATCTTGAGGTGGTCTTAGTTTTTAAATGCAGCTTCTGTTCTGACATGCCAAAGTCACGATATGTACTGAAATATCAATATTACACAAGCAACATTCTCAGCATACAACATTAAAATGTTAAACTATTTAAAATGTTTACATTTTGATATCTAGTACTTCCATTCACTCACCCAGGATCATAACCATCAGAATAACATTCAGAACACTGTAAATGAACAGAAGACAGTTCTCCCATGATGACCTGCAGTTGCAGGTCTGATTTAGTCAGTATAAACCTCTGGGGTAAACAAAACAGATGTACTGCACAGCCCATTTTGTACAGTGCATTCGGAAAGTATTCAGACCCCTTGACATTTTTCCACATTTTATTACGTTACAGCCTTATTCTAAAATGTATTAAATTGGGGGGGGTTTGTCTGTTTTTTTTTCCATTGACCTTGTTTGGCTTGTTTTTTGCTCTGACATGCACTGTCAGCTGTGGGACCTTATATAGACAGTTGTGTGCCTTTCCAAATCATGTCCAATCAATGGAATTTACCACAGGTGGACTCCAATCAAGTTGTAGAAATGTCTCAAGGATGATCAATGGAAACAGGATGGACCTGAGTTCAATTTTGAGTCTCATAGCAAAGCTTTCAGCTTACATTACTAGTGGAAAATCTAACTGAAGTAATGAAGTTAAAACTTCAAAAAGTGATGAAAAAACAACTACATAATGATGTGGGTCATTGTTAACTTGCTTAAAGTTTCCACATGAAGCGCAGTCTGTGCAAAGAGGAAGTGGTGAGTGTCAATTCATCTCTTGCTTAGTGAGAGGTCAAACGTTAAAAAAAATATATACAGGGCAGGAAATTCTATTGAAAAAGTGCTTTTCAAAATATCCCTGGTATTAAAGCTAGAATCCTTAGTTGCTACATTCATTTTTAAAACTTTTATATACTGAACAAAAATATAAACGTAACAAGTTACAGTTCATTGAAGGAAATCAGTCAATTTAAATACATTAACTAGGCCCTAACCTATGGATTTCACAGCCATGGGTAGGCCTGGGAGGTCTTAGGCCCACCCACTTGGAAGCCAGGTCCACCCACAGGGGAGCCAGGCCCAGTCAATCAGAATGAGTTCTTCACACAAAAGGGCTTTATTACAGACAGAAATACTCCTCAGAAATACTGGAAACTGAACTCTGGAGTAAATAGTTGAGGCAATGTGGTCAGGCCTTGGTCCTCTTGGTGTGAGTACCAGCTGTATCACAATGTGGATATGAGTGAAAACATCCCTCATAAAGATACATATTATGTAATATTCATATACTGTAAATATATATCCATATTCCCACTACAGATACTGACCTCTAGACTGTCTGTCCTTTCAGGTGGTTCAGGGGTTGGAGGAGAGTCATGGTTCTTCTGGCAAGCAGCTCTCTTCCACAGCACTGAAATGGCTAAGATGACCCATACAGATGGAATTAGTATAGACTATTGTGATCACACTTCACTGAGTAACATCTTACAGTGTGTATTGGGTCTCCATGCAGTCAAAAGTACAGTAACAGATAGTCCTAACATTGCTTGTAAAGGCAGGAAAGGTTAGCCTGGTATCCAGTAGAAAGAAAAGTTTTAGTAAGAAAAAAATATAATAAGCCATTTATCCTATGCCATTTATCAGAACTGAACAGTTCAGTGTTGCATTGTGTCCAAGTTCTACCAGTGTCTCTGTCAAAGCCTCAGTTCCAACACAGTTTTAAGACACCTAAGAACAGAAGAATCCATGAGACACTTCATTTATTGTAAAATGAATGTAAAATAAATAACATAAGAATAATAAATAGTCTTACAGAGCACAGGCAACAATCCTCGACATCCTCAGAGCTGGGATAAATATTTGAGACTGAACTGACTTCCTCCTTCTAACAGACATCTGTCTGAACACACAATGCATGATCAAACCATAGTTTACAAAAAGCTAAAAGAAACACTCTTTAATATAGAGCATTGAGGAAGTGAATATGTTTCCTTTAAAAATACTGTGGTGTCAAAGTAAAATACTTTCTAATTGAAAGGTTGACTGAACTAATACGCTTTTTACTGTGGAGCACATGTTCAATCTCAAGATATCAACAAAACGTATGTCATTTGGTAGTACAATATTAATAACTGATCTGGAAATACTTCAATATCTTAGTAAGTAAAGCTGCATCTTGTTGACAGAAGGGACACATTGACTCAATTCTATTTCCAATTTGATTTAACAGATGGCCCTGGTTTTTTAAAAACATTATGCCTTTAAATCAGAACAAATATTGTATTAAAAGTTCATTACATTTAGTTCACAAAAGCAAAGCTAAAATGTTTGGTATTTTACTAGGATCCCCATTAGGTGTTGCAGTGGTCCTATCAGTACACTTTGGCTTCATGCAATTTGGAATAACTATTTTACTCACCTCTAGGAAGGTGGTTCAAGCAAGATATATATTTGCAGTCACTTATTACATACATTAAAGAAAAAAAATAAGTATTTCAGCAGTTTAACCACTCAGAACTTGTCAACAGTCTCATAAGCAGTACAATGACCAATGTATGTGATGTACATCAAAGGAAATGGAGATCTGGACTGAGGAGGAGAAACAGGAAGAGGATGAGGTTCTGTCCTTTGATGCTCATGCTGCTGCTCTTTGGACCAACTTCAGGAGTTGGTTTCTCTGTAAAATACAGAGGGACATTTTTATAGTGTTATCATACTGTATCATCAACTTCTTAAAACTGTTAATGTAAATTACAATACTGTATAGATAAGAGGCTGTTACACTTGGTTGTAATGCAAACCTTGAACAGAAAGTTCCACTTGATGCAGAATGTTCACTCTTGGTATGAAACATGAATAACTCCCACTATCAGAGTCCTTGAGATCAGTCAGTAGGAGAGAGAAGTTGCCATTTGCCCATTCCTCAGGGAAAATCCTGGTTCTGTCTCTGAACTGACGGTCTTGGTCTGTCAAGTCTGATTTTCCACTGACAATATTGTAGACATTACGGTCATCCTTGTATCGCCAAAATATGGTGACCTCTTCAGCAGGCATTGCATTGTACCTACATGGTAAAATAACCTTCCCTCTTGTAAAACCTTCAACTCTCTCCTGCGAAGAGTCTACAAAACAGACAAAATTAGCCTCCAATAAATCCATCTGAAACCAATATGGAATTTTGCACATGTAGAATAAGAACAAACAATATAAAGCATGACTGATAGTAATACCTTGGAGTGCCATCAACAGGATCACACAAACCGGCAACCAGCACCTGTGGAGTAGTGATAGAGCATGTTATGGTTGGGAACGAGACTAGCAGGGTTATAAACAGTGGCCTAGCTGAATATGAAAGAAAAGCTGAGCAACCAATCATAATACTGATGTGAAAGGCCCATATTGGCACTGACATGTGGGTGCATTCCAAAGAGGTAGTCAACCTAATGGACATGTTGCAACAGATGTAATGTTCCTCCCCATTGAGTATTTTCCTTAGGCCTAGTTCTTAATCTGCCTAAGGAACTGTTACTTTACTGTACTTGAAATGCCTTCAGACTAGACTGTATCCATATCTAAAGGTATGTGTAAATCAACAATGTAGTCTATGTACTAACTAGCCAAAACAAAAGACGCAGTGAAGTGTGTTTTATAGACTAACTTGTGAGTACAGGTAACGAACAGTAAGAGGTCTCTGTAGTACAGGTCTATCCACCTTATTTGAGATAACAGGGACTTTCCTCACTACCTAGATAGGTCTACTTGCTACATGTTGAACATTAGGCTACATTTGTTGAGTGGACTAACGTCGTGGGAGGGACAACACAACGCATGTGCCTTTGTTGGGTTGGCAAGCTAGCTAATGATTCATGTTTGGTTAGCTATGATCCATCTCTGCCTTAACAGGCCAAGGTCAGGCTTCTCACAGCCATATGAACTAGTAGCTAGCTAGATAATTGGCCACGTTTAGGCTACTTCAGCTAGCTAGCTCCTGGCAATATAATTCGACATAGTTGTGTTCTTATAGATAAGATCAGCTGGCCAGTTAACATAGTTAGCCAATGCTAACTTACTGTTATTTGCTCAAGTAGCTAATTTACATATATTTCAAATAAAAGCAGGACTAATGCTTTTGATAAGTTGTTAGCTAGCCTAGATCGAACACATCTGCAAAGCTAACTATTTGTCTTGTAGCCAACGCGTTATAACGTTATCTAGCAACAGCATCCGCTTAACTGGTAGGTGACGTTAGCTAGCTACCTACGTTAGTTCAACACCAATCGTACAAATACATCTACCTTCTATCCATGTCTTCTTAACCTTATGTATACAACACGATATAGGTGCTAAACTAGCTAGCTAGCAGTTACTAATTGTGATAGCTATTTAATTAGGCTATAGTCAGAAACGGAAGTCTTGCACAGCGCAATCGCATAACGTACGTCATTCTATTGAACGTATTCTCTTTGGTTGTCCAGTGTACACACTTGCAATTCATTATCCACTTATATATCACCAAACACCAGAGCTGTTTTGTGGTTAATTGGCTTTGCCTACACTACACGCCACTTGTAGGCCTATAAATATACCAGACCTTTTTTTTCACACCAAGAGCGCAAACAGATTGGGCGTGAACACGCGTTCACCAATTTCCCGTTACTACTGGAGTGGGTCATGTTTTCTTCTTCTTCTTCTTCTTCTTTGGGATTTCGTTGGCGGATCGCATCCAACTTTTAGGTGCATACACCGTCACCTACTGTACTGGTGTGTGAGGCCTTTCACGGCCTTCCTACATTATATTATTTGATACAATAATACAACATTGGGGAAAAGTAAATTGCCCTATCACCCATTAGTCCTAAAAATCCACCACCCATTGCACTATTTAACCCTATCTAGTCCTACTCCAGACCAACGGCCTTAGAGGACATATAACTACCACTCAACACCCCCTGCAGCTGCCACCACAAACTCAATGTTCTTTGACTTTCAATCCATTTCTACAGTACAATTAGTAACCATGGTTATAAATGCTAAAGATCCCACTTTACTGAAGCACATATTCTTCCCATCACTCTCTGATGATGTCTCTACCTACTCACATGAATCCTCTTAGGATTCTTCCTCTACCACTCTTAAACTTTAACGTCAATTATCTAAAAACATGTTCAAAAATATATACATATTTGCAGATGTTGTACCTTACACCCTATTCCACATCATCTGAGTTTGTTGTGTTGTGCCTGCCATCGGTTCAGACACAACATGCTCTTGAATACAGGGTGGGTGCTATTTCATTTGGTTGTTAGGTAGCCTAGTGCATAAAGCATTGGGCCTGCAACGGAAAGGGCGCTGGGTTGAATACCTGAACCAACAACTTGAAAAATCTGTAGATGTGTTCTTGAGCAAGGTACTTAACCCTAACTTGCTCCAAGGAGCACTCTTCTACTATGGCTGAACCTGTAAATCAACACATTTCACTTCACCTATCCAGTGTATTGAGAGTAAAACATCAATGTTTTGAAATGTAAATTGAATTGAAACTTCTAATTACTATCACAAAGATGACCGCCGGTCCATCCACTATTCAATATCAACTTAAATGCTAATGTATATTCTATCTATATTTCTATGATTTCCATAGGTTTCCTATGGAGGCTTGACAGTATAATTTAAAACAACAGATATTCCCATTCAAGTCACCGTTCTTTGATGTGTGGACCTCCAACCATCTTTGTGGTTCCATTTTATTTATATTTTAGTAGATTTATCAGCCAAAACATGACACCCACCCTGTATTCAAGAGCCGATGGCAGGCACAACACCAAAACTTTAGATGATGTCAAATGCGGTGTAAGCTACATCATATGTGAATACGAACATGAAAATAATCAGAGTTCATTTACATTAAAGGTTAACATATTACATTTTTTATTTAAAAAAAAGTTTTATTATAGAAGAGTTTGACAACTCTGTTTCTAAGCTTTTAAATGATTTCTATCTCAACCATTTATCTTTTCCAGTGATGAAGACAAGGTTTCATTCAAATCAAAAGTGGTGCTGTCAAAAAAAGATTGAATTCAAATGGTTTACCCATAGGCATAGCTGGCAAGTATATACTATAACTCAAATAATATACATGTCCCATCATCATGCTAATGAAACCTTTTGAGTTGGACATTATCGGTCACACACTCTCCACATGTGTGTCCCAAATGGAACACTATTGCCTATAATCAGTGTACCCATAGGGCTCTGGTCAAAAGCAGGGCACTAAGGGGAATTGGGTGCCATTTGGGACTCATTCCCAGACTCTTCTCTAATTTAAACCTATCACTCTCAAGACACTTTAAAAGCTGTAGACCAATGTACTATGTATCCTATGGGTTAATAGTTATGCTGAAACAACACTGTGTGTCATTTCAGACAAGCTTGTGCAATGGCTCTTCAAATGGAAAAAGGCCTGAACAGGTTGGCTCTCTGAATGGACACATCCCCAGAGCAAGGAAACAGAGGTATGTATAGACATGATCTGTACATGGCTCTGGTCCATAGCATTCATGCTGCTGAATTTAACAAACAGAATCAGCAAGTGACGCGATGTACTGGACCAGAGCTTATTTGGACAGTGTTCAAAGACAATGTGCTGCTGGATTAGGAACGTCAATTATCTCTCCTAGATGATTTACCTCTTGACTCCCTTGTGAGTATAATGTGTCCACCTCTTTTCTGCGCTAGGGCTTTTGCCTCTTGCCAGGTTTCTGTTGGTTATTTTATTGGGTTGTCAGGATCAAATGTGGGAACACCTGCTGTGCTTACCACTTTCAGCAGATAGTGCTGTTCAACCAGTTAAAATGTAGCTGCTCACAATGTGTAGGACTGTGTGTGTCATTGAAAACTATGATGACACATAAGGACTAGAAAGTGCAGGTTATATTATACAGATGATATTACCATGCTATTATATTGATGTGAACCTTGAGATGTCATAGAGACTTTGCTGAGATGTTTGTGTACACTGCCTCACCTCAAATCCCTGACTACAGTTTGTTTGCAGCACACCTAACCAGCCTGAGAGGATGTTGTCACAGGGGGTATTTGGAAGCCCAGTAGTCTCTGTAGGCAGAGTCATTTCCCTGATATGTAGAACCCATAGCACCAGGCCCTGCAACCTGCCTCAACTAACACCCGTACCCTGTCATAACACACACACCTTGCCCTGCCACAACTGGGTAAATGAAGTGTCATCAAGGACAGACACTCTGAAGAGTTTTGTGATTATTGCATCATTGGTCCAGAAGCTATGGCAAAATCATTATACATTATTTATTGGACACGTGTAGGCTATCTATACCTTATCTAAAATAATCTCTATTTTCTTTAAAGACAACTTTATTAAGGCAGGGTAACAAGTCCTGTGAAGGAATTCATTATAAAAGTGTATTGCAACAGACAACCTCTTGCCAGACTCATTCTTTCACAAACATCACTGGAACAAACTGTTATAAAACCACAGCCTGTGACCATTTACATGAGCTGTTTGTGTGGTGGTGTGGTGTGTTACTTTCCACTGTGTAATATCTTTCTGACAACTGCTGTTCTACTTTACCTTCAACTGAGTGGGTCATGAGTCATACGTTTCTTTTGTTCCTGTGATCTTCACTGCAATTTCCTTGAACTTGCTTAAAGTTTCCACATGAAGCGCAGTCTGTGCAAAGAGGAAGTGGTGAGTGTCAATTCATCTCTTGCTTAGTGAGAGGTCAAACGTTAAAAAAAATATATACAGGGCAGGAAATTCTATTGAAAAAGTGCTTTTCAAAATATCCCTGGTATTAAAGCTAGAATCCTTAGTTGCTACATTCATTTTTAAAACTTTTATATACTGAACAAAAATATAAACGTAACAAGTTACAGTTCATTGAAGGAAATCAGTCAATTTAAATACATTAACTAGGCCCTAACCTATGGATTTCACAGCCATGGGTAGGCCTGGGAGGTCTTAGGCCCACCCACTTGGAAGCCAGGTCCACCCACAGGGGAGCCAGGCCCAGTCAATCAGAATGAGTTCTTCACACAAAAGGGCTTTATTACAGACAGAAATACTCCTCAGAAATACTGGAAACTGAACTCTGGAGTAAATAGTTGAGGCAATGTGGTCAGGCCTTGGTCCTCTTGGTGTGAGTACCAGCTGTATCACAATGTGGATATGAGTGAAAACATCCCTCATAAAGATACATATTATGTAATATTCATATACTGTAAATATATATCCATATTCCCACTACAGATACTGACCTCTAGACTGTCTGTCCTTTCAGGTGGTTCAGGGGTTGGAGGAGAGTCATGGTTCTTCTGGCAAGCAGCTCTCTTCCACAGCACTGAAATGGCTAAGATGACCCATACAGATGGAATTAGTATAGACTATTGTGATCACACTTCACTGAGTAACATCTTACAGTGTGTATTGGGTCTCCATGCAGTCAAAAGTACAGTAACAGATAGTCCTAACATTGCTTGTAAAGGCAGGAAAGGTTAGCCTGGTATCCAGTAGAAAGAAAAGTTTTAGTAAGAAAAAAATATAATAAGCCATTTATCCTATGCCATTTATCAGAACTGAACAGTTCAGTGTTGCATTGTGTCCAAGTTCTACCAGTGTCTCTGTCAAAGCCTCAGTTCCAACACAGTTTTAAGACACCTAAGAACAGAAGAATCCATGAGACACTTCATTTATTGTAAAATGAATGTAAAATAAATAACATAAGAATAATAAATAGTCTTACAGAGCAGACAGGCAACAATCCTCGACATCCTCAGAGCTGGGATAAATATTTGAGACTGAACTGACTTCCTCCTTCTAACAGACATCTGTCTGAACACACAATGCATGATCAAACCATAGTTTACAAAAAGCTAAAAGAAACACTCTTTAATATAGAGCATTGAGGAAGTGAATATGTTTCCTTTAAAAATACTGTGGTGTCAAAGTAAAATACTTTCTAATTGAAAGGTTGACTGAACTAATACGCTTTTTACTGTGGAGCACATGTTCAATCTCAAGATATCAACAAAACGTATGTCATTTGGTAGTACAATATTAATAACTGATCTGGAAATACTTCAATATCTTAGTAAGTAAAGCTGCATCTTGTTGACAGAAGGGACACATTGACTCAATTCTATTTCCAATTTGATTTAACAGATGGCCCTGGTTTTTTAAAAACATTATGCCTTTAAATCAGAACAAATATTGTATTAAAAGTTCATTACATTTAGTTCACAAAAGCAAAGCTAAAATGTTTGGTATTTTACTAGGATCCCCATTAGGTGTTGCAGTGGTCCTATCAGTACACTTTGGCTTCATGCAATTTGGAATAACTATTTTACTCACCTCTAGGAAGGTGGTTCAAGCAAGATATATATTTGCAGTCACTTATTACATACATTAAAGAAAAAAAATAAGTATTTCAGCAGTTTAACCACTCAGAACTTGTCAACAGTCTCATAAGCAGTACAATGACCAATGTATGTGATGTACATCAAAGGAAATGGAGATCTGGACTGAGGAGGAGAAACAGGAAGAGGATGAGGTTCTGTCCTTTGATGCTCATGCTGCTGCTCTTTGGACCAACTTCAGGAGTTGGTTTCTCTGTAAAATACAGAGGGACATTTTTATAGTGTTATCATACTGTATCATCAACTTCTTAAAACTGTTAATGTAAATTACAATACTGTATAGATAAGAGGCTGTTACACTTGGTTGTAATGCAAACCTTGAACAGAAAGTTCCACTTGATGCAGAATGTTCACTCTTGGTATGAAACATGAATAACTCCCACTATCAGAGTCCTTGAGATCAGTCAGTAGGAGAGAGAAGTTGCCATTTGCCCATTCCTCAGGGAAAATCCTGGTTCTGTCTCTGAACTGACGGTCTTGGTCTGTCAAGTCTGATTTTCCACTGACAATATTGTAGACATTACGGTCATCCTTGTATCGCCAAAATATGGTGACCTCTTCAGCAGGCATTGCATTGTACCTACATGGTAAAATAACCTTCCCTCTTGTAAAACCTTCAACTCTCTCCTGCGAAGAGTCTACAAAACAGACAAAATTAGCCTCCAATAAATCCATCTGAAACCAATATGGAATTTTGCACATGTAGAATAAGAACAAACAATATAAAGCATGACTGATAGTAATACCTTGGAGTGCCATCAACAGGATCACACAAACCGGCAACCAGCACCTGTGGAGTAGTGATAGAGCATGTTATGGTTGGGAACGAGACTAGCAGGGTTATAAACAGTGGCCTAGCTGAATATGAAAGAAAAGCTGAGCAACCAATCATAATACTGATGTGAAAGGCCCATATTGGCACTGACATGTGGGTGCATTCCAAAGAGGTAGTCAACCTAATGGACATGTTGCAACAGATGTAATGTTCCTCCCCATTGAGTATTTTCCTTAGGCCTAGTTCTTAATCTGCCTAAGGAACTGTTACTTTACTGTACTTGAAATGCCTTCAGACTAGACTGTATCCATATCTAAAGGTATGTGTAAATCAACAATGTAGTCTATGTACTAACTAGCCAAAACAAAAGACGCAGTGAAGTGTGTTTTATAGACTAACTTGTGAGTACAGGTAACGAACAGTAAGAGGTCTCTGTAGTACAGGTCTATCCACCTTATTTGAGATAACAGGGACTTTCCTCACTACCTAGATAGGTCTACTTGCTACATGTTGAACATTAGGCTACATTTGTTGAGTGGACTAACGTCGTGGGAGGGACAACACAACGCATGTGCCTTTGTTGGGTTGGCAAGCTAGCTAATGATTCATGTTTGGTTAGCTATGATCCATCTCTGCCTTAACAGGCCAAGGTCAGGCTTCTCACAGCCATATGAACTAGTAGCTAGCTAGATAATTGGCCACGTTTAGGCTACTTCAGCTAGCTAGCTCCTGGCAATATAATTCGACATAGTTGTGTTCTTATAGATAAGATCAGCTGGCCAGTTAACATAGTTAGCCAATGCTAACTTACTGTTATTTGCTCAAGTAGCTAATTTACATATATTTCAAATAAAAGCAGGACTAATGCTTTTGATAAGTTGTTAGCTAGCCTAGATCGAACACATCTGCAAAGCTAACTATTTGTCTTGTAGCCAACGCGTTATAACGTTATCTAGCAACAGCATCCGCTTAACTGGTAGGTGACGTTAGCTAGCTACCTACGTTAGTTCAACACCAATCGTACAAATACATCTACCTTCTATCCATGTCTTCTTAACCTTATGTATACAACACGATATAGGTGCTAAACTAGCTAGCTAGCAGTTACTAATTGTGATAGCTATTTAATTAGGCTATAGTCAGAAACGGAAGTCTTGCACAGCGCAATCGCATAACGTACGTCATTCTATTGAACGTATTCTCTTTGGTTGTCCAGTGTACACACTTGCAATTCATTATCCACTTATATATCACCAAACACCAGAGCTGTTTTGTGGTTAATTGGCTTTGCCTACACTACACGCCACTTGTAGGCCTATAAATATACCAGACCTTTTTTTTCACACCAAGAGCGCAAACAGATTGGGCGTGAACACGCGTTCACCAATTTCCCGTTACTACTGGAGTGGGTCATGTTTTCTTCTTCTTCTTCTTCTTCTTTGGGATTTCGTTGGCGGATCGCATCCAACTTTTAGGTGCATACACCGTCACCTACTGTACTGGTGTGTGAGGCCTTTCACGGCCTTCCTACATTATATTATTTGATACAATAATACAACATTGGGGAAAAGTAAATTGCCCTATCACCCATTAGTCCTAAAAATCCACCACCCATTGCACTATTTAACCCTATCTAGTCCTACTCCAGACCAACGGCCTTAGAGGACATATAACTACCACTCAACACCCCCTGCAGCTGCCACCACAAACTCAATGTTCTTTGACTTTCAATCCATTTCTACAGTACAATTAGTAACCATGGTTATAAATGCTAAAGATCCCACTTTACTGAAGCACATATTCTTCCCATCACTCTCTGATGATGTCTCTACCTACTCACATGAATCCTCTTAGGATTCTTCCTCTACCACTCTTAAACTTTAACGTCAATTATCTAAAAACATGTTCAAAAATATATACATATTTGCAGATGTTGTACCTTACACCCTATTCCACATCATCTGAGTTTGTTGTGTTGTGCCTGCCATCGGTTCAGACACAACATGCTCTTGAATACAGGGTGGGTGCTATTTCATTTGGTTGTTAGGTAGCCTAGTGCATAAAGCATTGGGCCTGCAACGGAAAGGGCGCTGGGTTGAATACCTGAACCAACAACTTGAAAAATCTGTAGATGTGTTCTTGAGCAAGGTACTTAACCCTAACTTGCTCCAAGGAGCACTCTTCTACTATGGCTGAACCTGTAAATCAACACATTTCACTTCACCTATCCAGTGTATTGAGAGTAAAACATCAATGTTTTGAAATGTAAATTGAATTGAAACTTCTAATTACTATCACAAAGATGACCGCCGGTCCATCCACTATTCAATATCAACTTAAATGCTAATGTATATTCTATCTATATTTCTATGATTTCCATAGGTTTCCTATGGAGGCTTGACAGTATAATTTAAAACAACAGATATTCCCATTCAAGTCACCGTTCTTTGATGTGTGGACCTCCAACCATCTTTGTGGTTCCATTTTATTTATATTTTAGTAGATTTATCAGCCAAAACATGACACCCACCCTGTATTCAAGAGCCGATGGCAGGCACAACACCAAAACTTTAGATGATGTCAAATGCGGTGTAAGCTACATCATATGTGAATACGAACATGAAAATAATCAGAGTTCATTTACATTAAAGGTTAACATATTACATTTTTTATTTAAAAAAAAGTTTTATTATAGAAGAGTTTGACAACTCTGTTTCTAAGCTTTTAAATGATTTCTATCTCAACCATTTATCTTTTCCAGTGATGAAGACAAGGTTTCATTCAAATCAAAAGTGGTGCTGTCAAAAAAAGATTGAATTCAAATGGTTTACCCATAGGCATAGCTGGCAAGTATATACTATAACTCAAATAATATACATGTCCCATCATCATGCTAATGAAACCTTTTGAGTTGGACATTATCGGTCACACACTCTCCACATGTGTGTCCCAAATGGAACACTATTGCCTATAATCAGTGTACCCATAGGGCTCTGGTCAAAAGCAGGGCACTAAGGGGAATTGGGTGCCATTTGGGACTCATTCCCAGACTCTTCTCTAATTTAAACCTATCACTCTCAAGACACTTTAAAAGCTGTAGACCAATGTACTATGTATCCTATGGGTTAATAGTTATGCTGAAACAACACTGTGTGTCATTTCAGACAAGCTTGTGCAATGGCTCTTCAAATGGAAAAAGGCCTGAACAGGTTGGCTCTCTGAATGGACACATCCCCAGAGCAAGGAAACAGAGGTATGTATAGACATGATCTGTACATGGCTCTGGTCCATAGCATTCATGCTGCTGAATTTAACAAACAGAATCAGCAAGTGACGCGATGTACTGGACCAGAGCTTATTTGGACAGTGTTCAAAGACAATGTGCTGCTGGATTAGGAACGTCAATTATCTCTCCTAGATGATTTACCTCTTGACTCCCTTGTGAGTATAATGTGTCCACCTCTTTTCTGCGCTAGGGCTTTTGCCTCTTGCCAGGTTTCTGTTGGTTATTTTATTGGGTTGTCAGGATCAAATGTGGGAACACCTGCTGTGCTTACCACTTTCAGCAGATAGTGCTGTTCAACCAGTTAAAATGTAGCTGCTCACAATGTGTAGGACTGTGTGTGTCATTGAAAACTATGATGACACATAAGGACTAGAAAGTGCAGGTTATATTATACAGATGATATTACCATGCTATTATATTGATGTGAACCTTGAGATGTCATAGAGACTTTGCTGAGATGTTTGTGTACACTGCCTCACCTCAAATCCCTGACTACAGTTTGTTTGCAGCACACCTAACCAGCCTGAGAGGATGTTGTCACAGGGGGTATTTGGAAGCCCAGTAGTCTCTGTAGGCAGAGTCATTTCCCTGATATGTAGAACCCATAGCACCAGGCCCTGCAACCTGCCTCAACTAACACCCGTACCCTGTCATAACACACACACCTTGCCCTGCCACAACTGGGTAAATGAAGTGTCATCAAGGACAGACACTCTGAAGAGTTTTGTGATTATTGCATCATTGGTCCAGAAGCTATGGCAAAATCATTATACATTATTTATTGGACACGTGTAGGCTATCTATACCTTATCTAAAATAATCTCTATTTTCTTTAAAGACAACTTTATTAAGGCAGGGTAACAAGTCCTGTGAAGGAATTCATTATAAAAGTGTATTGCAACAGACAACCTCTTGCCAGACTCATTCTTTCACAAACATCACTGGAACAAACTGTTATAAAACCACAGCCTGTGACCATTTACATGAGCTGTTTGTGTGGTGGTGTGGTGTGTTACTTTCCACTGTGTAATATCTTTCTGACAACTGCTGTTCTACTTTACCTTCAACTGAGTGGGTCATGAGTCATACGTTTCTTTTGTTCCTGTGATCTTCACTGCAATTTCCTTGAACTTGCTTAAAGTTTCCACATGAAGCGCAGTCTGTGCAAAGAGGAAGTGGTGAGTGTCAATTCATCTCTTGCTTAGTGAGAGGTCAAACGTTAAAAAAAATATATACAGGGCAGGAAATTCTATTGAAAAAGTGCTTTTCAAAATATCCCTGGTATTAAAGCTAGAATCCTTAGTTGCTACATTCATTTTTAAAACTTTTATATACTGAACAAAAATATAAACGTAACAAGTTACAGTTCATTGAAGGAAATCAGTCAATTTAAATACATTAACTAGGCCCTAACCTATGGATTTCACAGCCATGGGTAGGCCTGGGAGGTCTTAGGCCCACCCACTTGGAAGCCAGGTCCACCCACAGGGGAGCCAGGCCCAGTCAATCAGAATGAGTTCTTCACACAAAAGGGCTTTATTACAGACAGAAATACTCCTCAGAAATACTGGAAACTGAACTCTGGAGTAAATAGTTGAGGCAATGTGGTCAGGCCTTGGTCCTCTTGGTGTGAGTACCAGCTGTATCACAATGTGGATATGAGTGAAAACATCCCTCATAAAGATACATATTATGTAATATTCATATACTGTAAATATATATCCATATTCCCACTACAGATACTGACCTCTAGACTGTCTGTCCTTTCAGGTGGTTCAGGGGTTGGAGGAGAGTCATGGTTCTTCTGGCAAGCAGCTCTCTTCC
This sequence comes from Oncorhynchus mykiss, assembly GCF_057628025.1. Taxonomy (NCBI): domain Eukaryota; kingdom Metazoa; phylum Chordata; class Actinopteri; order Salmoniformes; family Salmonidae; genus Oncorhynchus; species Oncorhynchus mykiss. The sequence goes on from NC_143028.1 coordinate 5,034,541, forward strand.
ACAGCACTGAAATGGCTAAGATGACCCATACAGATGGAATTAGTATAGACTATTGTGATCACACTTCACTGAGTAACATCTTACAGTGTGTATTGGGTCTCCATGCAGTCAAAAGTACAGTAACAGATAGTCCTAACATTGCTTGTAAAGGCAGGAAAGGTTAGCCTGGTATCCAGTAGAAAGAAAAGTTTTAGTAAGAAAAAAATATAATAAGCCATTTATCCTATGCCATTTATCAGAACTGAACAGTTCAGTGTTGCATTGTGTCCAAGTTCTACCAGTGTCTCTGTCAAAGCCTCAGTTCCAACACAGTTTTAAGACACCTAAGAACAGAAGAATCCATGAGACACTTCATTTATTGTAAAATGAATGTAAAATAAATAACATAAGAATAATAAATAGTCTTACAGAGCAGACAGGCAACAATCCTCGACATCCTCAGAGCTGGGATAAATATTTGAGACTGAACTGACTTCCTCCTTCTAACAGACATCTGTCTGAACACACAATGCATGATCAAACCATAGTTTACAAAAAGCTAAAAGAAACACTCTTTAATATAGAGCATTGAGGAAGTGAATATGTTTCCTTTAAAAATACTGTGGTGTCAAAGTAAAATACTTTCTAATTGAAAGGTTGACTGAACTAATACGCTTTTTACTGTGGAGCACATGTTCAATCTCAAGATATCAACAAAACGTATGTCATTTGGTAGTACAATATTAATAACTGATCTGGAAATACTTCAATATCTTAGTAAGTAAAGCTGCATCTTGTTGACAGAAGGGACACATTGACTCAATTCTATTTCCAATTTGATTTAACAGATGGCCCTGGTTTTTTAAAAACATTATGCCTTTAAATCAGAACAAATATTGTATTAAAAGTTCATTACATTTAGTTCACAAAAGCAAAGCTAAAATGTTTGGTATTTTACTAGGATCCCCATTAGGTGTTGCAGTGGTCCTATCAGTACACTTTGGCTTCATGCAATTTGGAATAACTATTTTACTCACCTCTAGGAAGGTGGTTCAAGCAAGATATATATTTGCAGTCACTTATTACATACATTAAAGAAAAAAAATAAGTATTTCAGCAGTTTAACCACTCAGAACTTGTCAACAGTCTCATAAGCAGTACAATGACCAATGTATGTGATGTACATCAAAGGAAATGGAGATCTGGACTGAGGAGGAGAAACAGGAAGAGGATGAGGTTCTGTCCTTTGATGCTCATGCTGCTGCTCTTTGGACCAACTTCAGGAGTTGGTTTCTCTGTAAAATACAGAGGGACATTTTTATAGTGTTATCATACTGTATCATCAACTTCTTAAAACTGTTAATGTAAATTACAATACTGTATAGATAAGAGGCTGTTACACTTGGTTGTAATGCAAACCTTGAACAGAAAGTTCCACTTGATGCAGAATGTTCACTCTTGGTATGAAACATGAATAACTCCCACTATCAGAGTCCTTGAGATCAGTCAGTAGGAGAGAGAAGTTGCCATTTGCCCATTCCTCAGGGAAAATCCTGGTTCTGTCTCTGAACTGACGGTCTTGGTCTGTCAAGTCTGATTTTCCACTGACAATATTGTAGACATTACGGTCATCCTTGTATCGCCAAAATATGGTGACCTCTTCAGCAGGCATTGCATTGTACCTACATGGTAAAATAACCTTCCCTCTTGTAAAACCTTCAACTCTCTCCTGCGAAGAGTCTACAAAACAGACAAAATTAGCCTCCAATAAATCCATCTGAAACCAATATGGAATTTTGCACATGTAGAATAAGAACAAACAATATAAAGCATGACTGATAGTAATACCTTGGAGTGCCATCAACAGGATCACACAAACCGGCAACCAGCACCTGTGGAGTAGTGATAGAGCATGTTATGGTTGGGAACGAGACTAGCAGGGTTATAAACAGTGGCCTAGCTGAATATGAAAGAAAAGCTGAGCAACCAATCATAATACTGATGTGAAAGGCCCATATTGGCACTGACATGTGGGTGCATTCCAAAGAGGTAGTCAACCTAATGGACATGTTGCAACAGATGTAATGTTCCTCCCCATTGAGTATTTTCCTTAGGCCTAGTTCTTAATCTGCCTAAGGAACTGTTACTTTACTGTACTTGAAATGCCTTCAGACTAGACTGTATCCATATCTAAAGGTATGTGTAAATCAACAATGTAGTCTATGTACTAACTAGCCAAAACAAAAGACGCAGTGAAGTGTGTTTTATAGACTAACTTGTGAGTACAGGTAACGAACAGTAAGAGGTCTCTGTAGTACAGGTCTATCCACCTTATTTGAGATAACAGGGACTTTCCTCACTACCTAGATAGGTCTACTTGCTACATGTTGAACATTAGGCTACATTTGTTGAGTGGACTAACGTCGTGGGAGGGACAACACAACGCATGTGCCTTTGTTGGGTTGGCAAGCTAGCTAATGATTCATGTTTGGTTAGCTATGATCCATCTCTGCCTTAACAGGCCAAGGTCAGGCTTCTCACAGCCATATGAACTAGTAGCTAGCTAGATAATTGGCCACGTTTAGGCTACTTCAGCTAGCTAGCTCCTGGCAATATAATTCGACATAGTTGTGTTCTTATAGATAAGATCAGCTGGCCAGTTAACATAGTTAGCCAATGCTAACTTACTGTTATTTGCTCAAGTAGCTAATTTACATATATTTCAAATAAAAGCAGGACTAATGCTTTTGATAAGTTGTTAGCTAGCCTAGATCGAACACATCTGCAAAGCTAACTATTTGTCTTGTAGCCAACGCGTTATAACGTTATCTAGCAACAGCATCCGCTTAACTGGTAGGTGACGTTAGCTAGCTACCTACGTTAGTTCAACACCAATCGTACAAATACATCTACCTTCTATCCATGTCTTCTTAACCTTATGTATACAACACGATATAGGTGCTAAACTAGCTAGCTAGCAGTTACTAATTGTGATAGCTATTTAATTAGGCTATAGTCAGAAACGGAAGTCTTGCACAGCGCAATCGCATAACGTACGTCATTCTATTGAACGTATTCTCTTTGGTTGTCCAGTGTACACACTTGCAATTCATTATCCACTTATATATCACCAAACACCAGAGCTGTTTTGTGGTTAATTGGCTTTGCCTACACTACACGCCACTTGTAGGCCTATAAATATACCAGACCTTTTTTTTCACACCAAGAGCGCAAACAGATTGGGCGTGAACACGCGTTCACCAATTTCCCGTTACTACTGGAGTGGGTCATGTTTTCTTCTTCTTCTTCTTCTTCTTTGGGATTTCGTTGGCGGATCGCATCCAACTTTTAGGTGCATACACCGTCACCTACTGTACTGGTGTGTGAGGCCTTTCACGGCCTTCCTACATTATATTATTTGATACAATAATACAACATTGGGGAAAAGTAAATTGCCCTATCACCCATTAGTCCTAAAAATCCACCACCCATTGCACTATTTAACCCTATCTAGTCCTACTCCAGACCAACGGCCTTAGAGGACATATAACTACCACTCAACACCCCCTGCAGCTGCCACCACAAACTCAATGTTCTTTGACTTTCAATCCATTTCTACAGTACAATTAGTAACCATGGTTATAAATGCTAAAGATCCCACTTTACTGAAGCACATATTCTTCCCATCACTCTCTGATGATGTCTCTACCTACTCACATGAATCCTCTTAGGATTCTTCCTCTACCACTCTTAAACTTTAACGTCAATTATCTAAAAACATGTTCAAAAATATATACATATTTGCAGATGTTGTACCTTACACCCTATTCCACATCATCTGAGTTTGTTGTGTTGTGCCTGCCATCGGTTCAGACACAACATGCTCTTGAATACAGGGTGGGTGCTATTTCATTTGGTTGTTAGGTAGCCTAGTGCATAAAGCATTGGGCCTGCAACGGAAAGGGCGCTGGGTTGAATACCTGAACCAACAACTTGAAAAATCTGTAGATGTGTTCTTGAGCAAGGTACTTAACCCTAACTTGCTCCAAGGAGCACTCTTCTACTATGGCTGAACCTGTAAATCAACACATTTCACTTCACCTATCCAGTGTATTGAGAGTAAAACATCAATGTTTTGAAATGTAAATTGAATTGAAACTTCTAATTACTATCACAAAGATGACCGCCGGTCCATCCACTATTCAATATCAACTTAAATGCTAATGTATATTCTATCTATATTTCTATGATTTCCATAGGTTTCCTATGGAGGCTTGACAGTATAATTTAAAACAACAGATATTCCCATTCAAGTCACCGTTCTTTGATGTGTGGACCTCCAACCATCTTTGTGGTTCCATTTTATTTATATTTTAGTAGATTTATCAGCCAAAACATGACACCCACCCTGTATTCAAGAGCCGATGGCAGGCACAACACCAAAACTTTAGATGATGTCAAATGCGGTGTAAGCTACATCATATGTGAATACGAACATGAAAATAATCAGAGTTCATTTACATTAAAGGTTAACATATTACATTTTTTATTTAAAAAAAAGTTTTATTATAGAAGAGTTTGACAACTCTGTTTCTAAGCTTTTAAATGATTTCTATCTCAACCATTTATCTTTTCCAGTGATGAAGACAAGGTTTCATTCAAATCAAAAGTTGTGCTGTCAAAAAAAGATTGAATTCAAATGGTTTACCCATAGGCATAGCTGGCAAGTATATACTATAACTCAAATAATATACATGTCCCATCATCATGCTAATGAAACCTTTTGAGTTGGACATTATCGGTCACACACTCTCCACATGTGTGTCCCAAATGGAACACTATTGCCTATAATCAGTGTACCCATAGGGCTCTGGTCAAAAGCAGGGCACTAAGGGGAATTGGGTGCCATTTGGGACTCATTCCCAGACTCTTCTCTAATTTAAACCTATCACTCTCAAGACACTTTAAAAGCTGTAGACCAATGTACTATGTATCCTATGGGTTAATAGTTATGCTGAAACAACACTGTGTGTCATTTCAGACAAGCTTGTGCAATGGCTCTTCAAATGGAAAAAGGCCTGAACAGGTTGGCTCTCTGAATGGACACATCCCCAGAGCAAGGAAACAGAGGTATGTATAGACATGATCTGTACATGGCTCTGGTCCATAGCATTCATGCTGCTGAATTTAACAAACAGAATCAGCAAGTGACGCGATGTACTGGACCAGAGCTTATTTGGACAGTGTTCAAAGACAATGTGCTGCTGGATTAGGAACGTCAATTATCTCTCCTAGATGATTTACCTCTTGACTCCCTTGTGAGTATAATGTGTCCACCTCTTTTCTGCGCTAGGGCTTTTGCCTCTTGCCAGGTTTCTGTTGGTTATTTTATTGGGTTGTCAGGATCAAATGTGGGAACACCTGCTGTGCTTACCACTTTCAGCAGATAGTGCTGTTCAACCAGTTAAAATGTAGCTGCTCACAATGTGTAGGACTGTGTGTGTCATTGAAAACTATGATGACACATAAGGACTAGAAAGTGCAGGTTATATTATACAGATGATATTACCATGCTATTATATTGATGTGAACCTTGAGATGTCATAGAGACTTTGCTGAGATGTTTGTGTACACTGCCTCACCTCAAATCCCTGACTACAGTTTGTTTGCAGCACACCTAACCAGCCTGAGAGGATGTTGTCACAGGGGGTATTTGGAAGCCCAGTAGTCTCTGTAGGCAGAGTCATTTCCCTGATATGTAGAACCCATAGCACCAGGCCCTGCAACCTGCCTCAACTAACACCCGTACCCTGTCATAACACACACACCTTGCCCTGCCACAACTGGGTAAATGAAGTGTCATCAAGGACAGACACTCTGAAGAGTTTTGTGATTATTGCATCATTGGTCCAGAAGCTATGGCAAAATCATTATACATTATTTATTGGACACGTGTAGGCTATCTATACCTTATCTAAAATAATCTCTATTTTCTTTAAAGACAACTTTATTAAGGCAGGGTAACAAGTCCTGTGAAGGAATTCATTATAAAAGTGTATTGCAACAGACAACCTCTTGCCAGACTCATTCTTTCACAAACATCACTGGAACAAACTGTTATAAAACCACAGCCTGTGACCATTTACATGAGCTGTTTGTGTGGTGGTGTGGTGTGTTACTTTCCACTGTGTAATATCTTTCTGACAACTGCTGTTCTACTTTACCTTCAACTGAGTGGGTCATGAGTCATACGTTTCTTTTGTTCCTGTGATCTTCACTGCAATTTCCTTGAACATTTCCACAAAAGTCACAGCTTTATACCAAAATGGAAATCAAGCAGTTGAACTGTAATCATGACATTTTACTAGAAGATCGTTATACTAATGGACCCAGGCAAGGAGTAGAATGATAGCTAAAGAGACTGGGAGCCAGGCAAGGAGTATAATGATAGCTAAAGAGACTGGTACCCAGGCAAGGAGTAGAATGATAGCTAAAGAGACTGGGACCCAGACTAGCATTAGCCCAGGTATGATTTGAAGAGGAAGGGTAGATACAGATGTGGCACCTTATTAAGCAGTAGTTGTGAGTTCAGGATTCGAAAACTGGACTCCGGAGTAAATAGTTGAGGCTATGCAGTCAGGCCTTGGTCCTCTTGGTGGGGGTACCAGCTGTGTCACGCTATACTGAAAAACAGTATGGAAATGGGTGAAAACCACCTGTCCCTACTATAATGTACACGTTTTTCTAAATCTATACCATTTCTTGTCACTACAATTTCAATGTGTTATAACATTTATGTCGCTGCATCATCAACCCTTACAAAAAAAGATTGCACTTTTGAAACTGCAATAACTGCCGTCCACTGTGGTATTTCAGACCCAGACATTGCAGAATATAATGCACTCTAACTGCAGTTACACTGCAAAACTACTGCAGTAAAAAAACAGTGTTATTTTGCATGCAGTATTTGCAGCATACTGCAGTTACACGGAACTCTGACTGCAGTCCTTGCTGGTTTGTGTGCATTATAAACATGAAAAAGGGCCTATTAAAAATATTTTACAGACAAAATATTATCATTGAATACTATGTGTGCTTACTAATGGTGATGAGTCTGTTGCCATTGCTGAACAGGAACTGTTCATTTTCTTTCATTGCACAGTAGAACTCTCCACAATTGTCTTCTGTTACATTCTGTATGACCACTATAAATGATGTCAATTTTAACAGAATGTATCATGGAAATAAGTACCATGAGAACTCACACAGAATACGGCCAGTGGAGGCTGTGGTTGCAGCTGTATGTACCAGTATGTATTTTCTGCACTAGTGGGTGGAAAAGTAAAATGTATAGTCACAATGTGTCCAAGTTCCACCAGTGTGTCTGTCAAAGCCTCAGCTCCAACAGTTTGAAGGCACCTAAGAACAGAAGAATCCATGAAACACTTCATTTAATACGTTAAATGAACAAGTCAATTCATATAAAAAGTAATGATCTTACAGAACACACTGGCAACAATATGCAATTTCCTCAGAGCTGTGAACTTTGAGACAGAACTGACTTCCTCCTAAGGCAGACGTCTGAATGAACACACTGTGCAAGTGCTAACCACATGATCTAACCACTGATTATGGATGTGTAATGTGTGTGTCTGATTGACACTGGTGTGACCTGGGGGTGCATGGAGAATGAAGGAATGCAATGCCAGAGCTCTAGTGCTAAATACTTTAAAATACTTATATGAAACAATAAAGAACAAAGGTGGGAGTTCAAAAAGTGTGGCACCAACAAATGCGTTTACAATGGAACAATGCCATTTTTACATGCATGTACTGTAGTTTACTTGATTCCTATGATACAGTGTATGTGTCGCAGGAGGGATCTGAACCCTGGTCCATCAGACCAAGAGGAGGGCTCTCAGATCACCAGAACTTGAGCCAGACTCATGTCTGCTACATATGTATTGCTCAAGGAATGATATTGCACTTCTTCTAAACATCTATGCAGACACAGAGTGCTCCTTTTGCTGTATTTTTCAAGGACATGTCACAGGTTGGAGTGTCAAATCCAATCAAATCAAATATTTGTTGTCATATGCACAGGATACAGCAGGCTGTAAACCATGATTAAAAAACTATCTATAAAGAAAATGTTGGAAAAACGTTTTTACCATAGGTATTATTTACATTAGTAGGAAGAGGGATAAAGTGGGATAAGGGGAAGCTCGCATTCTGTCCAGACCTGGGCAGGAAATAGTTGTATTTGTAATTCATTTGAAAATACCAACTTTTCACTTGAGGTTAGAGTTAAAAAAAAAAAAAAGATTTTCTTTGATATTCAAATACAGGTCTCAGAAAACCAAACAATATTTTAAAATATTTTGAATACCTCTCAGAAGAATATTTGAAGTTATTTGAAAGCAAAAAAATATTAATTTGATGAAGTTAGCTAGTTTCTCAAGTCCATATCAGATTAAAACAAAATCAGCCCTAATGTTTTTGATAATTAGCTAGCTAGCCTAGATCTAACACAAAGCTAGCTAGCTGCTAGCAACAGCGTCTGTTTAACTGGTAGCTAATGGTACGTGGTTAGTTCAACACCAACGGTCGATTGCACAAATAAATCCAAATGTTATCAATTTCTTCTTAGCCTTTCGTATACAACACATTCTAGGTGCTAAATTGTCTAGTAGTTACTAAATGTGATAGAAAGCTATTTGTTGTAACGTTATTTACAGTAGATAGCTAGATACGGAAGTCTTGCACTGCGCAACCGTAGCATTACGCCGTCCCACTACTACTGTATTTGATTGTGCATTGTACACATTCGCAATTCATAAACTTATTATGTATCACCAGAGCGGATCCATAAATAATGATTTTGTGGCTTAATTGCCTTTGCCTACACATGACACACCAATTTCAGGTCTAGTAATAAACCGACCAGACTTGTTCTGCGCTTTAAGAGTGCAAACAGGTTGCGCGTAAACATGCTTTCAACAATTTCCTGTTAACGCTAGAGGCGCCTCTGTTGTTGATGGCTTCTTGCTGCTAGATTGATGTAGCATTTTAGTAGAAGCAGTCATCCATTGCTTGCTAGCTAGCCAATATGATAACATTTAATTGGTTGCAAATGACAACGTAATGGCGTCTTTACAATGCTTCTTGTTTTCGTTCGTTAGCCATCTTTCCGTCTGATTCAGAACCCTTGACAGTTAAGTAAGTTGGCTTGTTAGTTAACCAAAGGCTTTTCATATTACTGGATAACTGGCTAACTGTGTCACATCTTTCTGAACATAACCTGTGCATTGTTGTTAACTTGATTAGGAGGTGTTGGAAAATAGCTAGCTCTGGTCTAGTAACGTTAGTGGACGGATGCACACTAATGGCCTGGACCAGAGCTACAACATAGTTAGCTACAAGCAGGTCAGCGTAAGTGGCACCTCCATAATACAGTAATTCTTCATTTCAGATGGCAGTCCCCTACAAAATCCCCAAGAGAAAACAGCCATCAGAAGCTGACAACATGCACATGCAGTCCCCTCTCTCACGTCTCCGGGATACCTCCAGCCCATTCGAGGTATCCCATATAATTTCCATTTGAAGTGGACATAGCTCCAATGAACTGCATTTTCACACGGTGACTCGTTATTTGTGAATAAATGTTGTGCTTATATTTTCTCATGGTTATAAGTGAGATCGGCATAGCTATAAGGTATACACTGGGTGCACAAAACTTTAGGAACACTTGCTCTTTCCATGACAGACTGACCGTGTGAATCCAGTTGAAAGCTATAATCCCGTATTGATGTCACTTGTTAAATCCACTTCAGTGTAGATGAAAGCGATGAGACGGGTTAAAGAAGGATTTTTAAGCCTTGAGACAATTATGACATGGATTGTGTGTGTGCCATTCGGAGGGTGAATGGGCAAGACAGAAGATTTTTTCAAAGTGCCTTTGAATGGGGTATTGTGGTAGATGCCAGGCGCACTGGTTTGAGTGTCGAAGTGCACCGCTGCAGGGTTTTTCACGCTTCCCGTGTGTATCAAGAATGGTCCACCACCCAAAGGACATCCAGCCAACTTGACCCAGCTGTGGAAAGTATTGGAGTCAACATGGGCCAGCATTAGAGGTCGACCGATTTATGATTTTTCAATGCCGATACCGATTATTGGAGGACCAAAAAAAGTAGATACCGATTAATCGGTCAATTGTTATTTGATTTTTTATTTGTAAAAATGACAATTACAACAATACTGAATGAACACTTATTTTAACTTAATACATCAATTTAATCAATTTAGCCTCAAATAAATAATGAAACATGTTCAATTTGGTTTAAATAATGCAAAAACGGCCTCCCGGGTGGCACAGAGGTTAAGGGCGCTGTTCTGCAGCGCCAGCTGTGCCACCAGAGACTCTGGGTTCACACCCAGGCTCTGTCGTAACCGGCCGCGACCGGGGGGCAACGCACAATTGGCCTAGCGTCGTCCGGGTTAGGGAGGGTTTGGTCGGTAGGGATATCCTTATCTCATCGCGCACCAGCGACTCCTGTGGTGGGCCGGGCGCAGTGCACGCTAACCAAGGTTGCCAGGTGCGTGGTGTTTCCTCCAACACATTGGTGCGGCTGGCTTCCGGGTTGGATGCGCGTTGTGTTAAGAAGCAGTGCGGCTTGGTTGGGTTGTGTATCGGAGGACGCATGACTTTCAACCTTCGTCTCTCCCGAGCCCGTACGGGAGTTGTAGCGATGAGACAAGATAATAACTACTAAACAATTGGATACCACAAAATTGGGGAGAAAAAAGGGCTAATTTTAAAAAAAAATTAATAATAATGCAAAAACAAAGTGTTGGAGAAGAAAGTAAAAGTGCAATATGTGCAATGTAAGAAAACTAAAGTTTAAGTTCCTTGCTCTGAACATGAGAACATATGAAAGCTGGTGGTTCCTTTTAACATGAGTCTTCAATATTCCCAGGTAAGAAGTTTTAGGTTGTAGTTATTATAGGAATTATAGGACTATTTCCCTCTATACCTTTTGTATTTCATTAACCTTTGACTATTGGAGGTTCTTATAGGCACTTTAGTATTGCCAGTAACAGTATAGCTTCCGTCCCTCTCCTCGCTCCTCCCTGGGCTCGAACCAGGAACACAACAACAACAGCCACTCCCGAAGCAGCGTTACCCATGCAGAGCAAGGGAAACAACCACCCCAAGGCTCAGAGCGAGTGACGTTTGAAACACTATTAGCGCCCGCTAACTTGCCAGCCTTTTCACTTCGGTTACACCAGCCTCATCTCGGGAGTTGATAGGCTTGAAGTCATAAACAGCGCAATATTTGACGCACAACGAAGAGCTGCTGGCAAAACGCATGAAAGTGCTTAGAATAAATGTTTACGCGCCTGCTTCTGCCTACCACCGCTCAATCAGATACTTGTATGGTCAGTCAGATTATACGCAATGCAGGACACGCTAGATAATATTTAGTAATATCATCAACCATGTGTAGTTAACTAGTGATTATGATTGATTGTTTTTTAAGATAAGTTTAATGCTAGCTAGCAATTTACTTTGGCTTAACTGCATTCGCGTAACAGGCAGTCAGTGGATTGCAACGGTCGTTATTGCTTTGGACTAGTTAACTGTAAGATTGGATCCTCCGAGCTGACAAGGTGAAAATCTGTCGTTCTGCCCCTGAACGAGGCAGTTAACCCACCGTTCCTAGGCCGGGATTGAAAATAAGAATGTGTTCTTAACTGACTTAAATAAATAAAGGTGTAAAAAATATATAAAAAATTGGCAAAATTAGTGTCCAAAAATACCGATTTCCGATTGTTATGAAAACTTGAAATCGGCCCTAATTAATCAGCCATTCCGATTAATCGGTTGACCTCTAGCCAGCATCCCTCTGGAACACCGTTGACACCTTGTAGAGTCCATGCCTCAACAAACTGAGGCTGTTCTGAGGGCAAAAGAGGGTGCAACTCAATATTAGGTGTTCCTAATAAAATACTGTATAAGTCATGCTAATGAAACCTCCCCAAGTGCCGCCCAAATAACTCTACCTACATGTACATATTACCTTGACTAACCGGTGCCCCCGAACATTGACTCTGTACCGGTACCCCCTGTATATAATCTCACTATTGTTATTTTATTGCTGCTCTTTAATTACTTGTTCCTTTTAATTTCTTATTCATATTTTTTAAACTGCATTGTTGGTTAGAAGGCTTGTAAGTAAGCATTTCACTGTAAGGTTTACCTACACCTGTTGTATTCGGCGCATGTGACTAATAAAATTTGATTTGATTTTGAAATGGCACCCTATTTCCCAAATAATCAATGCACTACTTTTGACCAAAACCCACAGGGTGGCTAGTGCACAACTGGGACAATGGCAGAGGAGGCTGGTGGGAGGAGCTATAGGAGGATGGGCTCATTTTAATGGCTGGAATGGAATTAATGGAACGGTATCAAACATATGAGAACCACATTTGACTCTGTTCTATTAATTCCATTCCAGTCATTGCAAGGAGCCCATCCTCCCATAGTGCCTCCTACCTGCCTCCTCTGGAATAGGGTGCCATTTGCGACCCAACCCAAGGCTCTTCTCTAATTTAAACCGATCACTCTCAAGACACTTTAAAAGCTGTAGACCAATGTACTATGTATCCTATGGGTTAATAGTTATGCTGAAACAACACTGTGTGTCATTTCAGACAAGCTGGTGCAATGGCTCTTCAAATGGAAAAAGGCCTGAACAGGTTGGCTCTCTGAATGGACACATCCCCAGAGCAGGGAAACAGAGGTATGTATAGACATGATCTGTACATGGCTCTGGTCCATAGCATTCATGCTGCTGAGATTAATGAACAGCATCAACAAGTGACGTGACACACCGGGCCAGAGCTTATTTGGACAGTCCTGCTGGATTAAGAATGTCAATTATCTCTCCTAGATGACTTACTTGACTCACCTCTTGACACCGTTGGGAGTGTAACGTGTCAACAATGACACTCTCTCCACCACTTTTCTGCGCTTTCGCCTTGTGCCTGGTTTTCATTGGTTATTTTGTTGCCAGGATGCAGTGGTCATGGATATCGGCAGTGCTTACTGTTTTCAGTAGATGGTGCTCATCAACCAGTTAAATGTACCTGGTCAAAATGTCTAGTACAGTGTGTATAGCTGGAAATCATGATGACAAAACAAGTGCAGGTTATATTATACAGATGACATTACCGTTAATGTTGAAGTCGGAAGTTTACATACACCTTAGCCAAATACATTTAAACTCAGTTTTTCACAATTCCTTACATTTAATCCTAGTAAAAATGCCCTGTCTAAAGTCAGTTAGGATCAAAACTTTATTTTAAGAATGTGATATATCAGAATAATAGCAGAGATAATGATTTACTTCAGCTTTTATTTCTTTCATTACATTCCCAGTGGGTCAGAAGTTTACATATACTCAATTAGTATTTGGTAGCATTGCTTTAAATTGTTTAACTTGGGTCAAGCGTTTCGGGTAGCCTTCCACAAGCTTCCCACAAGAAGTTGGGTGAATTTTGTCTCATTCCTCCTGACAGAGCTGGTGTAACTGAGTCCGGTTTTTAGGCCTCCATGCTCGCACACGCTTTTTCAGTTCTTCTCACAACTTTTCTATTGGATTGAGGTCAGGGCTTTGTGATGACCACTCCAATACCTTGACTTTGTTGTCATTGTGGTCACTGTGGTCACTTGGGGTCATTGTCTATTTGGAAGACCCATTTGCGACCAAGCTTTAACTTCCTGACTGATGACTTGAGATGTTGCTTTAATATACCCACATACTTTTCCTGCCTCGTGATGCCACCTATTTTGTGAAGTGCACCAGTCCCTCGTGCAGCAAAGCACCCCCAAACATGATGCTGCCACCCACGTGCTTCACGTTTGGGATGGTGTTCTTCAGCTTGCAAGCCTCCCCCTTTTCCCCCCTAACATAACGATGGTCATTATGGCAAACAGTTCTATTTTTGTTTCATCAGACCAGAGGACATTTCTCCAAAAAGTATGATCTTTGTCCCCATGTGCAGTTGCAAACCGTAGTCTGGCTTTTTTTATGGCGGTTTTGGAGCAGTGTTTTTTTCCTTGCTAAGCGGCCTTTCAGGTTATGTCGATATAGGACTCGTTTTACTGTGGATATAGATACTTTTGTACCGGTTTCCTCCAGCATCTTCACAAGGTCCTTTGCTGTTGTTCTGGGATTGATTTGCACATTTCGCACAAATTTACGTTAATCTCTTGGAGACAGAACGCGCCTCCTTCCTGAGCGGTGTCACAGCTGCGTGGTCCTGTGGTGTTTATACTTGCGTACTATTGTTTGTACAGATGAACGTGGTACCGTCAGGTGTTTGGTAACTGCTCCCAAGGATGAACCAGACTTGTGGAGGTCTACACTTTTTTTTCTTTTTTCTGAGGTCTTGGCTGATTTCTTTTGATTTTCCCATGATGTCAAGCAAAGAGGCACTGAGTTTGAAGGTAGGCCTTGAAATACATCCACAGGTACACCCCCAATTGACTCAAATTATGTCAATTAGCCTATTAGAAGCTTCTAAAGCCATGACATCATTTTCTGGAATTTTCCAAGCTGTTTAAAGGCACAGTCAACTAAATGTATGTAAAGTTCTGACCCACTGGATTTGTGATTCAGTGAATTATAAGTTAAACAATCTGTCTGTAAACAATTGTTGGAAAAACTACTTGTGTCATGGACAAAGTAGATGTTCTTACCGACTTGCCAAATCTAGAGATATTTGTAGAGTGGTTGAAAAATGAGTTTTAATGACTCCAACCTAAGTGTATGTAAACTTCTGACTTCAACTGTATATGGTATTGATGTAGTTCCTGAGATGTTAGATAGACTTTGCTGAGACTTTGATCATTGTTTGCTTGTTTGCAGCACTCCTAACAGGCTAGTTCTGAGGGATGTCTGTGAAGCGCGTCTTGGACCTGGCCAATCAGACAAATGGACCTCCAGCCAGTCAACAGGCTTCCAGAGACCAGCTCAGACCCCAGAACACCATCCAGTTGCCAGCCAGAGAGGGAATTCCCCAGAGCACAGCAAATGGAGAGAAACCCATATGCCCAGCACTCTGCGGAGATCACCCGCTCGCTGTCAGCTAGCAGTCAACGGAACAACTAAGAAGCAGACGGAGTCTCTGACTCATAAGAAGCCACCTCACATCCAATCAAGCCCTGTGACATCATCAACACACAAAGCTGAACAAAGACTCCCAGCAGCCTCTCCTCCCTGCTTCAAAAATGGGTATGTCATCAGGGCGGCATGTAGCCTAGAGGTTAAGAGCGTTGGACCAGCAACTGAAAGGTTGCTGTTTTGAATCCCAAAGCTGACTACGTGAAAAATCTGCCAATGTGCCCTTGAGCAAGGCACTTAACCCTAATTGCTCCTGTAAGTCGATATGGATAAATGTAAAATAAAATTACAATGTAACAGATTGATAACTGAAAAACGGATAACTTTACGTCTAGGAATTAGAACGTAGTTGATTTTTTGATTCTGCTTGTTCGGTTCACACTTGTTCTGGTATCTGTCAGTCTGTCAGAACTAGAAGTGACACCAACCATAGAAATCTATACTTGGAATCATTTGAACTGATTGTACCGTTGTCCTCCACTAGATGGCGCCCTAAGAGGGCATCAGACACACTGTGCCGGGACAAGAATCAAGAGACTGGGTGTGTGTCGCCACTGCTCAAGACGCGCCGTGCAGAGTTCAGTGGTCAGTGTCTTACACACACACACACAGAGAGTTCATTGGGGTGGAATCCTAGCTTACCGTTCAATCTTTCTCACACAGTCCAAAACAATCCCGAGACAATGTGCTCAGCTTAGGGAGGCCTGATGAAGAAAATCTACACTTGTGGATGCTATGCTATTTTTGTAAAACATTTATTTGTCTAAAAACATTTGTCTTAAATCTCGGTGCTCAGTCTAGGCTGTAGATCCACAGCAGTTGGAGGCCGCTTATATCTACATTGTCTTAACCAATTAAGGGTCAAACATACTTGTGTAATCAAGGTTTTTCCTCGTTAAGTGTTTTGTTGGAGTTTCAAATAAAATGTTATTGGTCACATACACATGGTTAGCAGATGTTAGTGCGAGTGTAGCGAAATGATTGTGCTTCTAGTTCCGACAGTGCAGTAATATCTAACAAGTAATCTAACAATTTCACAACAACTACCTTACAAGTGTAAAGGAATGAATAAGAATATGTACATATAAATATATGGATGAGCGATGGCCGAACGGCATATGCAAGATGCAGTAGATGGCATAGAGTACAGTATATACATATGAGATGAGTAATGTAGGGTATGTAAACATTATATAAAGTGGCATTGTTTAAAGTGACTAGTGATACATCCAATTTTTTATTATTAAAGTGGCTAGAGATTTGAGTCAGTATGTTGGCAGCAGTCACTCAAATGTCACTTAATGTCTGATAGGCTTGAGATAGAAGCTGTTTTTCAGTCTCTCGGTCCCAGCTTTGATGCACCTGTACTGACCTCACCTTCTGGATGATAGCGGGGTGAACAGGCAGTGGCTCGGGTGGTTGTTGTCCTGGAGGGCAGGTAGTTTGCCCCCGGTGATTCATTGTGCAGACCTCACTACCCTCTGGAGAGCCTTACGGTTGTGGGCGGAGCAGTTGCCGTACCAGGCGGTGATACAGCCCGACAGGATGCTCTCGATTATGCATCTGTAAAAGTTTGAGTGTTTTTGGTGACAAGCCAAATTTCTTCAGCCTCTTGCGGTTGAAGAGGCACACTGTCTGTGTGGGTGGACCATTTCAGTTTGTCCGTGATGTGTACGCCGACGAACTTCAAACTTTCCACCTTCTCCACTACTGTCCTGTTAATGTGGATAGGGGGGTGCTCTCTCTGCTGTTTCCTAAAGTCCACGATCATCTCCTTTGTTTTGTTGAGTGTGAGGTTATTTTCCTGACACCACACTCCGAGGGCCCTCACCTGCTCCCTGTAGGCCGTCTCGTCGTTGTTGGTAATCAAGCCTGCCACTGGAGTGTCGTCTGCAAACTTGATGATTGAGTTGCAGGCGTGCATGGCCACGCAGTGATGGGTGAACAGGGAGTACAGGAGAGGGCTGAGAGCGCACCCTTGTGGGACCCCAGTGTTAAGGATCAGCGGAGTGGAGATGTTTTTTCCTACCCTCATCACCTGGTGGCGGCCCATCAGAAAGTCCAGGACCCATTTGCACAGGGCCGGGTCGAGACCCAGGGTCTCAAGCTCAATGACGAGTTTGGAGGGTACTCTGGTGTCAAATGCTGAGCTGTAGTCAATGAACAGCATTCTTACATAGGTATCCCTCTTGTCCAGATGTGTTAGGGCAGTGTGATTGCGATTGCGTCGTCTGTGGACCTGTTGGGTCAGTAAGCAAATTGGAGTGGGTCTAGGGTGTCAGGTAGGGTGGAGGTGATCTGATCCTTCACTAGTCTCTCAAAGCACTTCATGATGACGGAAGTGACTGCTACGGGGCGATAGTCGTTTAGCTCAGTTACCTTAGCTTTCTTGGGAACAGGAACAATGGTGGCCCTCTTGAAGCATGAGTAGTGGGGTTAACGTTTAGCAGGTGTTGCTGTGTCTAACCAAACCTCCCCCTGCGTTTCCCTCTTCTTCTATATTGTGTTGGCAAGCCTGACCATTTTCCTGGTTGGATAAACAAATGCTTAACTTTATGGCCTTGTTAAAAATGCCTGCAGTAAACAATCTCTTTCCTTCAGACTGCTTTTCTTTTAACTCTTTCTCGTTCAGGAGACACAACATTTAGCTGTGTGCTTTAGCCAACTCCTGTGGCTATCGCTGTCATGTCATACATGTAGGCAAGCAGGCTACTGTCTCTTCAACAAGGGTCAAAATGGAACTGTTGTGTTTCGTTGTTTCGGTTCCCGCTGAGGCCACCCATACGAAAACGTTTATCAAAGTCACTTTGGATAAAAGTGTCTGCTAAACGGCATATATTTTAGTATTCATTGTCTGTTTTACATCTTCCTCAGGAGATTCCCAAATGTCTGTGAGATGCAGCCCAGTGCAGTCGGAGCAGGATTCTGCATCAGAACCATCTCCAGAAAGAGAGGTGGACAGTTCCTCAAAGACGGACGACAGGCTCTCTGTCTCCCCAGGAGACTCAACATGGAGGAGACATGACTCTGGGATGAATGGATCTCCTCCACAAAACACAGAGGTAGGACTATAGCTGTGTCTCAAGTGGGACCCTCTTCCCTAGATAGTGCACTATAGTTAATAGGATGCCGTTTGGGACACATACAGTTGACTGGCCTCAGGATTCACATAAATATATGTCTAGTGAAAAACAATTGCTTATACTTACTAGTCTGGTACATAGTTATTGGTCGTAACCATACTTGTTCGCTAGCTAGGATGAGCGTTAGCTAGCTTTTTCAAGCAATGTTAGTGTTGGCTAACTCAGTGTTGCTAGGTCTATTCCTCACAGTGAAATGACAACAGTGAACAGTGAAGTTGCTTAACTTCCACCCTATACAGATAGTCCTGATTCAGCTGAGCTGGTAACTCCATATCTTGCAACAGGATAACACCCCAGGGTGGCTTGGTCTATAGAATAGTATAGAGTCTATAGTATAGAGTCTATAGTATAGAGTCTTGTAAAGTGTGGCCGTTGAAAACAAACTGTAGCGAACTATATGAGAACTAACTGGTTAGTGTAGGTGCATTTGCAGGCTCATACGTTTTCGTTTAGGATTTATTTGTATTTTTCTAGTTGATTGTAATCATTTCTAGGGGATTTTCTGTTAGGTTAACCCCTGTGACTAATAGTCCTACCTGGTATGCTTTCAGAAGGAGGGGAAGGGAAGTTCAGGATCACTGCAGAACCAGATCAAGAAGACTAGTGGTTCACCAGGGACGGGCCCCAGGGGAAGTGTCCCTGTCCCCGCAGGCCACCGAAGCCAGAGCCCAGATAGTGACGACCCTCCCGACCGCCCCTTGATGTCATGGGCCAGAGGTGCATCCACAGGGTCCCCGAGACACCCCCTCTCCGCTGTGGCTTCAGTGACCCAGGCCACACAGGAGAAACGTTTTTCCTTTAGCAGGCCTCCCCTACGGGCTAACCTCACAGACAGAGAGAGCAGGCCTCCCCTCCGGGCTAACCTCACAGACAGAGAGAGGAGGCCTCCAACCAAGTGTCTCTCCCTCCATCTCAGGCTGAGGAGGCCCAAGCCCACTTCCACAGAACCTAGTAAGTTGACCCACTGTTGAACCCTTCAAAGCATATTGATCAGAACATACCACATCACGCATAGACTGGCGGTATGACGTCACATACTACTCTGTAATATGAGTGTTGTTACGCTGAACCAACATTATAAACGAAGCAAAATGCCCTCCTCACCCAGTGGTGTCAGTATAGAATATCATCCGACACCAATGGATGAACAGGCGAGGAAGTGGTTTCAGCTGTATGTCTTAGTGGGGTTCAGGGCCATTGCATAACAGACTGGCTAGTATCATGATACTCCATACTAAAACAATACCACAACAACAACAGAAAGAAGGCGTATTAGACAAATTCCCAGAATGGCACTTGATCCAGACAGATAAACTCAGCTACAGTTTTGCAATCAGTTTGACTTAGTTTTTACTAATCTAAGTACCAAACAACATAATGGTCATTTATTTGAATGGTAAATCTGCATTGATAAACCGGGTGAATCAAGATGTAGCCTAGGTCTATTCACAATACAGGTGAATGCATAATATTCAACAGGATTGTGTGCATTGAGCTTGTTGTAGCTGATATTATGGGGCTACAGATGATAAGCAAATCCTTTCCATTTAGGACTTATTTTATTGGCAACTGTTAGAACATATTATTTTATTGACAACTGTTAGAACATATTATTTTATTGGCAACTGTTAGAACATATTATTTTATTGACAACTATTAGAACATATTATTTTATTGACAACTGTTAGAACATATTATTTTATTGACAACTGTTAGAACATATTATTTTATTGGCAACTGTTAGAACATATTATTTTATTGGCAACTGTTAGAACATTATTTTATTGACAACTGTTAGAACATATTATTTTATTGGCAACTGTTAGAACATATTATTTTATTGGCAACTGTTAGAACATTATTTTATTGACAACTGTTAGAACATATTATTTTATTGGCAACTGTTAGAACATATTATTTTATTGACAACTATTAGAACCTATTATTTTATTGACAACTATTAGAACATATTATTTTATTGACAACTATTAGAACATATTATTTTATTGGTAACTGTTAGAACATATTATTTTATTGGCAACTGTTAGAACATATTATTTTATTGTACTGATCAACATTTGCAGAAGAAGAAGCAATATCTTTTATCAAAGTGTGCGGTGTCTCTTTAAGAAAGTAATGAGGTCATTTGCAAGGCAGAATGTGGCTGTGGAATCTGACTTTGTGGCTATGCAAACCAGACTGGAGGCGAGGGAGACTCGTAAATTCACTCTGGCTAGAGCAGATTAAAAACGGATGAATTTACAAATGTGCAACACCTGTTGAATATTACCGGTGTCAGTAAACGTTGGCAAAAAAACATAACTAAATTGTTGCCAGAATCACAGTTAGTCACCAACGCTCTAGATAACATGAAAACAGCCTAATCAGCTCTGCTAGGGCGAGTAAAATGGTCAGAGTGAGGTGTTCTCTCATTTATCTCTGGAAGTAGCTAGCCAGCTACAGAACGCTCGGATCAACCTTTCTCCTCAGCCTGAGCGTCCAGTGTACACTCTGAACGCTCCCGAGTGTGAAACACTCTGAATTTACGAACGACCCAGAGCACATTCTGACACACTGGAAGCAATTTACAGGGAAACTCCCTCTGTTGGCATGGTGCACCACCACCATGGCGTTAGAATGGATCCTCTGGAAGGACCAAAGCTCCACCCCTATAGCCAACACTAACCTTAACTTCTATGCAACTAAGCCACGCCCATAGCCACTGATTGGATCTGTGGTGAGCTGCATCCTTAGCGAGGACCTGTCCTGCAGAGACCCATGGGCTTCCTCTTTCTAGCGGAGTCTTGGCCCTTCAAATCCACAGTGATTAGGTAGTAACGAGTACAGGAGCCTTCATAATGATGACGACATGGGGAGCTGGGGAGCCAAGAAGCGGTTGGAAGAGAGAGGAAACTCAAGCTTCGGTTTGTAATTTTCGGTACAGGCAATATTTGCCATTAAAATATATTTCTGTCAACATGGGGCTCGGGCATCACCAGGGGAATGATGAGGACACAACGTCCGATGAGGATCCTCATCTGGTCTGCATTTGTTCTCTCTTCTCCTAATGGGTCCTAGTTACAGCTTTACAAGCTCTTTGTGGTCAGAGATGTGTAGCCAGAGGCGGGCCTGGGAAACCATCAGCTGTCAGCGGTGCTGAGAGATTAATGCCTGGCTCCACCGCAGAGGGGTGGCTCACTTTTTTTGAGGTGTGTGTGTGTCTTCACATGCACTCAAAGTGCTGACAAGGAAGATATCATAGTGATAACGAGAGAAGACTTGGTTATTCTCAGTCCCCTTTGTCCCTCCATGAGAGAGAGAGAGAGAGAGAGAGAGAGAGAGAGAGAGAGAGAGAGAGAGAGAGAGAGAGAGAGAGAGAGAGAGAGAGAGAGAGAGAGAGAGAGAGAGAGAGAGAGAGAGAGAGAGAGAGAGA
Source organism: Oncorhynchus mykiss (assembly GCF_057628025.1). Taxonomy (NCBI): domain Eukaryota; kingdom Metazoa; phylum Chordata; class Actinopteri; order Salmoniformes; family Salmonidae; genus Oncorhynchus; species Oncorhynchus mykiss. Next base: position 5,056,287 of record NC_143028.1, read on the forward strand.
GAGAGAGAGAGAGAGAGAGAGAGAGAGAGAGAGAGAGAGAGAGAGAGAGAGAGAGAGAGAGAGAGAGAGAGAGAGAGAGAGAGAGAGAGAGAGAGAACTTTCAAGTCTCAGTCGGTGGTAGAGCATGGAAAGGAGCTCCTGCTCTCAACTCCAGGCACAGTCAGTGTGCCAGCGATAGATAGGGGCGGGCGGGTGGAGCATGGCGCTGCAACACCAGGGTTATATGGAGGAGGGGGGGGGAAGACAAGTAGTCACCCAGATTACTGTGGCTAGCCAAAGCTCCCTATAAAGCCCATTAGTCCTGTGTCTGTCAACTGGCACTTGACCCACACTGTCCCAATCCCCTTCCCCCCTCCACTTCCCCCTCTAACTCTGGGTCCTTCCGCTGCTACCAGGAGCTTCTAGTCCCCCTTTAAATGAACCCATGGACTTTGTGTGAGCAGCTAACAACCATCTCCAGCTAGGTCAGTGATCCTATGTCAGGACCTGTACAATGTAGGCTAATCTGTATTTATGTCAAAGGTATTGGTGAACAACATGATGTAGTGAACAATATTACGTACTTCATCATAATCAATGTGATATATTAAAAGGGGAGGTGCATTTAAAAATGTGATTATTCTTAAAAAAAGATGATGCTATTTTCACACTGTCTTAATATCACTGAAATTATGATAATGCCCTTTTTGTGTAAGAGATGTTAGAAAACAATGCCTTGAATTTCAGCTTGTTCTGGTGGGATGGAACTTTTGGCCCACAGCATGACATCACAATGTGATCTGATTATAATAGACCAATGACTGTTCATCTGGGTAAGGGGATGGACTCTAGACCATCCTATCAGCCAATCAGGGCTGTCTATGTAAATATCTCCACATTTGTTTCCTAACTCCCACACGATCAGACAGAGTGTTTGAAGGGCGAAAGGAGGCTCAGGGAAATGCACTCAGTTCCTGATGTTTGGTATACTCAGTGTAAATTATAAAAAAAGATATATGTTGGAGTTATTTTCATTAACAGACAGTGATTTATAAGACATACAGTGATTTAAAAATAAAATTACAAAGACTGCTTGGGGGCTTTAAAAATCGCTCATCCTCCCTACAGTGTATTAGCTAATCATTCATCAAAGTAGTCATCTTGAATACAAATATATACCACTCCAATCCTCTTAAGTCTTTCACTGACTGTTAGTGTGCCAGCAACTGACACACTCATTAACACACTGACTTGGAAGTGACAGTCTCAGTCGGTGGTAGAGCATGGAAAGGAGCTCCTGCTCTCAACTCCAGGCACAGTCAGTGTGCCAGCAGCTCCTTTGTGAAGCCACCCCATTGACACACTAACTAACGGTGTCAGTGTCACTTCAAGGTGCCAGTCCCAGTAGGTGGCACCATAGATATACAACAGTTATGGGTGGTACAGCAGGACAAGTTGCTCCAGTTCTGGCTAGCTCAGCGCTGAGCGTCACACTCCAGATGACTCCCTGGCAAGCCTATTACCCTGGGCCCACCAACCCCAGCCTTGGCATGGACCGACCTCAATGTGTGTAGGCACCTTACTATATACAGTACAATCCCCTCACCTACAGACTGGTGTCTCTCTCTGTCTCTCTCTCCTCTCTCTTCCTTCATTTTGAAAGGAAGGCTAGTATATTCTGGGTGTAGTTATCTTCCGCTTATCATTTAAGCCCAGTGTTTTTACACCCAGCTGCTGCAACAGACCACTGGCCTGTAATATTATCAGTTCCCCTTGTTTGTTTAACGACAGTGTATAATCACCATACTAAGTCGAGTGTCTCTGTGTGTCAGTTGTGCTTTCCAGTGAGGATGAGGAGGACATAGATGATGAAGAAGAGTGCCCCAGGCTGAAGACCCCACAACAGAGCCCCAGGCAAGGCCAACCCACCCCAGAAGAACATGTACCCAAACAGGTAGGAGGGATGGGGGGGGGCGGCATGTGTCTTTAATGATCATGGTACATCATCACATGGCATAGGCCTATTCACTTTAAGTGAGTAGAATTCTAATGATATGGTTCTAATTCCATGGTTGCCTGGACAAATAACATATTGTCTGGTTTCGAATAATATTAGAGCCTTTTGACAGTCAGAGAGCATCAAATCAAGCAAACAAATCAAGATGGACATGTTTATATGCAGTACTCAGAGAGGACAGTGCTCAGAGAAGACAGCTATTTCAGACTTGGATTGAGAGGTCAGACTTGGAGAAGACAACATTGTAGCCTGTATCACGACTGAGGTGAGGTTTGCCAGCTCTTGTCAGCTAACTGCCTGTCTGTAACACATGTAGAGGTTTAGCTAGCTAGCAGACAGTGGGGATTGGGAATGTGTAAGTAATAAAAGAAACCAGTCTGGTGCTGTGAGATAATTAGTAGTAGAAAGGCTCCCCAGTGGATGTTTTAGAAGAAGCAGGTAACTCTGGTTAAGATCCAACATGTTTGTTATTGTGTTTCGGGACGCTGTAGAGGAACAGATGTAACCCCTGTTGTTGAGCATATCGAATAGAGCTTCCCATCTCTGTTCTAGGATTTCTGTGTTGCTCAGTGCAGTGTCTCTTCTTTTACTGTAGCTGGAGGGACCTAGCTGAAAGGCCTCCACCTTAAACTCCACCCACTGTAACTTGTTGCACCTAAAAGACAAGACATCACCAATTGAAAACATTCTAGGAAATCGTGGTCGATTTAAAGCATTTGCTTCTAGGAAAGCCTTTGTTTCATGCCTGGGAAAAAATCTATTTAAGCAGTTGAGGTGGATATGAGGTGTTTCATGCAATGCTGTGAATTATTTCAATGTGTGCCGGTGCCTCTGTGTTGTGATTGACAGGCTGGAGAGAAGGTCACGGGGTCACAGAGCATATCGGAGCACCAACCTGGCAGCACACAGCCACTGCCTCCTATCATGGAACTGTCCTTCTCTACACTGCACGCTGGGGTGGTCCGAGCGCAGGCCAATGGAAACCTGGTGGTAAGACACTTTGGCTAGTGGTGTGTGTGTGTAGGTCACTCTATCTTTGTGTACACATAGGCGCGTGCTTGTGCTCCACATTCAAAATTAGCTGAGCATAATACCTGTGCGTTCCAAATGTGTGTCTCAGTTGAAGCCTTTATGAATGTAAGACAGAAACAACCAGGTTCTTTCCCCACTGTCCTGATTTCACATCAATATTTCCCCAGCTTCTTTCTTTCTTTCCATGCTCTCTTCCAGATAGCTTCCCCCTTAATGTGATTGGCCCATCACTAGTTTTTGTTCCTGGTTTATATTTTAATAAAGGACATGTGTTGTCCAACGTCTTAATGGGCCAGTCCTCACAAAATAGGGCACTGATGGGACGGATGGAGAGAGCTGTAATAAAATAGAAGATCAAATATGTGTCTCTACTTTGAACACTTGGAACACAACCTTCACTGGCAGTCTCAAAAACCCACATGCCAGTCTCTTACTGGGACAATAACATGATAAGCAACTCAAGACCATAACTGGCAAAACATCGGCAGTTTATCACCAGGTGTTCTCCAAACTCCCATCAAACGGCCATAAAATCCTTTAACAAGCAATTAAGAAATAGTGTGGTGCTAATGACAGAGTCCCGCGGTGAATTAAACCGTGGTCAGTGAGTCCGGAGCAGTTGCCTTGTGGTCAATAGATTACTGTGTCAAACTGTTGTTGTTTTCCACTGTAAGGTCAGCAAAACAACAGGGAAGTCCCCATTGCCTATTTTATTTATTTACTTATTTAGCTGCTTTTGTCATGTCTGGAAACTTTCCTTCCATTGTTGAACGAGGTCTTTTTTATTGACAACCATTTTAAACAGAATATGTATTATTCTATTATGATTGGTATTGTTTCCATAGCAACCATGATAAACATGTCCAATGTGACTACCTATTCAATCCTTTCAGATCTACACAAGTGCATCTGGTCTGGGCTAGGGGAATACGGGTCTAGGGGAATAAGGTTCTAAAGGTTGGTCAAGACTGAGCATCAGGGTCAGGGGTCAGTCTACCCTCCTTAATATATAAACCCAACAGGATGCTTTATAATATCCCTCCACCTGTCTTCAATCTCTTCTCCTCCTTTACCTCTTCTCTAATCAGCTATTTTATTCATCCTCCCTCTTATTACATACCGTAATGACAACATGTCAGCATTTTCCTCCTGCTAATATATTTAATCTCCCTCCTCTTTTTGTAGGTAACAGATGATGGCATCACTCTACCGCTGAAAGGTAATCACTGACAGCTTGACATTGCAGCTGTGTGTATGTGTGGTGGAGTATGACCTAGTCTAATGATCAGATGGGGGAAGATGATAAAAAGCTCTCAAAAAGCCTCAGAGGGTGAAGTCACTGTGTGTTTTAGTCTTTACTGCAACACAGTCCTTCCCTTCCCCAGGGGGATCAGATGGGCTCCATAGCCTCGCTGAGCCACCCTCTTCCTGCTGCCGTCATAGACTGCGGCCTCATGAGACTTAGGTCAAGGTATTCAGATGAGGAGGGCAGCGGGCAGATGAGTGGCAGTCTGTTTGTGCCATCGTGCCAACTCCTTGGCCCTCATTGTCATGCTAAACATGTTTGGCTTGACAATAAGCAAATGAGTTGGCAAGAGCACAATCAGATCTGGAACCAGGCTAGTGAAGTCAGACTGGAAAACACACTTCTGTTCTGAAAGTGTAGTGCTGAAATCCATTGTCCAGCAAGGAAAGGTAGTTGGCCAGTACGATGCAAAAAACTTGTTGTTAACGATTTACAGGTATTATATACATGTAGAAGGATCAGATCAGCCTATTCTATATTTAAGCAATAAGGCCCGAGGGGGTGTGGTATATGGTCAAAACAACTGTATACCACGGCTAAGTGCTGTTCTTAAACACGACACAACGCGGAGTGCCTGGATACAGCCCTTAGCCGTGGTATATTGGCCATATACCACAACCCCCTGAGGTGCCTTATTGCTATTATAAACTGGTTAACAATGTAATTAGAGCAGTTATACCCGTGGTATATGGTGAAATATACCACGGTTGTCAGCCAATCAGCATTCAGGGCTCGACCCACCCAGTTTGTAATATTAATTATGTGTAATGATTTAATTCCAGCCTGACGTTCCCTTAGATAACCCGTCTTTAATCCTTTATATAAATCTCATTACGGTTACTCTTGTTATTGTCCCATCGCTTACCCAGTTGTTTACTGTAGGTGAGCATGTAACGACCCTGGTCAACTGTCTGTGACCCTGTGAGGGTCACACACACGTGCCCCCATACACACACTTGCACCTGAACACACACACACCTCTACACATGTACCTGTTTTTCTCTGGACTGGGTTAGGGTTAAGAAGCTCAGCTTAGGGTTCTATTTACGTTTGGCGACGGTAGGCCATACTGGTCTGCACAACCTTTTCACCCCACTTGACTCCGGGTGAATCTGTGGATCCTACTAGTGTCCTAAGCTTATGTTGAGCAGGAGGTGGTCAGTTAGTGAGAGCATGGTGCTAGTAACTCCAGGGTCTTGGATTCTTAACCCCCGATAGTCAGTGTATTAGACAGTCTTTCTGCCTTCTCCAAAATACTGTAGAAGACCTTTAAATAAATGATAGAAATAATCCAACAAAAAAGACTTCCCTGTCATCAGTTATCCAGTAAGATCAAAACAGAATTATTACACCCTCCCCCTTCTCCAACAGATTCCAGGGTGTCATCCGAGGAGGAGGGGGGGCTGTCGGTGAGCCTGGTGGCGTCCCAGCTCAGAGGGTACGCGGTGTGGGACGGGGGTCTAGCCCAAGACGGGAGTCTCTTCCAGGGTTGTCCCGGCCGAGCGGCCCCCTCCCTGCTCTTCCTCTGGGTGTCTGAGGCCCAGGCCAACCTGGTACAGACAGAGCTCTCAGCCCTCCACCCCGTTACACTGCCTGGTAAGACTACTCTATCAACTGGGAGAACGAAGACAGAGAAATTAATTACAATGTTAGTTGAGACTTGAGAGTCCATGTAAGCTTTAAAAGAGCAGCCTTGAAAAAGAGATGTCAATCTCAATGTGACTTCCCTGGTTAAATGGAGGATAAATACATCTATAGTAATATGAATAGTGGGTCAACATATTTTCACCAGATGCAGAGAATTTGATGCATGAGGCGGAATAAATTGGGACTGGTGTTCCGTCCGAATCCAGAGGTGGATTAATTGAGTTAAAGGTTCAATCAAGCTGCGAAGGTCAACAGGAAAACAAACTTCTCAAGATTCTGCCTCCAAAACCTAAAGAAAGACAAGGAAGTGTAGAAGTGGTACGTTGTCCTTAATGTGGGCCAGTTACTGAGTATTACAACGCAGCACACCGCCATGACTCAACCACACTTTCTAGAGGAAAAAGTCATCACCTGCCAACGTGTGGAACAGTGTGTGTCTCTGTGTGTGCATCTGTCTGTGTGTTAATGTGTGTGTTCTCTCCTATTGTGGATATATAGGTCAGGCCTGTCCATTCCTCCTCCTGGTCCTAAGAGAACAGCTGGGTGATCTGCAGGCTGCTCTGCTAGCCTCCATGCTGGATGTAGAGGCCTTCCGTCAGGGCCGCTCCTACGACCTGAAGAGCCCCCTGTCCTGGGCAGACGGCCTGGCACTGATACACAGCTGTCCCCAGGACGCCCACCTCCTCACCCTGCTGGGGCAGAGCCTGCTGGCAGACCCCGGCCTGGGGACAGCAAAGGTCAGTATAGTCACTCAGGAGCTCAGAACTCTGTCTGTGTGTCTATATGCTTGACAGTGTGTATATACCTCTGTGCTCTTTCGTCCCCTGTCCCCCACAACTCTCCATTCCTCTGCCTTAAGATGCAGGCTCAGCCTCAGAGGTATAAATTGATAAACCTGTTATAATAATGTCTGTGTTATTCAATCCACTGTGAGGTCTGGATGCTCAATATAAGGTTCTATGAAGGCCAGTTAGCAGCGCCAGCTAGAAGAAGTGGCCCTGTCAGCACCCACGCACACACACACACGCACGCATGCATGCACGCACGCACACACAGTGTGAGTGGCCCCTGACTCAGTTTTGATGAAGTGGCAGTGTCCAGCGAGGGGAGAGATGGGGAAATTGGAGGGATTGGGAGATTGAGGGATGGAGCTGTAGAGATTGGGAGACTGAGGGGTGGAGATGGCTTGTTGGATAGAGTTAGGTGGGGTTGGGATCACACCCAAACAGCAGCAGAAGTGTGCTTGGTCTCTACTCCCTCACAGGTCCTAGAAGGATGGAGGAATTACACAGGCAGTAAGGGATCTGGCTGGGCGAAGGTGTGTGTGTGTGGTGGGGATGATGAGTACGGCATGGGTGGTGTGTGTGTGTCCAGGGAGGGCCCAGGAACGTCAGAGTTTTTGGGGCCAGCTGGCATAGACCAAAGTAGGCCACCTCTTTGGGGTCTTTATGAGCTGGTTCCCTTGAACTCATCTGTGGAAGCAGCAACATGCACGCATTTTGCCACCAACTATCAATTATCTGTCCGTGTATGCAGGTACAAGATCTGAGTTAAAAGTACGAATAAATGAATAGGGCCTGATTTTTAAAAAAATGTAAAAAAAAAAAAAAAAAAACATTTTTATAAAAATAAGTCCAATGACTAAATCTGACATCCCGATTCTCGAACTGCAACACACAGACATGTACGGAGTTTGTGTCGACGCAGCTACCCTGTGTCTGCCCCTCCTGTTTGTTGTGGTGCTGAGTTTGCCGACTGTCCGCTGTACGTAAACACTTGGACAAATCCCTTTTCAACTCCGTGTGTCGTGGAAAGGTAAACACAAATTGTTTCAAGCTAACGTTAGCGAACATAAGATGGACATTCAGTGGACTCTAAAGTGCCAGCAGTTCACTCACATTTGCTAGTGAAATTATATTAAATGCAAGTACGAAAAATAACTGGTCGCATTTGTGCGATTGTGATATACATTTAATTCTGCGTCCCATTAGTTGTATTTTCCACGTAACATTGCGAGGATCACGCAACCTGATAGAATGTAAATGTAATTATGATCCACGTCACAAAAAGCATTACAAAAGTATAATAAAAAATCAATATTAACGTCTTGGCATTAAATGGAGTCGGGAGTTTAGAAGACTGCGCGATGAAGAATGAATGAGTGTCGGGTATTAGCTATAGAGGCAATGCTTCTAAAATGCCTTTGCACTAGATTTGAGATGTTATACATTTCGAAAATCTGAAATTATGTATGCGCTGCAAATAAATACAATAGGCAAGCGGACTAGAGAACAGCGTTCAGATTCTCTTGGCGGTAGCCTACTTAAGCTTTGTGTAGCCAGTTTGCGGTCTGTGTCGATGCGATCATTTGTTTTTGTTTTTATGTTTTCAAAATGATTTTGCTTTTAGTGTTGATTAGGAACCGTGTCTAAAAAGCCACTACTTGTGAGCTGGCCCTAGTGATTGGCCCAGTTTGAGAGGTGACAAGCGTTCCTATACTATAGCGACTAAACTTGGGCGCATGTGCTAAGAAAAACGTTATAGATACAAATGTTTTATCGTTGATAGGACATTTATACATTTTGTACCTAAACAAATAACTTGTTATTACTTGTTTAATAAAATTAAAACACAAGAATAAAGGCCCTTTGTGTGTTCTTTCTAATTAGATCTTGTTAGTGACTTTTACCATATGTGTAAATGGAATGCTGTGAAGAAAGAAAGTATTCCAACCTTTTTATAGACTTGATTTGGTACAATTCTATAATTGCGATCAGACTCACACACAGCGCGCATGGGGGTGAAAGAAAACCCAAATTCTGCAAGTTGAATCTCCAATTTGCCGTGTGCATCTGGTACTCTAACAAGTTGGACAGGGTTGGCAAGTCTGCAGCATGTCTGGCCAACACACACACAGTGAGTGGCGTCATCCTCTTCCTCTCTGCTGTTCATCATCAGAGCAGACCTTGACTTTATCATCTCGATCCCCCTCATTCTCATCACTCACCAAAACGTTGAATTTGATCACCCGTTCCCCTTGTCCAAAATACATTGGAGGACAATCCCCCATGCAGTCAGATGAATCTGTAGAGTCTGAGGTGTTTGACTGGGGTGATGACTTCTGGCGGGTGATTCTGTAATGTTTTTCTGTTCTGTTCTTGTTCCGATCAGGGGAGCCCCAGTCGGACCAGAGGGAACCACAGAAGCAGAGAGCCTTACTCCAGACTCAAGGGCCTGCTGCCCACCAGGTGAGGGCAGTATATCTTGCTGCCCACCAGGTGAGGGCAGTATATCTTGCTGCCCACCAGGTGAGGGCAGTATATCTTGCAGCCCACCAGGTGAGGGCAGTATATCTTGCTGCTCACCAGGTGAGGGCAGTATATCTTGCTGCCCACCAGGTGAGGGCAGTATATCTTGCTGCCCACCAGGTGAGGGCAGTATATCTTGCTGCTCACCAGATGAGGGCAGTATATCTTGCTGCTCACCAGTTTATTGTTATGGATGATTTTCAATGTAGAATATACTACCTGTTAGTATTAGTTGTTGTTGTTTACACATTAACTATTGGATCTCTTCATCATCAGGCTGATCCAGTACCCACCACTCCCTTCCAAAGGAGGAATCACTGTGACAACAGAGGACCTAGACTGTCTGGACAGCGGCCAGTTCCTCAATGATGTCATCATCGACTTCTACCTTAAGTGAGTTCTAGTGATCTGCCTGTGGACCAATGTTTTTCTCCTGTCATGTGAACATCTTAGCCACCTGGCAGACGTGTAACCTGTGATTATACAACGGGTGGATCTAATCCCGAATGCTGATTGGTTCAAACCACAACTAAGTACAATGAAGCAGGACTAAGGGGACTTTTCTGACCAGCAGCCCTTTGACAGGCTGACCAGCCAAAACCTAAAACTGACCATTATCATAACCAAACCCTAACATTAGCTTAATTTAACATATATGGAAATCAGCCATGTCCCCTTAGTTTAGCTCAGCCACACAGCATGTGACAGTCCAGCAAAACCTCTGTATCTTCCTGTCCCCTCAGGTATCTTCTCCTGGAGCGGGCCCCGGGGCCCCTGGCAGAGAGATGTCATGTCTTCAGCAGCTTCTTCCACAAGCAGCTGACCCGCCGGGACACGTCCCTGGAGGAGGAGGCTGCCATCCCGTAAGGAGATCAGCACTCAGCGTCTTTTATCGGCCGCGCGTCACATGGCGTCCTGCGGGGGGCTCATGTTTGGCTTTAGGCTCCTGGCGGCGTGCTCTACGTAGGCTGGTGGCTTAGTCACATGCTAACGATGTTAATGATGGTATTGACAGAAGTTAAGGAGCATTTTCCTCTTGTTAAGAGTATTGTTAAGAGATATTCTTCCTGGATTGTGATGGAAGGAGTAGTATGCGTTGCTGTGAAGTGTGTCCCCTCTCCTTCCTCTCAGGGCCAGGGACAGGAGACACCAGAGGGTGAGGACGTGGACCCGCCATGTTGACATCTTCAACAAGGACTACCTGTTTGTGCCGGTCAATCACAAGTGAGTGAGAATCATAGACACGCATGCACTCACACACACTCTCTCTCTCACACACACACACACACACACACACAGAGAGGGTAGAGCCAAGACTTGGACTAAGAACGACACCATTTCTGTCGACCTCGCAGAAACAGAATACTCTACCCTACACTATACTACACTGCCTTACCCTGCACTACACTGCCTTACCCTGCCCTACACTGCACTGCCCTACACTGCTTTACCCTACACTATACTACACTGCTCTATACTATGCTACTTTACACTACTCAACACTATTCTGTACACTACATTACTCTACACTACTCTACACTGCTCTACTGTACACTACTCTATACTACACTACACTACTCTGCTGTACACTACATGTCACAACATGACACCACACTCCATTGATTGGGGAAGACAGTGCTCTTTTCTTATTCCTTCCCTCTAGCTATCATGGCTCTGACAAGGAGACATGAAAACAGGGACATTAAACTGGAGCGGAGGCAGTGTCCAGGCAGGGCAGGGCTCCAGCATAGTGGAGATGAATGGATGTGGCCTGAGCTGTAGTCTCTGTCTGTCTGTGGGTGTGTGTACTAGTCTCAAGGCTGCGCTGGTGTTGAAACAGCCTCTGTCACGCCTGACAGAGACGGGGCCGGATGTGCGTACCTTCATTCATATGGCTGTGGAATGATGACGGTCTGGATGGAGTGCTGCACAGCGTTCCCTGTTCCCTCGACTCCCCACTTCACTTTAGGACCACAGTTGAAGGGTTTTAGTCTACATACTGTACCTTTGTCAACACGGTCTTCTGTTCCCGGCACAATGATTTAGAACCCTGGCTCAGTCCGTGGAGCGTGGCTCTTGCAATGCCAAGTGCTGTAGGTTCAATTCCTCCCATAGGGAAAATGTCTGCAGGCATGACACTGTCACTTTGGATATCAGTGTCTGCTAAATGGCATATATTATTATACAACAACTGCAGAGCTATTTTACATATCTTAATGGGTTTTCTATAAAAAAGCATCAGTGACAATAAGGAGCATTTTACTCTTGTTAAGAGTATTGTGTCCCCTGACGTGTAGCTGGAAAATGGGCTACGATACAGATACAGATTTATATTCTGACACGGTATGTTCCAGTATGTTCCTATACAAGAGAATCGGGCTAGGACAGGGGCCACAGCCAGGCTAGGACAGGGGCCACAGCCAGGCTAGGACAGGGGCCACAGTCAGGCTAGGACAGGGGACACAGCCAGGCTAGGACAGGGGACACAGCCAGGCTAGGACAGGGGACACAGCAGTTCCCTATAGTGTCTTGTGAATGCCATTTACTCCACTAGACTGACTGGTTTCTCTCTTTACACATTGAAACAACACATGTTGCTCTGTATGCTCTGTATTTCCATGATCAAATCCATCTATATGTGTAGATGAGAATGTAGATGCGGTAACACAGATCTCTGTATCCCCAGTCCATTACGCTTTCTCACCTAGGATAGGATACGATGAACTGTAATATCCCAGATTGTCTTAGACACACAGTACTGCTGTATACAAAATAGACACTGTACATTACACACTGTACATAATGTATACATTACCCTTATCATACACATTGAACACTTCTCATATAGCCACATACATTATACATTGCACATTCCCTTGTGTCTGATTCCCTTGTGTCTGATTCCCCAGAGCCCACTGGTACCTTGTGGTGATCTGTTTCCCTGGCCTGGAGCAGGCCCAGCATGAGGAGTGGTCTGGCCTAGCTGGAGTGGAGGCCAACGGAGGGAAGAGGAAATGCCAGTCCCAGGCTTCAACTGGGCCTTCTCCAGAAGCCAGCAACCCCAAACTGCAGAACGGAGCAGGTGCGTTGGACAGCGCCGATGCATTGTGTGTTTGTGATATTTACCTTGTCAGAATCTCACTTCTCTCACCAGGACCCTGTAATCGTGTTTCTAATCAACCCAGGTTGTGTTCACACGCTTTGTTTAACTTTAATGATCAAATTAACGTTGGGTTAGATCGTTTTTATTTTTCCTTAATATTGTTGGAAGGTAGCTAGTGGGCTTTTTAGGCTGCGATGTCAGTCCCTAACTACCCTTTAAAACCCTATGTTAGGGCTTATGTTGAAAACAACTGAAGACCTCTGAAAATGAGGTCTCTAAAAGAAACTGACGGTTAGTGGGTGTTCTAGCCATACCTGGATGTGATGTGTGTTATGTGTGCATGTTCATGCATGTGTGTAATTGAATCCCAACTGCAGATGGAATTATTTGGTTGGCCTGGTGGCTGTAGTTCAGGTCTAGCGTGTCCTCCATACCCAGCCAAGAAACACTGAGAAATAGAGCATGCACATTTGGCCATAACACCACAGAACAAAATCAAAGTAACTAAACATTTGCTGCTGATTTAAAAATGGTGTGTGTGTGTGTACGTACTTCAGGGGGAGCCAGTGGGAAACCTACATTGAAGCCCCACAACCCACCAGTAAATATCACCCTCTTTTGTAAATCAATAAAAAATTACAAAAAATATCAAATGTTTTGAGCATGTGTGCAACATTCTAAATTACATTATCCGAATTTTGAAGGCGTGTACCCAAGATGGTTGTCAGAGGGAGACCATCATTAAGAAGTGAGTGCATTAACTGTGAATGAATTGGCTGTACTTCCTCCATCTATAACAGTGTGTGTAGTATCACGGGGTTGTCTTCTCTCTGTAGACCCTGCATTCTCATCATGGACTCCCTGAAGATCTCTTACCATGAGAGCATCTATAAGCTCTTGCGGGAGTGAGTACTCTCTGTGTGTGTGTCTGTCGCGCTTGCATTGTTTTGTGTGTGTGTGTGATTCATATACAGTGCCTTGCGAAAGTATTCGGCACCCTTGAACTTTGCGACCTTTTGCCACATTTTTTTGGCTTCAAACATAAAGATATAAAACTGTATTTTTTTGTGAAGAATCAACAACAAGTGGGACACAATCATGAAGTGGAACGACATTTATTGGATATTTCAAACTTTTTTAACAAATCAAAAACTGAAAAATTGGGCGTGCAAAATTATTCAGCCCTCTTAAGTTAATACTTTGTAGCGCCACCTTTTGCTGCGATTACAGCTGTAAGTCGCTTGGGGTATGTCTCTATCAGTTTTGCACATCGAGAGACTGAAATTTTTTCCCATTCCTCCTTGCAAAACAGCTCGAGCTCAGTGAGGTTGGATGGAGAGCATTTGTGAACAGCAGTTTTCAGTTCTTTCCACAGATTCTCGATTGGATTCAGGTCTGGACTTTGACTTGGCCATTCTAACACCTGGATATGTTTATTTTTGAACCATTCCATTGTAGATTTTGCTTTATGTTTTGGATCATTGTCTTGTTGGAAGACAAATCTCCGTCCCAGTCTCAGGTCTTTTGCAGACTCCATCAGGTTTTCTTCCAGAATGGTCCTGTATTTGGCTCCATCCATCTTCCCATCAATTTTAACCATCTTCCCTGTCCCTGCTGAAGAAAAGCAGGCCCAAACCATGATGCTGCCACCACCATGTTTGACAGTGGGGATGGTGTGTTCAGGGTGATGAGCTGTGTTGCTTTTACGCCAAACATAACGTTTTGCATTGTTGCCAAAAAGTTCAATTTTGGTGTCATCTGACCAGAGCACCTTCTTCCACATGTTTGGTGTGTCTCCCAGGTGGCTTGTGGCAAACTTTAAAAGACACTTTTTATGGATATCTTTAAGAAATGGCTTTCCTCTTGCCACTCTTCCATAAAGGCCAGATTTGTGCAATATACGACTGATTGTTGTCCTATGGACAGAGTCTCCCACCTCAGCTGTAGATCTCTGCAGTTCATCCAGAGTGATCATGGCTGCATCTCTGATCAGTCTTCTCCTTGTATGAGCTGAAAGTTTAGAAGGACGGACAGGTCTTGGTAGATTTGTAGTGGTCTGATACTCCTTCCATTTCAATATTATCGCTTGCACAGTGCTCCTTGGGATGTTTAAAGCTTGGGAAATCTTTTTGTATCCAAATCCGGCTTTAAACTTCTTCACAACAGTATCTCGGACCTGCCTGGTGTGTTCCTTGTTCTTCATGATGCTCTCTGCGCTTTTAACGGACCTCTGAGACTATCACAGTGCAGGTGCATTTATACGGAGACTTGATTACACACAGGTGGATTGTATTTATCATCATTAGTCATTTAGGTCAACATTGGATCATTCAGAGATCCTCACTGAACTTCTGGAGAGAGTTTGCTGCACTGAAAGTAAAGGGGCTGAATAATTTTGCACTCCCAATTTTTCAGTTTTTGATTTGTTAAAAAAGTTTGAAATATCCAATAAATGTCGTTCCACTTCATGATTGTGTCCCACTTGTTGTTGATTCTTCACAAAAAAATACAGTTTTATATCTTTATGTTTGAAGACTGAAATGTGGCAAAAGGTCGCAAAGTTCAAGGGGGCCGAATACTTTCGCAAGGCACTGTATGTGTGTGTACACTAGTTTCAATCTCTCCCGTCTGTCCTCTCCAGTTACCTACATGTAGAGTGGGAGGTGCGTAGAGGAACACGCAGAGACTTCACTGTAGACAGTATGAAGGCTTCCCATTGTACAGTCCCTCTACAGAACAACAGCAGCGACTGTGGCCTCTACCTCCTGCAGTACGTGGAGAGCTTTCTGCAGGTACGGCCCTCCCCCTGTAACCTCCCACGCTTAACAACAAGCTGACATCAACCATCCATTTCATGGGCACTTTTCTGTCTCCACTACACTGTCTAAAACACTTGATCTGAAATGATAACTGCCCGTTCAATGCATGACATCACACCTTATTCCAAACCTCTGGTTGGCTCACTGACTTTCTCCAGAACCCAGTGGTGCACTTTGACCTCCCCCTGCGATTGGAGCGCTGGTTTCCACGGCAACAGGTGTGGAGGAAGAGGGAGGAGATCCGGAGCCTGGTGATGGAGCTGCACGGTTGCCGGGGCAACGGCGGGAGCAGCTGCAGGTAGCCAAGATACCTGATCAGCAATGCACTACTACTACAATACCCCTAAACTGTGAAGGACTTTTACTTTTTAAATGTACAATACATGTAATATTTATACTATTTTTGTATTACTATTTTTTAAATAAAATGTCACAGGATGTTTGTTTCTCACTTGTATGTAATGTGCATGTACAAAATAATAGGATTGTAAAATTGAATAAAATTGTTCATGTAATGTTTAGTTTTTATGTTATGCTATAGAAGAGAGCATTTGGAATGGACATTATTACACAAGGATATGAGTGAGCGCTCAAATCTAGTTTGCTGGGCAAAAGTGTAACTCATGTACCCAGAACAGGTTTCTTTTTCAAATGTCCTTATGACTCACACATAAAACCACTATAAATATTAAAGTCAATATTACTCAGTTATTCCAGTTCAGTGTGTCAGGCTGCTGTTTCTGACCATCAGTCATAAAGGACTCAATATGCACATGATTGTTTGCAGCTGCTAAACAATAGTGTTATCACTACAGACAAGTCAACACGTTGGCAGTGTTTTAGTTTTGGCTCCTCATGTTGTAGCTGCTTAGTTTGTAAGGAAAACCCAATGTTCCAGTGAGGAACACCAAGTAAGCTTACACAATGACCACTTGTAATATGATGATTAGAACAGCACCCCTCCCCTGTTCTGTTTACAGGCAGAACTCAATTCCCCTTTGTGTTTGTGCTGTATGAAAGTCTAGGGACCTGACTCACTCTGTCATAAGAAACAGAAATAACATTCTCCCCACACAGTAAGGGTTTCCATTTGAGTTTCTGTTGTCACGGTGTAAACATTGATTTGTTAATGGCATGTTTATAATGATGTATTTACAATGATGTATTTATAATGTGGTATATTCCTGGATTAAAGATGCCCCCAAAGTCTACCTAGCAACGGCTGGACAGAACTCTCTTCTGTCACCATCACAATATTGTAGAGCGAGAATCCCAGATATGACCTTTTAAGTTATTGTGTGTTTTTCACACGGGTACAGTTGATAGGTTTTTCAGTTTGGGTCGTTAACACTAAGTCTGATAGGATATGTGCTTAACCATATGTACTTAATTGGGTTAAGTTGGTAGTTTTTGGATAATTGGAGTCTTTGGTGCAGCCTCTCACAGCATGTGGGCCCCAGACAGAGCCCTCTTAGATAGGACAGAGCCCTCCTCCACCCCTACTGCTGTTGGAAGGGTAACGGTCACCCCCCCCACACCTCCCAAATGAGTTGGGCTACCCTTTTCCTATTCGCCCCGTCCAAATCTCTACCCCATTGATTTAGCCACTGTCAGAAAATGGCCCCACTACTACAGTATAAAAACTAGTGTTTATCAATTCTTCCACGTTGTTATTCTAATACAATATAATTAGGTTGGCTTTAATTCTGTCTTATAGTTCAGTTAAAGCCGTATAGTCAAATGCAGTAGCCGGTTTGAAGGTCTAAGTTGTGCTGTTAAGGTAAGGCCATAGGTCGACTGGTTCACTATGGATGGGCTTTACGGGGTTCAAGGGTTCCATAGAATTAACCAAGGACATTCATACTGCTTAACTTGTCTTACACCTTCCAGCCTACAACTACTAATGCATTGGTTTAGGGTCTGGAGATCAGGACTGAGATCAATGTCCTTCCAATAGACCGGTCCAGATAGTCAACAGGTAGTCTGGAGATCAGGACTGAGATCAATGTCCTTCCAATAGACCGGTCCAGATAGTCAACAGGTAGTCTGGAGATCAGGACTGAGATCAATGTCCTTCCAATAGACCGGTCCAGATAGTCAACAGGTAGTCTGGAGATCAGGACTGAGATCAAGGTCCTTCCAATAGACCGGTCCAGATAGTCAACAGGTAGTCTGGAGATCAGGACTGAGATCAATGTCCTTCCAATAGACCGGTCCAGATAGTCAACAGGTAGTCTGGAGATCAGGACTGAGATCAATGTCCTTCCAATAGACCGGTCCAGATAGTCAACAGGTAGTCTGGAGATCAGGACTGAGATCAATGTCCTTCCAATAGACCGGTCCAGATAGTCAACAGGTAGTCTGGAGATCAGGACTAAGATCAATGTCCTTCCAATAGACCGGTCCAGATAGTCAACAGGTAGTCTGGAGACGTGTTTTATAGAGAACCATGTTAAAGCAGTTTGAAGTTTTAATTTACAGAAAGTTTAACTTTAAATGGGCTAACATCAAATCTACTGACAATAAAGAAACTCCATCAAGTGACTGAGTGAAAGTCTTCATTGTGAGCGATAATTGTTTACTGCCATGTTTAGATGAAAACACAATGACGTGTTGGACAAAAGAACCATGTTTATTTATTTATTTCACCTTTATTTAACCAGGTCGGCAAGTTGAGAACAAGTTCTCATTTACAATTGCGACCTGGCCAAGATAAAGCAAAGCAGTTCGACATATACAACAACACAGAGTTCCACATGGAGTAAAACAAACATACAGTCAATAATACAGTAGAAAAAAAGTATATATACAATGTGAGCAAGTGAGGTGAGATAAGGGAGGTAAAGGCAAAAAAAAATGACATGGTGGCGAAGTAAATACAATATAGCAAGTAAAACACTGGAATGGTTGATTTGCAGTGGAAGAATGTGCAGTAGAAATAGAAATAATGGGGTGCAAAGGAGCAAAACAAATAAATAAATAGGGAAGAGGTAGTTGTTTGGGCTAAATTATAGATGGGCTATGTACAGGTGCAGTAATCTGTGAGCTGCTCTGACAGCTGGTGCTTAAAGCTAGTGAGGGAGATAAGTTTCCAGTTTCAGAGATTTTTGTAGTTCGCTCAGTCATTGGCAGCAGAGAACTGGAAGGAGAGGCGGCCAAAGGAAGAATTGGTTTTGGGGGTGACCAGAGAGATATACAGTGGGGGAAAAAAGTATTTAGTCAGCTACCAATTGTGCAAGTTCTCCCACTTAAAAAGATGAGATAGGCCTGTAATTTTCATCATAGGTACACTTCAACTATGACCGACAAAATGAGGGAAAAAAATCCAGAAAATCACATTGTAGGATATTTAATGAATTTATTTGCAAATTATGGTGGAAAATAAGTATTTGGTCAATAACAAAAGTTTATCTCAATACTTTGTTATATACCCTTTGTTGGCAATGACAGAGGTCAAACATTTTCTGTAAGTCTTCACAAGGTTTTCACACACTGTTTCTGGTATTTTGGCCCATTCCTCCATGCAGATCTCCTCTAGAGCAGTGATGTTTTGGGGCTGTTGCTGGGCAACACGGACTTTCAACTCCCTCCAAAGATTTTCTATGGGGTTGAGATTTGGAGACTGGCTAGGCCACTCCAGGACCTTGAAATGCTTCTTACGAAGCCAATCCTTCATTGCCCGGGCGGTGTGTTTGGGATCATTGTCATGCTGAAAGACCCAGCCACGTTTCATCTTCAATGCCCTTGCTGATGGAAGGAGGTTTTCACTAAAAATCTCACGATACATGGCCCCATTCATTCTTTCCTTTACATGGATCAGTCGTCCTGGTCCCTTTGCAGAAAAACAGCCCCAAAGCATGATGTTTCCACCCCCATGCTTCACAGTAGGTATGGTGTTCGTTGGATGCAACTCAGCATTCTTTGTCCTCCAAACACGACGAGTTGAGTTTTTACCAAAAAGTTCTATTTTGGTTTAATCTGACCATATGACATTCTCCCAGTCTTCTTCTGGATCATCCAAATGCTCTCTAGCAAACTTCAGATGGGCCTGGACATGTACTGGCTTAAGCAGGGGGACATGTCTGGCACTGCAGGATTTGAGTCCCTGGCGGCGTAGTGTGTTACTGATGGTAGGCTTTGTTACTTTGGTCCCAGCTCTCTGCAGGTCATTCACTAGGTCCCCCCGTGTGGTTCTGGGATTTTTGCTCACCGTTCTTGTGATCATTTTGACCCCACGGGTTGAGATCTTGCGTGGAGCCCCAGATCGAGGGAGATTATCAGTGGTCTTGTATGTCTTCCATTTCCTAATAATTGCTCCCACAGTTGATTTCTTCAAACCAAGCTGCTTACCTATTGCAGATTGTCTTCCCAGCCTGGTGCAGGTCTACAATTTTGTTTCTGGTGTCCTTTGACAGCTCTTTGGTCTTGGCCATAGTGGAGTTTGGAGTGCGACTGTTTGAGGTTGTGGACAGGTGTCTTTTATACTGATAACAAGTTCAAACAGGTGCCATTAATACAGGTAATGAGTGGAGGACAGAGGAGCCTCTTAAAGAAGAAGTTACAGGTCTGTGAGAGCCAGAAATCTTGCTTGTTTGTAGGTGACCAAATACTTATTTTCCACCATAATTTGCAAATAAATTCATAAAAAATCCCACAATGTGATTTTCTGTTTTTCTTTCTTCTAATTTTGTCTGTCATAGTTGAAGTGTACCTATGATGAAAATTACAAGCCTCTCTCATCTTTTTAAGTGGGAGGACTTGCATAATTGGTGGCTGACTAAATACTTTTTTGCTCCACTGTACCTGCTGGATCTTTTCATCTTGGCCACCTCAGCAGATGGCCAAGGTGAAAGGTTATTAGGTTACTGTAGAAGACGTTTAACCCCAGATATCTCTGAAAGGGGGTTAGTCATCTGCTGCTGTTATTTTCACCGAGGTCAGGACGTCAGGGGGTGCAACCATGTGGGACGTACAGCCGGGAACCTACCAACCATGTCAACAAAGACGGGAAACACAGAGCATATGGGACCTCTGATGGCAAGAGGATTTGGGGACTGAGGAGCTCTGCTGTTGGCTCTGGCCTTCATTAATTTGGGATGCGTCCTAAATGGCACCCTATTCCCTATACAGTGCACTATTGACCAGAGCCCTATGTGCCCTGGTCAAAAGTAGTGCACTATCAAGGGAATAGGGTGCCATTTAGAATACACACCTGGAGGGCGTCTGCTGAAATCTGTTGGCTGAGGGAGAGGTTCATCCCCAGGTAATTAGCAGGGTCCCTGCTGGGGCCAAGCAGGATTACAGGTCATTGCCTGTATAAGAATGCTACTCATTTCATTAGATGGTGCGTCAGTGGGGGTCGCTTGCTGAAAGGAAGTGTTCATTAAGAGGATTTTGTACAGTAAATTGTAGCCTATGTTTAAAAGAATAGTAGCACAATTTAACTGTTTAATTTTCAAATGACTTGTGGCGCCTTGTCTGCATCAATGATGTTGATTTGTTTGATAAGTATTCATTTGACTTGAGCTGCTGTTATTTAGTATTAATGACAGCATTGTTATGATGAGCATGCCTCACACTCTCAACTGTGTCCTTGCTTACTGTGGGTCACCATAGTTACAGACTGAATGAAATGAAGGTTGGGTCTGGGGCCAAAAGCCACAGGTAGGATTGGGCGTATTTCCGTTAATAACTGTTGACGTGTAGTAGTCCAGTTCTCTGGGCTTGGCCTTGTCTGTCTGTTTGCATTCCAAATGGCACCCTATTCCCTATATAGTACACTACTTTTGACCAGAGCACTATATTTGGAATAGGGTGCCATTTGGGATGCGTACTCTGTCTTGTAGACAGTAGGCTAGGCCATGATGAGGTAACTGTGCACCACTAGGGGCCACAGGACAGCTAATCTGAGCCGGACTGCTGGATTAGACAGATTTAGCTAGTTCTTTGGACACGATGTCTCTCTAGAGCCCCCCTGCCCCTCCTGTTCTTCTGTAGTCTCTTCATAGAAAACCAGCTTCCAATCCCAGCATTTCTGCAGGGGTCCAGACTTGTAGACCTTAGGCAACTTTATCATTCCCCAGGCTACGTTACAGTATTTGTCAAAGGCTGCTGGTAATACAGTATTCACATGGTGATAGACTTTATGATTAGGTCCACCCTGTCCATTCATTATAATCTACAAGGCAAAACTGATCCTAGATCAGCACTCCAATAATATGTGCCATGGTGTGTTGTAATCCTGTATGTTTATGTTTGACTCTGTCCTTACATGTCCTTATTGGTTTCCATTAACTCATTGACCGGTGTGAATATCTCATTGTGAGGTTAGTATTACAGGTCTAATCAGAGGGTGTTGTTTTTCTTTGCCTTGCAGGACAGTGGTATCATCTTGATACCTGGACAGGAGCCCAGACCTAACGAAGACATCTGCTGATCACATTATCCAATAAACCATGTTACCATTGTTGATTCACCGTTGCCGTAACGTCACCATCATCAGCTGAGTGAGTGTCCAACTAGTCTGGCAAGAGACTAATGGCAAGACAACGAAAAGCAACAGATTATTTAATAATAGCATATATTCTGTGTATACTGTTCAAGTATAATTAGTTTGTTGGCTACCTACCTACCTCTGTTTTTAATTGTATTTCCTATTCCCGGATCTGTTGATAATATGTCGCCTGACTATAATGTGAAAACAACAAAGTTAGCCATTTGACACAGAGAGATCTCAACTGTATAAAGGTACTTGGAGAAAGCTAAGTCAATTCAAAAACAGTGATTCATTTCAATATCTGAAATCTATTGAGTTGAGATTGAATTGACCCCAAGCCCTATTATAGACAACTGAATCAGTAAAAATGACTAAAGCTGGCAACATAAGCAGCCCAGAGAGTTTTGGGGTGAGAGTGAGTAGATGGTGAGGTCATAAAGGCAGCCCTCTGAGCCTTTGTCCTTTTAAGACTCCACCTACCCTTCTAGGGCTAACTTCCAAACAAGCCTCAGTCTGTCAATCAGGCCTCACCAGAGAGAGAGACCACCTGGCTGCCTTGCCCTAGTCTCAGCCATCTCACCTCAGAAACCACCTACTCTGCTCTCTGAGAAGGCATGCAAGGCAGTTATCCACTAATGACCGGACGTGTTGCAGGTCTCGACCCGATCCTAAGCCCAGCGACATGCACATCCTTACTGACCTGTTCTCCAGATGTGCTACCTGTCCCAGACCTGATGTTTTCAACTCTCTAGAGACAGCAGGAGAGGTAGAGATACTCTGAATTGGCTATGAAAAGCTAACTGACATTTACTCCTGAGGTGCTGACCTGTTGCACACTCGACAACCACTGTGATTATTATTGTTTGACGCTGCTGGTCATGTTCTGTTATAATCTCCACCCAGCACAGCCAGAAGAGGACTGGCCACCCCTCATAGCCTGGTTCCTCTCTAGGTTTCTTCCTAGGTTCTGGCCTTTCTAGGGAGTTTTTCCTAGCCACCGTGCTTCAACACCTGCATTGCTTGCTGTTTGGGGTTTTAGGTTGGTATCTGTACAGCACATTGTGACATCAGCTGATGTGTCACGATCGTCATAAGGAGTGGACCAAAATGCAGCGTGGTATGTTTCCATCCTTTTTATTAGGAAGAGAAAACTCAAATAACAAAAACAATAACGAGAACAAACGAAACGTGAAGCTCAGAGTAGTGCTCACAGGCAACTATACCTAGACAAGATCCCACAAAGCACAATGGGAAAATGGCTACCTAAATATGATCCCCAATCAGAGACAACGATAAACAGCTTGTGATTGGGAACCATACTAGGCCAACATAGAAATACAATTCACCCTTAAAATCACACTTAAATCACACCCCGACCTAAACAACATAGAGAATAAAAGCTCTCTCTGGTCAGGGCGTGACAATACTCCACCCCCCAAAGGTGCGGACGCCGCAAAATCTGACTCAATAGGGGAGGGTCCGGGTGGGCATCTTCCGTTGGGGGCGTCTCCGGTGCGGGGCGAAGTACCCACTCTGTTCGTGGACACGTCATCGGAGGAACCAGACCGTGGCTCGTTGCCGGAAGAACCGGACCATGGGTCATCACCGGATGCTCCTGACCGTGGATCGTCGCCGGGGGCTCTGGGCTGTAGATCGTCGCCGAGTAACCGGACCGGGAATCGTCGCCAGAGGCTCCGGACCGTGGATCGTCGCCGGAGGCTCCGGACTGGGAACCTCACAGGAGGCTCCGGACTGAGAACCCCCGCTGGAGGCTCTGGACCGCAGACCGTCGCTGGAGGCTCTGGACCGCAGACCGTCGCTGGAGGCTCTGGAACGCAGACTGTCCCTGGAGGCTCTGGACTGTGGAGGCGCACTGGAGGCCTAATGCGTGGGACCGGTGCAGGTGGTACCGGGCTGATGACACGCACCTCTGGGCGAGTGCGGGGAAGAGGCACAGGACGTACTGGACTGTGGTGTCGCACTTGAGGCCTGATGCTTGGGACCGGTACAGGTGGCACCGGGCTGATGACACGCACCTCAGAGCGAGAGCGAGGAGCAGGCAAGGACGTACTGGGCTGTGGAGGCACACTGGAGGTCTGGAGCGTAGAGCTGGCACAACATGTCCTGGACAGATGACAACCCTCGCACAGCAAGTGCGGGGAGCTAGCACAGGATGCACTGGACTGTGAAGGCGCACTGGGTACACAGTGCGTAGAACTGGCACAGGATGTAATGGACCCTGGGGGCGCACTGTAGACCAGGAGCTCTGGGCCGGCACAAACCGTCCTGGACAGATACCCACTTTAGCGCGACAAGTGCGAGGAGCTGACACAGGACGTACTGGGCTGTGAAGGCGCACTGGAGACCTGGTGCGTATAGTCGGCATCAATTGTACCGGAACTTTAACACACTTCTCAGAACAAGTGCGAGGAACTGGCACAGGTGGCATCGGACTGCTAACACGCTCTTCAGGACGAATGCCGTGCATACTACGCCAAACCAACAGCGCTCTCTCTTCACTCTCCTCCAATTTGTCCAACAACTCCTTGACAGTCTCTGACTCACCCCTCAACTTCGCCGACCACTCTGTGTGTGTCCCCCCAAAAAATGTTTTGGGGCTGTCTTTTGGGCTTGCGTCGTGGCCGCGAACCCTGGCCTCATCGCTGTCCTACCCTCGCTGTGTCCGCCTGCTTCCATGGCAGGCTTTCGTCTCCTGCCATTATCTCCTCCCATGTCCAGGATGTCTTCTCCTCCTGCCCACACTGCTTGGTCTGTTTGTGGTGGGATCTTCTGTCACGATCGTCATAAGGAGTGGACCAAAATACATCATGGTACGTTTCCATCCTTTTTATTAGGAAGAGAAAACTCAAATAACAAAAACAATAACGCGAACAAACGTAACGTGAAGCTCAGAGTAGTGCTCACATGCAATTATACCTAGACATGATCCACAAAGCACAATGGGAAAATGGCTACCTAAATATGATCCCCAATCAGAGACAACGATACAGCTGCCTCTGATTGGGAACCATACTAGGCCAACATAGAAATACAATTCACCTAGATAACCCACCCTTAAATCACACCCGGATCTAACCAACATAGAGAATAAAAGCTCTCTCTGGTCAGGGTGTGACATGATGTAAGAAGCGCTTTAAAAATACATTTGATTGATACTGGGATGAATCCAATGCTCTATTCCAAACACTTGCCCTTATTTGAAGTCCTAATTACAGATGTCAATTGTCTGCCACAACAATGTTACACATTGTGAATACAATAGACAGACGGACAATTCCGTTTGCTGTTCTGTTCTGATTTCCTCTGTCCTGAAGGGAATAAGCACCTTTCCTGTCAGAAAGGATAATTAGCATCTAGTCACCTGGGTCTACCCCGTTGAGCTGCACTGTCCTGCTACAGGTCAGACGAGCTTATTGGCAGCAATGTTCATTACTCACCACCAAATCAGCCTCCCGGGAAGATTGCATGTCTGTGTTGTGGTACAGCAGGTTCCACAAACACGGACCTCTACTGACTCACCTACAGATACAGATGTAATATATTAATTTGAGCCAGTTTACTACAGCAGGAAAATAATCCTGGAGAAACAGGACATTTTAATTATGTGGATTATAATGAATGGACATTTCTTGTAGAGTTTGATACATTTTAAAGTGGAAATTACGAGCTTTAGAAGCCTTTTTAAAACTTGAATACACTACAAGTTTGCATTCCCTGCCGTGTGGGAAAATTCTCAGCAACAAAAGAGTGATCAAATTAAGATCCTACATCTTTACTCACCTGAATTTATACTGACCTACCTATACTTACTGCTGTGTGTCATGGCATTGGGCAGAGAGGTTTCAAGATTGCCCTGAAAGACAGAGACAAAGGACACATTCACAGACTCTCTCTAGCTTAAATGAAGGCCACAATCAATTTGTGGTGATTTTGAATTTCACATTTGTTGATAATGTCACCGTGAGAATCACATTTCACATTGTGAATCTCTGCAATACTGTAAATATAAAAGGAATGAGTAAGTAATGAATTAATGTATGCAGACCAAGCCAATAGAATAAGTAGGTTAAGTTGTTATTGCATGTTTTGCAGTTGTGAAAATATGCAATTATGTAAAAAATAAAATGACCATCACTATCCCTATTCCCCACATTGGCCAACACAGATTATTCACAAGTTAAACAACCATGCACGGTTAGACTAAAGTCTTGCAGAGGCACCACTAAAGCTTATCAAATAGGATTAGGAAGCAGAAAGAAATCTCCTGCCAAAGTCCCATCTGCTTACCTGAGTAAGGCTGGGGAGCTGTCTTCAGCACTGTAACCACATCCCGTTACACTGGGGGGATAGCCTAGCCCACGAGGACTAACCAGAGGAATTGCCCTATTTTTACACAATGCTTTCAAGTGGATGGACAGTAAACAAAACCCTATTGTTGATGAACTGAGAAGGATTGAGAAGATTTACTCTAGACTGGGGCTGCATCTTGGATCTTGGCTCTTTGAGAAATGCCGGGGCTAACGAGGAACTGTGTTTTTTGGGTTGTGTCTGCCATCCTTCTGACAGGATACTTTGACACGGGTAGGTACAGTAGAGGATTTAATGATGACTGTTTGACTTCTGGTCACATGTATAACTGTCTCATGTACTTTTACAGATGCTTCGCATGGGGTTGCTATGGATAGAGGTTTGGTAGTGAAACACTTGAAATCTCAAGACCCCTCTGGGATTTCAAGACAACTGGAGTCAGATGAAGGTCTGGAGGCCTTGACCCACAAGACATACAAAGGAAAGGGTGCTATTTCTAGACGAAAGCGGAATATTCTTTTTCCCAGTGGAGTGAAGCTTTGTTCTCAAGAGACTGTAGACCAAGCGATAGAAAACCATCTGAAGTACTTTCACCAGCGAGGTAAGCTTTTTCACTACTGTATCTCATGGGCCCTGGGGATTCATTATGACCTGGAGTCTATTCATCTACAATCTTTGTTGTTCAGCCAGATGAATTGAATTCCTGTGGTGCATGCACTCTTATGCAAAAGGTTTTCAAAAGGGTTCTTCGGCTGTCCCCATAGAATAACCCTTTTGGTTCCAGGTAAAACCCTTTTGTGTTCCATGTAGAACCCTCTGTGGAAACGGTTTTACGTGGAACCCAAAAGGGTTCTACCCGGAAACAAAAGGGGTCTACCTGGAACCAAGAAGGGTTCCTCAAAAGGTTCTCCTATGGGGAGAGCTGAAGAACCCTTTTAGCTTCTAGATAGCACCTTTTTTTCTAAGAGTGTATGTGACTGAAGGCTAATCTCACTCCTTTTATCATATGGCCGTCTATGACTTATTACGGATTTAATATGCTTTTATTGAAATAACACAACCATTATATACCATCAACATGAGTACAACTTTCTGTGATGAGCTTATATTTAATTGGGAATGGACAGGTGGGGAAGATAAATATATGTTTGTCATGTAAATGCATGCTCTTTAATCACCTCCAACATGAACCATGCAGTAACCAGTACTTTTCCAGCCTCTTTATTAAAGCCCTATGGTCATCCACGTGCATGACTTCAGCTGTTGAAATACAGCCCGGTGTTACCATTCTCTATCAGTCGTTTGTTTGGAACAATGGTTCAGAACCTTGTTGGAACTCAAGGGAAATTACTAGAAGTCAATCAACGACAGTAACTAATCTATCATGATTCAAGGGCTATAGTTATGGTAGTCAGTCATGGAGGCTGAGAAACGCTCCACGTTTAGGGTCAAACGTCCAACCTCATTTTGGTACAGACTGATTGATACGGGTAAGGGCCAAATTTCAGGTGAGGCCAGGCAGAGAGCCTGGCACCAGACAGCCTTGCACCAGGGTGCCCTTCTGTCAGTTCAACCCGAACACGTGGTGCTCCACCTGGGGAAGCTTAGAGAGAAAGCCCCAGTCCTCGGTCTGAACCCTGCCTCGCTACCGAAATAGTAGTCCTCTAGACATTGATCAGATGAGCCATGCTGCCAGGAAAATATGAGAGCCCTCAGGCCTGCTCCCGCTAGCTCCTCTACCAAGGCCTTTCTGGTTGTCCTCAGCCTCCAAACCTGAAATGTAGCCTACAGACGTGGCCGCAGATTGAGAGAAAAAGAAAGGGGGTTAATGTTTTTTGCCAGCTTTTTTTGTTCCAAAGCAGAGGTACTGGTACATTGTGAAAACCACATGTCTTGAGCTGAGAAGTAATTTCAATGTCAGCAGTGGTGGTGAAATGGTGATGCTGTCTGGAACCTGGGAGTATATGTGTGTATGGATCAAAAAATGACCTCACATTTCCCTGATTGCCTTCATTTTTCATAGCTGTCCATTGGAGAGATTTTTCCTGTCAGGATCGCTGGCTAAACGTCAGCTAAATGTCAATGTTTGTTTTGGTTTCCATGTTCTTGTACTACACAGTGTTTTTTAAATCTAGATTGAATATTCATATACGTAAAGCGGGTCTTCTTCTACATCCATCTGTGTCACCGAGTGTGACCTCTGTGTCACATGTCTCTGTGTCAATCAGGGTTGGGGTCAATTCCATTTCAATTCTGTCCAATCAGGAAGTACACAAAAAATTCTGGGTGTGAAAGCTAGTCTCTGACCCAGTCCTGTGTCTGTGTGCTGCCCAGTGTGTCAGGAGACGGTGTGGGAGGCGTTCAAGATCTTCTGGGACCGTCTACCTGAGAGAGATGAGTACCAGGCCTGGGTTAACTTATGTCAGGATGGAACTGTCAGCGTGATGGAGATTGGCAGCAACTTCAGCCGATCAGAGGAGCACGTCTCTCTTGTTAGGGCTGTGAGTGAGAATTTTGTAAAATTTGATACGTAAAACATTATGGATATTGATGTGTGTGTGTGTCCAAGTGTGTGTAGTTTATTGGTATGTGATTGAGGAGCTTTATTTATCAATGGATTCTGTTTTTATTTCAGAGAGTGGTGATGACTGCTGCTCCGAATAGGTGAGTTCCAAACGTTCCAATGTCTCTGTGAGATACCAGCACTTGCATTCTGTCACAAGGAAAAATACAGTGGGGAGAACAAGTATTTGATACACTGTTGATTTTGCAGGTTTTCCTACTTACAAAGCATGTAGAGGTCTGTAATTTTTTATCATAGGTACACTTCAACTGTGAGAGACGGAATCTAAAAGAAAAATCCAGAAAATCACATTGTATGATTTTTAAGTAATTAATTAGCATTTTATTGCATGACATAAGTATTTGATCACCTACCAACCAGTAAGAATTCCAGCTCTCACAGACCTGTTAATTTTTCTTTAAGAAGCCCCCCTGTTCTCCACTCATTACCTGTATTAACTGTACCTGTTTTAACTCGTTACCTGTATAAAAGACACCTGTCCACACACTCAATCAAACAGACTCCAACCTCTCCACAATGGCCAAGACCAGAGAGCTGTGTAAGGACATCAGGGATAAAATTGTAGACCTGCACAAGGCTGGGATGGGCTACAGGACAATAGGCAAGCAGCTTGGTGAGAAGGCAACAACTGTTGGCGCAATTATTCGAAAATGGAAGAAGTTCACGAGGGCTCCAAGTCCACGAAGGCTCCATGCAAGATCTCACCTCGTGGGGCATCAATGATCATGAGGAAGGTGAGGGATCAGCCCAGAACTACACGGCAGGACCTGATCAATGACCTGAAGAGAGCTGACACCACAGTCTCAAAGAAAACCATTAGTAACACACTACGCCGTCATATATTAAAATCCTGCAGCGCACGCAAGGTCCCCCTGCTCAAGCCAGCGCATGTCCATGCCCGTCTGAAGTTTGCATCATTCTTTGGGGATGCTTTTCTGCAAAGGGGACAGGACGACTGCACCGTATTGAGGGGAGGATGGATGGGGCCATGTATCACGAGATCTTGGCCAACAACCTCCTTCCCTCAGTAAGAGCATTGAAGATGGGTCGTGGCTGGGTCTTCCAGCATGACAACGACCCGAAACACACAGCCAGGGCAACTAAGGAGTGGCTCCGTAAGAAGCATCTCAAAGTCCTGGAGTGGCCTAGCCAGTCTCCAGACCTGAATCCAGTAGAACATCTTTGGAGGGGGCTGAAAGTCCGTATTGCCCAGCGACAGCCCTGAAACCTGAAGGATCTGTAGAAGGTCTGTATGGAGGAGTGAGCCAAAATCCCAGCTGCAGTGTGTGCAAACCTGGTCCAGAACTACAGGAAACGTATGATCTCTGTAATTGCAAACAAAGGTTTCTGTACCAAATATTAAGTTCTGCTTTTCTGATGTATCAAATACTTATGTCATGCAATAAAATACATTGCCTTGCGAAAGTATTCGGCCCCCTTGAACTTTGCGACCTTTTGCCACATTTCAGGCTTCAAACATAAAGATATAAAACTGAATTTTTTTGTGAAGAATCAACAACAAGTGGGACACAATCATGAAGTGGAACGACATTTATTGGATATTTCAAACTTTTTTAACAAATCAAAAACTGAAAAATTGGGCGTGCAAAATTATTCAGCCCCTTTACTTTCAGTGCAGCAAACTCTCTCCAGAAGTTCAGTGAGGATCTCTGAATGATCCAATGTTGACCTAAATGACTAATGATGATAAATACAATCCACCTGTGTGTAATCAAGGCTCCGTATAAATGCACCTGCACTGTGATAGTCTCAGAGGTCCGTCAAAAGCGCAGAGAGCATCATGAAGAACAAGGAACACACCAGGCAGGTCCGAGATACTGTTGTGAAAAAGTTTAAAGCCGGATTTGGATACAAAAAGATTGACCAAGCTTAAAACATCCCAAGGAGCACTGTGCAAGCGATAATATTGAAATGGAAGGAGTATCAGACCACTGCAAATTTACCAAGACCTGGCCGTCCCTCTAAACTTTCAGCTCATACAAGGAGAAGACTGATCAGAGATGCAGCCAAGAGGCCCATGATCACTCTGGATGAACTGCAGAGATCTACAGCTGAGGTGGGAGACTCTGTCCATAGGACAACAATCAGTCGTATATTGCACAAATCTGGCCTTTATGGAAGAGTGGCAAGAAGAAAGCCATTTCTTAAAGATATCCATAAAAAGTGTTGTTTAAAGTTTGCCACAAGCCACCTGGGAGACACACCAAACATGTGGAAGAAGGTGCTCTGGTCAGATGAAACCAAAATTGAACTTTTTGGCAACAATGCAAAACGTTATGTTTGGCGTAAAAGCAACACAGCTCATCACCCTGACCCCACCATCCCCACTGTCAAACATGGTGGTGGCAGCATCATGGTTTGGGCCTGCTTTTCTTCAGCAGGGACAGGGAAGATGGTTAAAATTGATGGGAAGATGGATGGAGCCAAATACAGGACCATTCTTGAAGAAAACCTGATGGAGTCTGCAAAAGACCTGAGACTGGGACGGAGATTTGTCTTCCAACAAGACAATGATCCAAAACATAAAGCAAAATCTACAATGGAATGGTTCAAAAATAAACATATCCAGGTGTTAGAATGGCCAAGTCAAAGTCCAGACCTGAATCCAATCGAGAATCTGTGGAAAGAACTGAAAACTGCTGTTCACAAATGCTCTCCATCCAACCTCACTGAGCTCGAGCTGTTTTGCAAGGAGGAATGGGAAAAAATGTCAGTCTCTCGATGTGCAAAACTGATAGAGACATACCCCAAGCGACTTACAGCTGTAATCGCAGCAAAAGGTGGCGCTACAAAGTATTAACTTAAGGGGGCTGAATAATTGTGCACGCCCAATTTTTCAGTTTTTGATTTGTTAAAAAAGTTTGAAATATCCAATAAATGTCGTTCCACTTCATGATTGTGTCCCACTTGTTGTTGATTCTTCACAAAAAAATACAGTTTTATATCTTTATGTTTGAAGCCTGAAATGTGGCAAAAGGTCGAAAAGTTCAAGGGGGCCGAATACTTTCGCAAGGCACTGTACAAATGAATTACTTAAAAATCATACAATGTCATTTTCTGGATTTTTGTGTTAGATTCCGTCTCTCACAGTTGAAGTGTGCCTATGATAAAAATTACAGACCTCTGCATGCTTTGTAAGTAGGAAAACCTGCAAAATCGGCAGTGTATCAAATACTTGTTCTCCCCACTGTAAGTACATGCCTGGGTCACGTTTAGCAGGTTGCAACGTTACAGAACGTTCAGGTCACTTAGAGCAGACATTCTGTACGAACGTTGCATCCCGCTGAACGTCACACACGTTACTCAACCTCAACCCCTCATCAACCACATTGTATTTACACCACTTCCATGTTCTCCTCATCCCCGTCCCATCCACGTCAGCGAGCCCACAAGCTCAGGATCCAAAGTGTGCAGGTAGGCCTGTTCCCAACACTAAAGCCTGCTGTCTTGGTGCCCACACAGCTCTATAGAAACACTGCTGTGTTGTATGCTATCCATAACAGTGATGCAGTCCCGTGTAGCTCAGTTGGTAGAGCATGGCGCTTGTAACACCAGGGTTGTGGGTTCGATTCCTATGAGGACTAGTAAAAAAAAAAGTATGAAAATGTATATAAGTTGCTCTGGATAAGAGTCTGCTAAATGATGAAAATGTAACATGTAAATGTGCCGTCACGGCAGCCTCCGTGCACCACACAGCTCTGCAGCCTGCTCAACCTTTCCCCCCTCGCTTCAACCAGATTCATACAACTACTACAAACAACTACTGTATGGAACTACTACAGGGCTACAGTGTAACAACATGTAATACCTGGTAGTTACATACAGGGCTACAGTGTAATACCTGGTAGTTACATACAGGGCTACAGTGTAATACCTGGTAGTTACATACAGGGCTACAGTGTAACAACATGTAATACCTGGTCATTACATACAGGGCTACAGTGTAACAACATGTAATACCTGGTCATTACATACAGGGCTACAGTGTAACAACATGTAATACCTGGTCATTACATACAGGGCTACAGTGTAACAACATGTAATACCTGGTAGTTCCATACAGGGCTACAGTGTAACACCTGGTAGTTACATACAGGGCTACAGTGTAATACCTGGTAGTTACATACAGGGCTACAGTGTAACAACATGTAATACCTGGTAGTTCCATACAGGGCTACAGTGTAATACCTGGTAGTTCCATACAGGGCTACAGTGTAATACCTGGTAGTTACGTACAGGGCTACAGTGTAACAACATGTAATACCTGGTTTTGATTTACAAAATGTTAAAGATTTGCAAATGACATCACAATAGCATGAAAGCCATTTGAACAGGTATACCAGTTTGAAGTACCATGTAATTATTGTAATGACGCTGTACATTCCTGCGTAACTGCCATTTTATTACACAGGTATGAGGGGTACTTATTGTAAAGTGGGAGCTTTACAACCTAGAATCTTTTGTATCACATGTGGAAGTTACTGATTGATTGTCTCTCTTTCACACAGTCCAACATGTTGAAGTTACTGATTGATTGTCTCTCTTTCACACAGTCCAACATGTTGAAGTTACTGATTGATTGTCTCTCTTTCACACAGTCCAACATGTTGAAGTTACTGATTGATTGTCTCTCTTTCACACAGTCCAACCGCGGCAACTCCACCAGAATTGGCCACCACCCAAAAAGGTTGACCTCTTAACCTCAATTCAGTGTCTGGGCAAAATTCATCTGTCTTTTATGCCATCTGTTGATCAGTGACAGTATAGCTAGACTATTAGCCCCTGTCTGTAGTGTAGTACTGTCTTGAGGTTATTGTGGGTGCTGCATAGGACTACTGTAGCCTGATCAAGACACGCGTTGCTCCCAGAATAGGCCTTTAATCCTTCTTAATGACACACCACGTTGTCAATGGACAATGGATAGAGGGACCGCTAGACTTTCCTAAGAGATTGTCTGAACCGCTTGTCGGAACACACTACTTTTCAATTTCAGTGCCAGACATGTTCAGTAGCAATTCATTGATGTCATGTAGAATGTTTTCTTATATAATTGTATTCTGTGTCACGTATAATACACCCTCTTTTTATTCATACTTTTATATTCTTTGTTTCTGGGTCCCTTCTTGTTTTCTTCTGTAGATAATGAAGTCATTGTCATACAGCCAGACACCTTCCCAACCTTGCGAGGAGATGTTGACATCATTCCTGTCATTACTGCAGAGCCAGTTGAGGAGGTCACAGAGATGGTCCCGCCAGAAACTACTGACTCTGTGACTGAAGATGCTGACATCGACGTCACCTCAGAGACCGACGAGACAATACAGGAGATAGGAGAGGACGCCACTACCAAAGCTGCCTTTGACGTCAACTCCGAAAAAGCAGTTGAAGTCATTGCTGAGACTAGTGATGAGGTTAATATGGCTGCTGTTGAGGAATCATCCGATGCTACCTCAGATGACACTGTGGAGATCACATCTGAATCTATTGTCACTGTCATCCACAAGCCCATTAATGAGGTAATTGGGAAAATGGATGAGGAAGTTATCTCAGATACCACACACAATACAGTGGAGGAGGCAGAAGAGGCCGCTGCAGAGGTCCCACCAGAAGCTGCCATTGAGATCCCTGCAGAGGTCCCTTCAGAAGCTGCTATCGATATGCCTGTTGGGTCCACAGACAAGGATATCCCAGAACCTGAAATAACATTTATTCCAGAAACTTCTTTGGAGGCCATTTCTGAAACCCCTTCTGAAGCGCCTTCGGAGGCTGCCACAGAAATCACTTCAGATACCATAGACAAGGAGATCACAGAGGGTGCCACAGAAATCACTTCAGATACCATAGACAAGGAGATCACAGAGGGTGCCACAGAAATCACTTCAGATACAATAGACAAGGAGACCACAGAGGGTACTACAGAAATCACTTCAGATATCATAGACAAGGAGATCACAGAGGGTGCTATAGAAATCACATCAGATTTCATAGACAAGGAGATCACAGAGGGCGCTACAGAAATCACATCAGATACCATAGACAAGGAGATCACAGAGGGTGCCACAGAAATCACATCAGAAACCATAGACAAGGAGATCACAGAGGGTGCCACAGAAATCACATCAGAAACCATAGACAAGGAGATCACAGAGGGTGCCACAGAAATAACTTCAGACACCATAGATGAGAAGATTAAAGAGGCTGCCATAGAGGTCACTTCAGATACCACAGATGAGGAGATCACAGAAGCTGCGGTAGAAGAAAACGTCACTTTGGAGACCACTTCAGACATTGCTACCAAGGCAACGTCAGAAGATACTACAGATGAGGATATTCCAGAGGATGCAGCAGAATTAACTCCAGAAGTTTCTCCAGGGGACACTTCAGTGCCTGAAGCTGCCATGGAAATCCCTTCAGAGGGTTCAGATGGAGATGTTCAGGAGCTCCCCATGGAGACCACCTCAGAGGCTACAGTAAATGTTGCCCCAGAAGACACTGAAGATGAGACCCCTGAGATTTTAGAGGAAGTTATCTCAGTCGCCACAACGCATTTGATACTCGAGGCTATGGAGGAGATCACTCCAGAGAGTGTACTAGAGGATACTGTAGCCACTACTACTAATGAAGTGGTAATAGAAATTGGTCCTGAGGAAGAAGTCACTCCAGAAACTTCAGTAAAGGCCATTCCAGAGGATGTAACAGGGACCACTGAAGAAGCAACAATAAAGGCTGAAGTCACTCCTGAGGCTGAAGTAGAGATGAAGGAAGTTATGGTGGAGGTCACCTCAGAAGCCACTTTGGAGGTCACTCCTGAGGTGGAAGTAGAGGTATCTCCAGAATATGTAGTGGAGGAACCTCCAGAGGCTGAGGAGATTACAGAAGAAACTGCAGTAGAGGACAATCCCGAGGTGGAGATAGAGGTAACTCCAGAGTCTACTGAAGAAGTTCCTGAGGAAGCAGAAGAGGTCCTTTTGGAGACTGCAGTGGAAGACACTCCAGAGGCTGTAGAAGAAATCCCCCCAGATACTGTAGAGATAACTCTGGAAGCTGCTGAAGAGGACTCAACAGAAACTGTAGAAGAAATAGTTTCAGTGACTCCAGAAGAGATAACACCAGAACCTTCAGAGGAGGAAATTCCAGAACCTTCAGAAGAGGAAATTCCAGAAACTTCAGAGGAGGAAATTCCAGAACCTTCAGAGGAGGAAACTCCAGAGGCTTCAGAAGAGGTCCCATCTGAGGCAGTAGACAAGATCATTCCAGAAGCTACAGAAGAGGCTTCCAAAAAGACAATTACTGAAACTACAGAAGAGGCTTCCGAAGAGATCATTCTAGAGCCTTCAGAAGCTGCAGCGGAGATAACCACAGAGGCTGCAGGTGAGTCCACTCCAGAGGCGACACAGGAGGCTGCTGTGGAGATTACTCATGAGGTTACCACTGAAACTGGAATTTTGACGGACACAGAGGAGAACAATAATGGCGATCGTTATAAGGATGCAGAGGAGAACAATAACGGTGATCGTTATAGGGTCACAGAAGAAACAAATGATGACTTCCTAGGGATCCAAGATATCATAACAGAGGTGGAAAACACGGTAAGGAAATGACGAGGTTATTATTATTGCAATCAATGAAATACAGAATCAATAATCAAATTGTTACTTCATAAAGGATAGAAGCCTTCTTAAACACACAATAAGAGAGGTGCATCAGCTATAGATTAAAGACCCTGTCTACTGAAATGAATGAGAGTGAGGTGATATTGTAATGATGTGATCTGTTTTTGTGTCCTGTGTTTAGCTGGGCAATGAGATCGAGGACATCATGGCGAGGCCGTCCACACCCATGAAGGAGCAGGTGGTAGAACTCAGCATCCAGCTGAAGGGAGAGAACTACAACGACGCCCTGAGAGACCCCTCTAGCTTCTACTACCAACGCGTGGCCAAACATTTCACCCATAAGGTACAGTAGAGTTGGTATACTGCTGTCCCCATGCAGGCTATTGGTAAAAACAATTGTTTGGTCCCGTCCTTTTTGACACCCGTTTTTGTTTTTGTTTCCTTCTTTTCACATACAGGATGTACACTGAGTGTACAAAACATTAGGAACACCTTCCTAATATTGAGTTGCACCTCCGTTTGCCCTCAGAACAGCCTCAATTCGCCAGGGCATGGACTCTCCAAGGTGTCGAAAGCGTTCCACAGGGATGCTGGCCCATGTTGACTCCAATACTTTCCGGTTGTGTCAAGTTGGCTGGATGTCCTTTGGGTGATGGACAATTCTAGATACACACTGGAAACTGTTGCGTTGCAGTTTTTGAAACACTCAAACCGGTGTGCCTGGCACCTGCTATCATACCCCGTTCAAAGACACTCAAATCATTTGTCTTGCGCATTCACCTCCTGAATGGCACAAATACCCACTCCATGTCTCAATTGTCTCTGGGCTTAAAAATCCTTCTTTAACCCGTCTTCTCCCCTTCATCTACACTGTCTGAAGTGGATTTAACAGGTGACATCAATAAGGGATCCATCTGTCATGGAAAGCAGGTGTTCCTAATGTTTTGGACAGTGTATTTTACATGATTAACTCTTGCGTGTACAGAGTAGAAACAGAAAGTTCGGAAGAGGTTGAAAGATATCGATATATATTCTACTGTATCTATTTACTGTAAACAGCTTTCAAATGTTGTACTGGTTGTCCGGGCTTGCCAGCTATATACTGTATTCACTGAAGAACAGGAAGAAATCTGCCTGGAAAAATCAGAGGTCCACCAGTCAGTGTGACAGCTCTGGAAACATGTCCTCTGCTGGGAACCCACAGTGACGGACGGTGTATTCCCATCGCCGGATGTTGCCACCTCACATTTTGTCCTTTTCTCCGGCAGAGCCAGAGTTTGTCAGAGCAGAGGCCATTAGTTATAGACGTGTCCCAAATGGCCTCCTATTTCCCAATATAGTGCAGTGCTTTTGACCAGGGCCTGATCAGAGCCCCATGGGGCTCGGGTCAAAAGTAGTGCACTAAATAGGGAATAGGGTGCCATTTGAGATGCAGACATACAGAGAGGATGAATAAGTAAACAACAGGACAGAGCCTTACTGCTCCTGGCCAAGAGGGGAAAGAAGCGAGGTGGCACAGATCCTAGAGGACAGCTTTAGCACACAGACAGCCACTACACAGACTTGGAAAGGGGACTGACTTGATTTTTGTCTATACTGCAATAACTGATCATACTATGTGGTCCTGGACTGAGAATGATATCGCTAACTGGTGGCGTGAAGGATTCACAGTACTGGTGTAGACGCAGGCATGTCTGGCGAACAGGGTGGATCTTTTTCATTCTCCTGAGAAAAACTCCAACTTGACGTGGTAATTAACTAAGTGTGTTTTCTTTTCATCGTTCTCATCTAGATTGAAGATGCGTTTGAAAGGTTACCAGGATTCAAGAAGGTCTTTGTAGTTGAATTCAGGTAAGCGTCATTAACAGCTATAAATCCATTGATCCACTACCTGTAAAGCATCATATTTAATTGAACAGGCAATATGCTATTTCAATATCAAGTTCTAATATTTCTTTGTCTTTTCCAAATGTGTCCAGGCCTCAGAAGGACCTCCAAAGGTAAGCATGTTTTCTTTCTTCTGACCCAAATAACTGTCTCACAAGGTTTACATCCAATTGGCTACAGATGTTCATGTGAATATTCTAAAATCTGCATAAAAACCACATGCTTGTTGCGGATAAAACGGTGTGCGTGATGATGTAGTGCACATGGAAATAACTTTTGCAGTTAAATTCCCATGTACTGAATAATACATCCAAGTTAAATGGGTTTCCCTCACAACTCTAATGATGTTTTTTTCACCACAAATTTAGCATTATGTAGTGAATGTGCCCCCTATGACTTTGGCATATGCACTCTAGCCAACAGATAGCATATACAGCAGGCTACTTTAATCAAATCAAATCAAATGTATTTATATAGCACTTCGTTCATCAGCTGATATCTCAAAGTGCTGAACAGAAACCCAGCCTAAAACCCCAAACAGCAAGCAATGCAGGTGTAGAAGCACGGTGGCTAGGAAAAACTCCCTAGAAAGGCCAAAACCTAGAAAGAAACCTAGAGAGGAACCAGGCTATGAGGGGTGGCCAGTCCTCTTTTCGCTGTGCCGGGTGAAGATTATAACAGAACATGGCCAAGATGTTCAAATGTTCATAAATGACCAGCATGGTCAAATAATAGGTCTGGGACAGGTAGCACGTCCGGTGAACAGGTCAGGATTCCATAGCCGCAGGTAGTACAGTTGAAACTGGATCAGCAGCACAGCCAGGTGGACTGGAGACAGCAAGGAGTCATCATGCCAGGTAGTCCTGTGACACTGTGGCCCCATCCGATGATACCCCCGGACAGGGCCAAATAGGAAGGACATAACCCCACCCACTTTGCCAAAGCACAGCCCCCACACCACTAGAGGGATATCTTCAACCACCAACTTACCATCCTGAGACAAGGCCGAGTATAGCCCACAAAGATCTCCGCCACGGCACAACCCAAGGGGGAGCGCCAACCCAGACAGGAAGATCACATCAGTTATTGTTATGGATAATCATTTTTATTTGTCAAATGGCAGCCAGCCAAGCATCGATCATCATGTCACCAGAATAAGACCCTCAATATTTATCAATGTATGCACATAGAGGCGTTTCCACCGCCATATCTCGCATAATTAACTCCCACCTTGTCTAGCGGATTTGTTTTGTCGACAGATTTACCGACAGATTTGCTGTTCCCATCAGGCCTGTCGTGACATTTTTTATCCAACGTGTACTTTACTTTACATAAAAAGGATGGCTGGAAACCTGGTTACTGTTAATGGATTCACATGTCAGGATTTATGGCTCCTAAATCCATGACAACGACCACTGACACGCACATTACAGTTGATGACGTCCTGGAGAGTGCTGTAATAACAGGCTAGATACCTGTGTGAAAGTGCACTGGAGCGTGATAAATCCATCTCATTGCAATGCTATCACTCCCAGTTCAACCATCATGACTGCACAGTTGAGCTAACCCAAATCCCACTGAGTCTATCTCACATGTATATCTACTAATGGGATATGCATGTGCATCTGTGTCTGGCTGAGCCAAAGAACCAAGCCTTTACCGTACCTACTGCATGGTTAGATGTTTTCTGCTTACTTGCCACAGTCTTCAGATCAGTTGTTCCACACTATGTTTACCAGCATTACAAGCATACTTCCAATGCCTGTCAATCATTATAGCTCAGTGCATCGGCACCATTGCAGACACGAAAAGCACAAAAAACGAAGCTAAAACGTGTGATTCCTTTTGGCTACATGTCACATTGGACTTCTATGTGTTTTCTGTTAGTTGGCGTCTTTATATTACACGAGTTCTGCAATGCTCCAGTTTACAGTTAATGGCCTTGCAATGGTCAATCACCCCCTAAGTGGGGTAAGCCCCATCGCTCACCCCGCTGGCCCCCTGCCAGTCATGATGATGAGATTAAAGGCAGAGATTTATGACAAGATCACTTTTCTCCTGACTGTCAACCAGTACGGAGGCTCCAGGCCAGATTCCCCCACGGGTTTAGCCCCTCACTGGTTTCCCCTACAAACTGGCATCGTGGAAAACTAAACGTTGCGAGCACAGTGAGGCCTTTAAACCACCTTCGGCTCTTCACAGTTTGTTCTGCAGGTCATATAAATCCCTGTTAGCATGCAACCTTTAAACGAAGCTGCCAGGGTATTAGAGCTGAAGGAGAATTGGGCTGTCTGGGGGGGGAAAGGGAAGATGGTCATAAACTGACCAGGATCACAGTATCTAGATTAGGATATAGCTTCTCCAAGCTAGGACCACTTTAAAGGTCCAATGCAGCCATTTTTATCTCAATATCAAATCATTTCTGGGTAACAATTAAGTATCTTACTGTCATTGTTTTTAGTTAAAATAGTCAAAAAGAAACAGAAATATCTTCTTAGCAATGAACACTTTCTCAAGCGAGAATTTCCCTCGGACTGTCTGGGAGTGGTCTGTGTTAGGAGGGGAAAACTGAAAAGTAGCTGGTATTGGCAGAGAGGTTTGAAACTCTCTTTCTAATTGTTGTATTAAATAACTGACCGCATGGTGATGAAAAGGTATAAGCTCCATACCACCAAAACAGACAGAAATTTCAGGCTGTCTTTTTAAACAGCTCTTTTACTTAAAGGGGATTATCATAGTTTTCACAATTTCACAGTAAAGTTCCAACCTCATTGTGTGGAAATATCTATAAAACACAGGAAAATCACGTTTTTGACTGCACTGTGCCTAAACTAGGACCTCTTTAAGCTAGGACCTCTGTAATAATTAAGCTAGGACCTCTTTAAGCTAGGACCTCTGTAATAATTAAGCTAGGACCTCTTTAGGATAGGACCTCTGTAATAATTAAGCTAGGACCTCTGTCTCTCTCTGTTCCTCAATGTATCTCTCTGTTCCTCAATCAATATGTCTCTCTGTTCCTCAATCAATATGTCTCTCTGTTCCTCAATGTGTCTCTCTGTTCCTCAATGTGTCTCTCTGTTCCTCAATGTGTCTCTCTGTTCCTCAATATGTCTCTCTGTTCCTTAATGTGTCTCTCTGTTCCTCAATGTGTCTCTCTGTTCCTCAATGTGTCTCTCTGTTACTCAATGTGTCTCTCTCTGTTCCTCAATATGTCTCTCTGTTCCTCAATATGTCTCTCTGTTCCTCAATGTCTCTCTCTCTGTTCCTCAATATGTCTCTGTTCCTCAATGTGTCTCTCTGTTCCTCAATGTGTCTCTCTGTTCCTCAATGTGTCTCTCTGTTCCTCAATGTGTCTCTCTGTTCCTCAATGTGTCTCTCTGTTACTCAATGTGTCTCTCTCTGTTCCTCAATGTGTGTCTCTGTTCCTCAATATGTCTCTCTGTTCCTCAATATGTCTCTCTGTTACTCAATGTGTCTCTCTCTGTTCCTCAATGTGTGTCTCTGTTCCTCAATATGTCTCTCTGTTCCTCAATATGTCTCTCTGTTCCTCAATTTGTCTCTCTCTGTTCCTCAATGTGTCTCTCTGTTACTCGATTTGTCTCTCTGTCCCTCAATGTGTCTCTCTGTTCCTCAATGTGTCTCTCTGTTCCTCAATATGTCTCTCTCTCTCTATCAAATGAATATTGCTCCTCTAGGGGTATCTTGTCTGTGGTAGTCCACTACGCAGTGACTCTGGAAGTGGACGGGGCAGGCATCAGTAACGAGACCATGGACTACATCGACCTCCAGTCCAACGTGGTGGAGAAGTCTTACCGTGACGCCGTTGAACGCCCCACTGTGGTCTACACCATAACAGACTTCCGAAACTACATCACTGAAGCCCTGCACAAGGAGAACTTCATGAGCAACACCACTCTGGATGTAGACCCTGACTCACTGCAGCTAGAGCGAGGTACACTGCCTTGCGAAAGTATTTGGCCGCCTTGAACTTTGCGACCTTTTGCCACATTTCAGGCTTCAAACATAAAGATATAAAACTGTATTTTTTTGTGAAGAATCAACAACAAGTGGGACACAATCATGAAGTGGAACGACATTTATTGGATATTTCAAACTTTTTTAACAAATCAAAAACTGAAAAATTGGGCGTGCAAAATTATTCAGCCCCTTTACTTTCAGTGCAGCAAACTCTCTCCAGAGGTTCAGTGAGGATCTCTGAATGATCCAATGTTGACCTAAATGACTAATGATGATAAATACAATCCACCTGTGTGTAATCAAGTCTCCGTATAAATGCACCTGCACTGTGATAGTCTCAGAGGTCCGTTAAAAGCGCAGAGAGCATCATGAAGAACAAGGAACACACCAGGCAGGTCCGAGATACTGTTGTGAAGAAGTTTAAAGCCGGATTTGGATACAAAAAAAATTCCCAAGCTTTAAACATCCCAAGGAGCACTGCGCAAGCGATAATATTGAAATGGAAGGAGTATCAGACCACTGCAAATCTACCAAGACCTGGCCGTCCCTCTAAACTTTCAGCTCATACAAGGAGAGGACTGATCAGAGATGCAGCCAAGAGGCCCATGATCACTCTGGATGAACTGCAGATATCTACAGCTGAGGTGGGAGACTCTGTCCATAGGACAACAATCAGTCGTATATTGCACAAATCTGGCCTTTATGGAAGAGTGGCAAGAAGAAAGCCATTTCTTAAAGATATCCATAAAAAGTGTCGTTTAAAGTTTGCCACAAGCCACCTGGGAGACACACCACACATGTGGAAGAAGGTGCTCTGGTCAGATGAAACCAAAATTGAACTTTTTGGCAACAATGCAAAACGTTATGTTTGGCGTAAAAGCAACACAGCTCATCACCCTGAACACACCATCCCCACTGTCAAACATGGTGGTGGCAGCATCATGGTTTGGGCCTGCTTTTCTTCAGCAGGTACAGGGAAGATGGTTAAAATTGATGGGAAGATGGATGGAGCCAAATACAGGACCATTCTGGAAGAAAACCTGATGGAGTCTGCAAAAGACCTGAGACTGGGACGGAGATTTGTCTTCCAACAAGACAATGATCCAAAACATAAAGCAAAATCTACAATGGAATGGTTCAAAAATAAACATATCCAGGTGTTAGAATGGCCAAGTCAAAGTCCAGACCTGAATCCAATCGAGAATCTGTGGAAAGAACTGAAAACTGCTGTTCACAAATGCTCTCCATCCAACCTCACTGAGCTCAAGCTGTTTTGCAAGGAGGAATGGGAAAAAATTTCAGTCTCTCGATGTGCAAAACTGATAGAGACATACCCCAAGCGACTTACAGCTGTAATCGCAGCAAAAGATGGCGCTACAAAGTATTAACTTAAGGGGGCTGAATAATTTTGCACGCCCAATTTTTCAGTTTTTGATTTGTTAAAAAAGTTTGAAATATCCAATAAATGTCGTTCCACTTCATGATTGTGTTCCACTTGTTGTTGATTCTTCACAAAAAAATACAGTTTTATATCTTTATGTTTGAAGCCTGAAATGTGGCAAAAGGTCGCAAAGTTCAAGGGGGCCGAATACTTTCGCAAGGCACTGTAGGTCTACAGACCGGCTAAACTGTACAACAGGTGGTCATGAACTCTGGTCCTAGAGAGCTACATTATGAGAAAGCTTTTATTCCAGCCCAGAACTAACACACCTAACCAGACTAATAATAGTATTGAGGATTAGTTGATCTAGTACAATTAAGTGTGTTAGTGCTGAAACAAAAGCTTTCTCAGAGAGCAGTCCTCCAGGAACAGGGTTGGCGACCACTGCTAAATAAGGGTTTAGACCTGGGATTTGTGTGAAAAGGTAAAAGTGTTCTCCAGTTTATTTGTGTACGACTGTTTTATTTTCCAGTTGATAACTTGTTTCTGGGAGGGAGACCCACCACCAAACCAGAAGAGTCCAATGACATGATGGTGAGTGAGTGTCAGTTCACTGCTCCACATTGTCCTGAGGAACATTGTGTATTGCATCCTTTTAACAATATAGTCAACTGAATATGTAGTTGATGACATTGCTAGTTCAATGTGTGTTGTTGTGTAGGCTACACTAAAATGATTGCAATGAAAGTCATTTGTTGCTAAAGTTGCTTTGGAAAATGGAATTCATACCCAGCTGTCTCAGTTCAGTAAAAGTCTGTAAAAATAGTCAAGTCCATTTTCCACAAAACTATTCTCAAGACGCAAGTCAGCATGCCATATTAAGCAAACAGTTGTGTTCAATCACTAAGAAATATAGAAAGAAATCTGGTTTGAGTGGAAATATGACATGAATTTATTACGCCGAATGATTCGCTTTTCTCATAGACGGCACTGTAATTACAAAGACACATTTGACTGGGAACAAACTTAATAATCTCAGAATTTACTCCCGCAATTTTTTCCTATTTTTTCTCATCCCTTTATTAAACTGATTTACAATCTTTTTTTGGCTGAATGGCGTTGTCCAATTTGTCTTGACTACCATGTGTTCTCTCTCATTCTCTCAGGTAATGGCAAGCTTCCTAGGGTCTAACACAGGCACAAGGCAGTTACTGGTAGTTAAAGATAAGCACATCTGAAGTCCATTCGTTATTAAATGGGTCCACTTTGACCAAACAGAACTTTATTGTTGTCCTTAGGGCATAACACAACTTTTTGTTTATCCTGTGGTGAAAGACAATGACGCTCTGCTCATTTGTGTGAACACAACCTGGTTTGACGGTCTCTCTGAGTCACATGGCTGTTTGCAGGAAGCCCATTTTCATTGTGG
Organism: Oncorhynchus mykiss; assembly: GCF_057628025.1. Taxonomy (NCBI): domain Eukaryota; kingdom Metazoa; phylum Chordata; class Actinopteri; order Salmoniformes; family Salmonidae; genus Oncorhynchus; species Oncorhynchus mykiss. The sequence goes on from NC_143028.1 coordinate 5,101,216, forward strand.
AAGATGAAGTGTGTGTGTGTGTGTGTGTGTGTGTGTGTTTCTCTGTCCCTTGAGCAGGACATACTAATACAGAACATATGTTGAGGTTAAAAGGCCCGTGTTGTTGCATTCATTCATATAGGGCATCCGTTGCTGGGATGTATATGTGAATTTCACTCAGATTTAGTTTATCGTGAGGTATTTTGTGTTTCTGAATATTTACTTTGTGAAGCACACATATCAAGGGCTACATCTGTATCTGTTACAACTCAACCCTGTGAGAGGGAAACACTGCTACAACACAACCTTGTGAGAGGGAAACACTCTGCTACAACTCAACCTTGTGAGGGGGAAACACTGCTACAACTCAACCTTGTGAGGGGGAAACACTGCTACAACTCAACCTTGTGAGAGGGAAACACTCTGCTACAACTCAACCTTGTGAGAGAGAAACACTCTGCTACAACTCAACCTTGTGAGAGAGAAACACTCTGCTACAACTCAACCTTGTGAGGGGGAAACACTGCTACAACTCAACCTTGTGAGAGAGAAACACTATGCTACAACTCAACCTTGTGAGAGAGAAACACTCTGCTACAACTCAACCTTGTGAGAGAGAAACACTCTGCTACAACTCAACCTTGTGAGAGAGAAACACTCTGCTACAACTCAACCTTGTGAGAGAGAAACACTCTGCTACAACTCAACCTTGTGAGAGAGAAACACTCTGCTACAACTCAACCTTGTGAGAGAGAAACACTGCTACAACTCAACCTTGTGAGAGAGAAACACTCTGCTACAACTCAACCTTGTGAGAGAGAAACACTGCTACAACTCAACCTTGTGAGAGAGAAACACTGCTACAACACAACCTTGTGAGGGGGAAACACTGCTACAACTCAACCTTGTGAGAGAGAAACACTCTGCTACAACTCAACCTTGTGAGAGAGAAACACTGCTACAACTCAACCTTGTGAGGGGGAAACACTGCTACAACTCAACCTTGTGAGAGAGAAACACTCTGCTACAACTCAACCTTGTGAGAGAGAAACACTCTGCTACAACTCAACCTTGTGAGAGAGAAACACTCTGCTACAACACAACCTTGTGAGAGGGAAACACTCTGCTACAACTCAACCTTGTGAGGGGGAAACACTGCTACAACTCAACCTTGTGAGGGGGAAACACTGCTACAACTCAACCTTGTGAGAGGGAAACACTCTGCTACAACTCAACCTTGTGAGAGAGAAACACTGCTACAACTCAACCTTGTGAGAGAGAAACACTCTGCTACAACTCAACCGTGTGAAAGAGAAACACTCTGTTACAACTCAACCTTGTGAGGGGGAAAACACTGCTACAACTCAACCTTGTGAGAGAGAAACACTCTGCTACAACTCAACCTTGTGAGAGGGAAACACTCTGCTACAACTCAACCTTGTGAGAGGGAAACACTCTGCTACAACTCAACCTTGTGAGAGAGAAACACTGCTACAACTCAACCTTGTGAGAGGGAAACACTCTGCTACAACTCAACCTTGTGAGAGAGAAACACTCTGCTACAACTCAACCTTGTGAGAGAGAAACACTGCTACAACTCAACCTTGTGAGAGAGAAACACTCTGCTACAACTCAACCTTGTGAGAGAGAAACACTGCTGCAACTCAACCTTGTGAGAGAGAAACACTCTGCTACAACTCAACCTTGTGAGAGAGAAACACTCTGCTACAACTCAACCTTGTGAGAGAGAAACACTCTGCTACAACTCAACCTTGTGAGAGAGAAACACTGCTACAACTCAACCTTGTGAGAGAGAAACACTCTGCTACAACTCAACCTTGTGAGAGAGAAACACTCTGCTACAACTCAACCTTGTGAGAGGGAAACACTCTGCTACAACTCAACCTTGTGAGAGGGAAACACTCTGCTACAACTCAACCTTGTGAGAGAGAAACACTCTGCTACAACTCAACCTTGTGAGTGGGAAACACTCTGTTACAACTCAACCTTGTGAGAGAGAAACACTCTGCTACAACTCAACCTTGTGAGAGAGAAACACTGCTACAACTCAACCTTGTGAGAGAGAAACACTCTGCTACAACTCAACCTTGTGAGGGGGAAACACTCTGCTACAACTCAACCTTGTGAGAGAGAAACACTCTGCTACAACTCAACCTTGTGAGAGAGAAACACTCTGCTACAACTCAACCTTGTGAGGGGGAAACACTCTGCTACAACTCAACCTTGTGAGGGAGAAACACTCTGCTACAACACAACCTTGTGAGAGAGAAACACTCTGCTACAACACAACCTTGTGAGAGGGAAACACTCTGTTACAACTCAACCTTGTGAGAGAGAAACACTGCTACAACTCAACCTTGTGAGGGGGAAACACTCTGCTACAACACAACCTTGTGAGAGAGAAACACTCTGCTACAACACAACCTTGTGAGAGGGAAACACTCTGCTACAACTCAACCTTGTGAGAGAGAAACACTGCTACAACTCAACCTTGTGAGGGGGAAACACTCTGTTACAACTCAACCTTGTGAGGGGGAAACACTCTGTTACAACTCAACCTTGTGAGGGGGAAACACTCTGTTACAACTCAACCTTGTGAGAGAGAAACACTCTGCTACAACTCAACCTTGTGAGGGGGAAACACTCTGCTACAACTCAACCTTGTGAGGGAGAAACACTCTGCTACAACTCAACCTTGTGAGGGGGAAACACTGCTACAACTCAACCTTGTGAGGGGGAAACACTGCTACAACTCAACCTTGTGAGAGGGAAACACTCTGCTACAACTCAACCTTGTGAGAGAGAAACACTGCTACAACTCAACCTTGTGAGAGAGAAACACTCTGCTACAACTCAACCGTGTGAAAGAGAAACACTCTGTTACAACTCAACCTTGTGAGGGGGAAAACACTGCTACAACTCAACCTTGTGAGAGAGAAACACTCTGCTACAACTCAACCTTGTGAGAGGGAAACACTCTGCTACAACTCAACCTTGTGAGAGGGAAACACTCTGCTACAACTCAACCTTGTGAGAGAGAAACACTGCTACAACTCAACCTTGTGAGAGAGAAACACTCTGCTACAACTCAACCTTGTGAGAGAGAAACACTCTGCTACAACTCAACCTTGTGAGAGAGAAACACTCTGCTACAACACAACCTTGTGAGAGAGAAACACTCTGCTACAACTCAACCTTGTGAGAGAGAAACACTCTGCTACAACTCAACCTTGTGAGAGAGAAACACTCTGCTACAACTCAACCTTGTGAGAGAGAACACTGCTACAACTCAACCTTGTGAGAGAGAAACACTCTGCTACAACTCAACCTTGTGAGAGAGAAACACTGCTACAACTCAACCTTGTGAGAGAGAAACACTCTGCTACAACTCAACCTTGTGAGAGAGAAACACTCTGCTACAACTCAACCTTGTGAGAGAGAAACACTCTGTTACAACTCAACCTTGTGAGGGGTAAACACTGCTACAACTCAACCTTGTGAGAGAGAAACACTCTGCTGCAACTCAACCTTGTGAGAGAGAAACACTCTGCTACAACTCAACCTTGTGAGAGAGAAACACTCTGCTACAACTCAACCTTGTGAGAGAGAAACACTCTGCTACAACTCAACCTTGTGAGAGAGAAACACTGCTACAACTCAACCTTGTGAGAGAGAAACACTCTGCTACAACTCAACCTTGTGAGAGAGAAACACTGTGCTACAACTCAACCTTGTGAGAGGGAAACACTCTGCTACAACTCAACCTTGTGAGAGGGAAACACTCTGCTACAACTCAACCTTGTGAGAGAGAAACACTCTGCTACAACTCAACCTTGTGAGTGGGAAACACTCTGTTACAACTCAACCTTGTGAGAGAGAAACACTCTGCTACAACTCAACCTTGTGAGAGAGAAACACTGCTACAACTCAACCTTGTGAGAGAGAAACACTCTGCTACAACTCAACCTTGTGAGGGGGAAACACTCTGCTACAACTCAACCTTGTGAGGGGGAAACACTCTGCTACAACTCAACCTTGTGAGAGAGAAACACTCTGCTACAACTCAACCTTGTGAGAGAGAAACACTCTGCTACAACTCAACCTTGTGAGGGGGAAACACTCTGCTACAACTCAACCTTGTGAGGGAGAAACACTCTGCTACAACACAACCTTGTGAGAGAGAAACACTCTGCTACAACACAACCTTGTGAGAGGGAAACACTCTGTTACAACTCAACCTTGTGAGAGGGAAACACTCTGCTACAACTCAACCTTGTGAGAGAGAAACACTGCTACAACTCAACCTTGTGAGAGAGAAACACTCTGCTACAACTCAACCTTGTGAGAGAGAAACACTCTGCTACAACTCAACCTTGTGAGAGAGAAACACTCTGCTACAACACAACCTTGTGAGAGAGAAACACTCTGCTACAACTCAACCTTGTGAGAGAGAAACACTCTGCTACAACTCAACCTTGTGAGAGAGAAACACTCTGCTACAACTCAACCTTGTGAGAGAGAACACTGCTACAACTCAACCTTGTGAGAGAGAAACACTCTGCTACAACTCAACCTTGTGAGAGAGAAACACTGCTACAACTCAACCTTGTGAGAGAGAAACACTCTGCTACAACTCAACCTTGTGAGAGAGAAACACTCTGCTACAACTCAACCTTGTGAGAGAGAAACACTCTGCTACAACTCAACCTTGTGAGGGGGAAACACTGCTACAACTCAACCTTGTGAGAGAGAAACACTCTGCTACAACTCAACCTTGTGAGAGAGAAACACTCTGTTACAACTCAACCTTGTGAGGGGTAAACACTGCTACAACTCAACCTTGTGAGAGAGAAACACTCTGCTGCAACTCAACCTTGTGAGAGAGAAACACTCTGCTACAACTCAACCTTGTGAGAGAGAAACACTCTGCTACAACTCAACCTTGTGAGAGAGAAACACTCTGCTACAACTCAACCTTGTGAGAGAGAAACACTGCTACAACTCAACCTTGTGAGAGAGAAACACTCTGCTACAACTCAACCTTGTGAGAGAGAAACACTCTGCTACAACTCAACCTTGTGAGAGGGAAACACTCTGCTACAACTCAACCTTGTGAGAGGGAAACACTCTGCTACAACTCAACCTTGTGAGAGAGAAACACTCTGCTACAACTCAACCTTGTGAGTGGGAAACACTCTGTTACAACTCAACCTTGTGAGAGAGAAACACTGCTACAACTCAACCTTGTGAGAGAGAAACACTCTGCTACAACTCAACCTTGTGAGAGAGAAACACTGCTACAACTCAACCTTGTGAGAGAGAAACACTCTGCTACAACTCAACCTTGTGAGAGAGAAACACTCTGCTACAACTCAACCTTGTGAGAGAGAAACACTGCTACAACTCAACCTTGTGAGAGAGAAACACTCTGCTACAACTCAACCTTGTGAGAGAGAAACACTCTGCTACAACTCAACCTTGTGAGAGGGAAACACTCTGCTACAACTCAACCTTGTGAGAGGGAAACACTCTGCTACAACTCAACCTTGTGAGAGAGAAACACTCTGCTACAACTCAACCTTGTGAGTGGGAAACACTCTGTTACAACTCAACCTTGTGAGAGAGAAACACTCTGCTACAACTCAACCTTGTGAGAGAGAAACACTGCTACAACTCAACCTTGTGAGAGAGAAACACTCTGCTACAACTCAACCTTGTGAGGGGGAAACACTCTGCTACAACTCAACCTTGTGAGAGAGAAACACTCTGCTACAACTCAACCTTGTGAGAGAGAAACACTCTGCTACAACTCAACCTTGTGAGGGGGAAACACTCTGCTACAACTCAACCTTGTGAGGGAGAAACACTCTGCTACAACACAACCTTGTGAGAGAGAAACACTCTGCTACAACACAACCTTGTGAGAGGGAAACACTCTGTTACAACTCAACCTTGTGAGAGAGAACACTGCTACAACTCAACCTTGTGAGAGAGAAACACTCTGCTACAACTCAACCTTGTGAGAGAGAAACACTGCTACAACTCAACCTTGTGAGAGAGAAACACTCTGCTACAACTCAACCTTGTGAGAGAGAAACACTCTGCTACAACTCAACCTTGTGAGAGAGAAACACTCTGCTACAACTCAACCTTGTGAGGGGGAAACACTGCTACAACTCAACCTTGTGAGAGAGAAACACTCTGCTACAACTCAACCTTGTGAGAGAGAAACACTCTGTTACAACTCAACCTTGTGAGGGGTAAACACTGCTACAACTCAACCTTGTGAGAGAGAAACACTCTGCTGCAACTCAACCTTGTGAGAGAGAAACACTCTGCTACAACTCAACCTTGTGAGAGAGAAACACTCTGCTACAACTCAACCTTGTGAGAGAGAAACACTCTGCTACAACTCAACCTTGTGAGAGAGAAACACTGCTACAACTCAACCTTGTGAGAGAGAAACACTCTGCTACAACTCAACCTTGTGAGAGAGAAACACTCTGCTACAACTCAACCTTGTGAGAGGGAAACACTCTGCTACAACTCAACCTTGTGAGAGGGAAACACTCTGCTACAACTCAACCTTGTGAGAGAGAAACACTCTGCTACAACTCAACCTTGTGAGTGGGAAACACTCTGTTACAACTCAACCTTGTGAGAGAGAAACACTCTGCTACAACTCAACCTTGTGAGAGAGAAACACTGCTACAACTCAACCTTGTGAGAGAGAAACACTCTGCTACAACTCAACCTTGTGAGGGGGAAACACTCTGCTACAACTCAACCTTGTGAGAGAGAAACACTCTGCTACAACTCAACCTTGTGAGAGAGAAACACTCTGCTACAACTCAACCTTGTGAGGGGGAAACACTCTGCTACAACTCAACCTTGTGAGGGAGAAACACTCTGCTACAACACAACCTTGTGAGAGAGAAACACTCTGCTACAACACAACCTTGTGAGAGGGAAACACTCTGTTACAACTCAACCTTGTGAGAGAGAAACACTGCTACAACTCAACCTTGTGAGGGGGAAACACTCTGCTACAACACAACCTTGTGAGAGGGAAACACTCTGTTACAACTCAACCTTGTGAGAGAGAAACACTGCTACAACTCAACCTTGTGAGAGAGAAACACTGCTACAACTCAACCTTGTGAGGGGGAAACACTCTGTTACAACTCAACCTTGTGAGGGGGAAACACTCTGTTACAACTCAACCTTGTGAGGGGGAAACACTCTGTTACAACTCAACCTTGTGAGAGAGAAACACTCTGCTACAACTCAACCTTGTGAGGGGGAAACACTCTGTTACAACTCAACCTTGTGAGAGAGAAACACTCTGCTACAACTCAACCTTGTGAGGGGGAAACACTCTGCTACAACTCAACCTTGTGAGAGGGAAACACTCTGTTACAACTCAACCTTGTAAGAGAGAAAAACACAACTAATCTGCAGCTGCAGCTAGGGAGGCACAGAGGGCCGGCTTTTGTGTCCAAATGTATCTTCTGCGTGCCAGTGCAATTTCTTTCCACTGAAGTTAGTCTGGATAGAAGGATGAATTTCCACTGTAATTCATTGAAGATGTTGAGGATCATTTTTTCCCCCCACTTTGACTTCTATAAGGGCTGTTGAATGTATACGTGATCATATCTGTCATCCTATGCATGTGCTTTTTGATCTGTGCATGGGGAAATGTAGGTATTTTTGCATTTATGTATGCATGGGTGGTGTAGGTTTATGTAAGTCTATGTAGTTGTAAGTCTATGTACTTCTGTAGTTGCTTGTGTCCATCCTTGGGGCATGGCCAGCCCAGGTGTATCGTCTGGGCAATTCCCGTATAGATAGAGGATTTAGGATTATCTTTCCTCTAGCCAGCCTAATCTAGGTATATTGTTGGCATTTTCTATGTCTGCCAACCTCCCCTTTGGGCTACAGGTAGACAACAATACACACGGACGTTCATTTAAGTGTGAGTTACTAGACGTACATTTCTCTAACGTTAGTAGAATGTAAGAATAATGTCAGTGCACTTTTATCGACCTTTGTCTTTTCTTCCTGGTGTGTCAGGACAATGTTCTGGCTGCTGAGAAACCACCAGATGCTCCTGGCCAAGACTTGGATGTCAGCGACATCTTCCTGAAGAAGGATGATTTCCTGTTTCCTGTGGACCCTTTGAAAGGCTCCGGGAGCGTTGTGGCCAGTGAAAATGATGTGTTTGTTCTGGATGCAACCACCTTGCCACCCAGCACCACGGCTGTCCCTGCAGAGAGTGAGCACTCCTGTTTCTACTTCCTAAATCACGAGACCACATTCACATCACCTTGTATACTGTCAACCACACAGTAACACACAACACAAAAAAACACATTCAAATCTGATTTAATAGAGTTTTGAAACCATTTATCCATTGTTAATATCATGGATTGTCCTCTATTCTGTTTTCACTCTGTTTCCCTTCACTGAAGAGAAGGGAGATTCCGTGTTCCAGTAACAAAGCATGTGTTTTCCTGTTTTTCTAGATAATGGAAATATTGAAGAAGAGGGATTTCTTCTCAGCAACACTCAGCAAGACTCTGATACTCCCGGTGGGGATGGTGTGGTCGGTGCTGGAGGCTCCTCTACCTCCTCCCCTTCACAACCACAGACCACAGAGGCCCCGGTCCCGGCACCTCCCAGAGTAAACCCAGATTTGGATGTTGGCTCTGGCTCCGGCTTCTCTGGGGATGACCAAGGGGCTGACGTCCTCCCATGGTTTCCCGTGACAACTGAGGAGACAGACTACATAGAGGAGGAGGAGGAGGATTCTGTGGTGGGGGAGGTGCATTTTCCAGATCCAGAAGAGGAACCAAAGGAGGAAGAGAAGAAGGATGAGGAGAAGGGGGAAGAGATCACCGAATCTGTCCTGACTGAATCTCCAGAGGATATGGGTCCTTTTGAGTCCCATCCAGAATCTGCCCCAGTTGAAGAAGAGCCACAATGGCCTTTCTTGGACAGGCTGCCTGTGACCCAAGACATTAGTACCCGACCTGACTACACGACCACCGCTGAAGTCCCTGTGTTCTGGACCGCAGAGACCCTGACAGTGGAGCTCTCCATACAGACGCTGGAGGCCTCTGGGATTTATGCCGATTATTACCCAAGCGAACCATTCACCATCATAGCACCAGTCACTGATTATCCCTATCCTCAGTTTTACACCACTGAGGCCCTGGTGTTGGAAGGGCCAGCAGCTGAGACCCATGGTTCTATTGAGTCACCTACCTTCATAGACATGGAGCTGTTCACAGTCAAGGAGTCCATCTTCGATATGATCACCTCTGAACCACCAGAGATCGAAGCCTTCACCGACAGACCTTTACTCTTGGTGCCCGATCCTGAAGATGAAGATGGAGAGGTGGAGATCTTGGAGGAACAGGGGGCGGAGGTCGCAGGGCCATTGGCCACACTACTCCCAGGCCTTGACATCTCAGAGGAGGACCTTGCTGAAGATCAAATCTTTGTTGTGGCTGCAGGTACAGCAGCCCCGGAAGTCATAGAGTCTCATAGCATCTTATCCCCCGAGAAGGAATCTCCCTTCTCTCGTATATCTGACTCTGTACCAGAAGAGGAGGAAGCCACACACCATCCAGCCACCACAGAAATAGCACCACATGGTGACATTGAAATCTCTGAGACACCTGAAATTGCCCCAATAATCCTACCTCCATTCTTCCAGCCCACATTCAGACCCACAGAAAACCTGCCTGAGGCAGCAGAAGAGTCAGATGTTAGCATTGAAGAAGGAGATGTTAGCATGGCGCTAGCACCCCCTTCCCCAGCTCACGACACATACGAACTAGAAGTCGGCACTTCAATCCAAGCGGTTGGAGACTACGCACCAGACTCACCCATGTCGGAAATTGACCTCACCTTCAACGTGTATGACGGAACGAGTCACATGGACGGGGACAGCAGCGGGTACTCCAGCATCGCCCACGGATCAGACGTGGGCAGCATCGCCATGGCGAAAAGCCCTGGCAAGGATCTGATGGTGTTCTTCAGCCTGAGGGTGACCAACATGATGTTCTCTGAGGATCTCTTCAACAAGAGTTCCACAGAGTACAAAGCCCTGGAACAGAGGTTCCTCGAACTGGTAAAGGATATATGGGATTATCTGCAATAACATTGGGGTATGGGGGCCATAAATGAATGTTCAGTATGCGTAGAGACGCCCTTCTCAAGTTCATTTTACCTTTTTCATTGCTGTGAATGTTGTAATATGTTGCATATAATGGATTCTGTAGTAGAACTTTCAAATTAACTGTTTCCATGGTTATTGGATTTGTCACAAGTCATACAGTACCTGTGGAATACAGTATATCTTGGTGTTTTGGGAAGCATAAAGTAACAATGTCTCTTTCTCGTCTGTAGCTCATCCCTTACCTGCAGTCTAACCTCAGCAACTTCCAGAACCTGGAGATCCTGAATTTCCGTAACGGCAGCATCGTGGTGAACAGCAGGATGAAGTTTGGGAAGCCCGTCTCTCTGGGGGTCACCAATACTGTGTACCTTATCCTAGAGGACTTTGCTAACTCAGCCTTCCAAACCATGAACCTCGCCATAGACAAATACTCACTGGATGTGGAATCAGGTAAACCTCAGCTGCAAACAAGTGATACTTGAGTCTTGAGTGATGTTATTCTGCAGTGAGAGTAGGAAATGTATGAAATCATGTCAACAAGTACTCATTGTTGTGAAGCATTTCCTGACAGTAATGTCCGTTTGGTGGATGATCTTCTGTAGCTGAGGTTTCATTATTGGATCTTGAAAGATGTGAAAGTCGACAACAGAAGCAATGGCATGCTGACCTAACCCAAACTTCTCACATTAACACATCAGCAGGAGATTGCTGTATTGAGTCATTGAAGTGAGATGACTCTTTAGTTATGAATCAAGTTGTTTTCTCAACACTTTGTAACTCAAAGAGCCCATGAAAATAACATAACGATCTCAATGTGTCAATGGCTTTGATACTGTGGCCCCGGGATGGTGATCTCATGTGGTTGACACTTCTGTTTGGGCTAGGGTTGCAAAATTCCGGGAACTTTCAATAAATTCCCTGGATTTACCAAAATCCCAGTTGGAGGATTCCAGGAATCAGGAGGGACTAAGCAGGAAATCCAGAATCCTCCAACAGGGTCTTCTGGAAAACCTGGGAATATTTCAACCCTCGTCTGGGCAGATGTACAATGTGATCAGCAACAGTACTGTACAGTATGTGTCATAATGAGGATGAGTCACCATGGTGTTATTCTATAAGGCCGGCTGGGTCGTTACATTATAATCTGTGTTGTAATCTGTCTGAGCCAATCATAATCATCTACTGTAACACTGATGCTTAATCATGTCACATCATGTAAGGTCTCCACAGGGCATCGGATTAGAAAAAGACAAAGGTATATGTTAAGGGTTAAGGTTAGAGGTAGAGAGTTAAGGTTGGAGTCAGAGTTAGAATACTTCGCTCTTTTCTAGAATGTTCCGAAAGTGACAACTAAAGTCCTCTGGGCACGTCATCATCAGCCAATTTACGACTAAAGTCTGAAACATTCTAACATATATTTTCTGTGGTGTATTTATGTGTTATTTTAGAATTAGTGACCACCATCACCAGGACAGTCAAACCCCCATCCCTGAGTCACCAGGTTCTCAGATGGTAGAACTGAGGTCACACAAAACACATTTCTTTATGTTTTCTTTGTCGTTGCCAGGCAACCAGGCAAACCCCTGCAAGTTCCAAGCGTGTAATGAGTATTCGATGTGCACGGTGAACCGCTGGTCCGGGGAGGCGGAGTGTGTGTGTGACGCGGGTTACTTCAGCGTGGACGGACTGCCGTGCCAGAGTATCTGTGACCTGCAGGAGGACTTCTGTCTCAACGATGGGAAGTGTGATGTCATCCCTGGCAAGGGAGCCATCTGCAGGTGGGTGGGAGTTTAGTTAAGGACACTGACATGATGAATTCACTATATAGTTGTGTATGTGTATGTGTGTGTTTGAGATGCATGTGGTTCTAATGCTGTTCTGTGTGGTTCTAGATGTCGTGTTGGAGAGAATTGGTGGTACCGCGGGGAACACTGTGAGGAGTATGTGTCAGAACCTCTGGTGGTGGGCATCGCCATAGCGTCGGTGGCTGGCTTCCTATTGGTGGCCTCAGGGGCAATCTTCTTCCTGGCCAGGACTCTGAGGGACGGTTATGACAAAGAGGATTCAGAGGATCCCCTACGGTAAGCAGCAGACTCATAAACCCAGAGGGAGAAGGAGTAAATCAGATTATTTACCTGTCACGTGTAATGGTTATTTAAGATATCACTGCAATGTTGCTTGTAGAGTAATGTCATCTGATAATATTTTGGCTTATCTTGCATAATAACTGCAGTACCAGTCAAAAGTTTGGACACACCTACTTAGTGTTTTTCTTTATTTTTATTATTTTCTACATTGAAGAAGAGTAGTGAAGATATCAACACTATGAAATAACACGTATGGAATCATGTAGTAACCAAAAAAGTGTTAAACAAATCAAAATATATTTTATATTTGAGATTCTTCAAATAGCCACCCTTTGACTTGATGACAGCTTTGCACACTCTTGGCATTCTCTCAACCAGCTTCACCTAGAATGCTTTTCCAACAGTCTTGAAGGAGTTCACCACATGTGCTGTGCACTTGTTGGCTGCTTTTCCTTCACTCTGCGGTCCAACTCATCCCAAACCATCTCAATTGGGTTGAGGTTGGGTGATTGTGGAGGCCAGGTCATCTGATGCTGCACTCCATCACTCTCCTTCTGGTCAAATAGCCTTTACACAGCCTGTCGATGTGTTGGGTCATTGTCCTGTTGAAAAACAAATGATAGACCCACTAAGCGCAAACCAGATGGGATGGCGTATCACTGCAGAATGCTGTGGTAGCCGGTTAAGTCTGCCTTGAATTCTAAATAAATCACTGACAGTGTCACCAGCAAAGCACCCCCACACCATCACACCTCCTCCTCCATGCTTCACGGTGGGAACCACACATGCGGAGATCATCCGTTCACCTACTCTGCGTCTCACGAAGACACGGCGGTTGGAACCAAAAATCTCAAATTTGGACTCATCAGACCTAAGGACAGGTTTCCACCGGTCTAATGTTCATTGCTCGTGTCTCTTCTTATTATTGGTGTCTTTAGTAGTGGTTTCTTTGCAGCAATTCGACCATGAAGGCCTTATTCAGATAGTCTCCTCTGAACAGTTGACGTTGAACGTTGAACAGTTGACGTTGTGTCTGTTACTTGAAATCTGTGAAGCATTTATTTGGGCTGTAATTTCTGAGGCTGGTAACTCTAATGAACTTATCCTCTGCAGCAGAGGTAACTCTGGGTCTTCCTTTCCTGTGGCGGTCATCATGAGAACCAGTTTCATCATAGCGCTTGATGGTTTTTGCGACTGCACTTTAAGAAACTTTCAAAGTTCTTGAAATGTTGCATTTTGACTGACCTTCATGTCTTATAGTAATGATGGACTGTTGTTTATCATTGCTTATTTGAGCTGTTCTTGCCATAATATGGACTTGGACTTTTACCAAATAGGGCTGTCCTCTGTATACTAACCCTACCTTGTCACAATACAACTGATTGTCTCAAACGCATGAAGAAGGAAAGAAATTCCACAAATTAACTTTTAAGAAGGCACACCTGTTAATTGAAATGCATTCCAGGTGACTATGTCATGAAGCTGGTTGAGAGAATCCTAAGAGTGTGAAAAGCTATCATCAATTCAAAGGGTGGCTACTTTGAAGAACCTCAAATATAAAATATATTTTGTTTTATTTAAAACGTTTTTTTGGTTACTACATATTCCCATATGTTTTTTTTCATAGTTTTGATGTCTTCACTATTTTTCTACAATGTTGAAAATAGTACAAATAAAGAAAAACCCTTGAATGAGTAGGTGTGTCCAAGCTTTAGTACTGTATGTAGTAGGACAGTTAAGAAGGTTAAGAAATACTATACTGGTGTGTAGACAGACAATAAATGTAGATGGTTGTCCTAAAATGTTTTGGTTAAGTGAAGCTTTGTGCATTGTTAACGGGGTGCTTGACCGAGAATCTGTCCGAGAGAAAGAACTATGAGAGCGTGATTAGCGTCTCAGACTTCCTTGGCAGCCATGTTGTTTTTGATTAACCAATCAGGACATGTTTATTGAGAAGTATCAAAACAGTGCTGATTGTATTTAGAAGCCCAGAGTTGCAGGATCAACAGTATATGTGTGTGTGTGTGTGTGCGTGCATGTGTGCATGCATCCATGTGTAGGCGTGTGTGAATGTGTGTGTGATTGTTTTATGAATCAGTGTGTGCCTCGGCAGCTGCCCTGAGTTTAGCCTGCCTGCTTCTAGTGACACAAGGCCTGGCCTCGACAGATAGACCTTGGGCCAATGCCCATGTTAGCACCATGGGCCCTTCTAACAGCCCCGCCCTGCAGTCTCTCACTGTTACCAATAAACTGTCCACAGACTGCTAGATTGGACTCCTGACCAGTTCAGTGTGTTTCTCATATGAGTGTTTAGCTCATGGAACATGGCGTACTGTATAATGTAAAGACTGTATCTGATGTAGCTGCAGTCCACAACACTTCCTGTTCAAAGGTTGGAATGTATAGTTAACAAAACATTTCCAAAGGGGAAATTACATTTGTTTGTGCCGAAGGTTTTTTATTTAATACAGCGTAGCTTGTCAGATGTTGTTTATTACAGATATGGAGCAGCAGCTGGAGTGAGCCACAGGCAGCGGGGAACTCACAATGAAACTTCATCTGTGGTAGGAATGTGAGAGAGGGAGAGAGAAATCAAGAGAAATAAAGAGAGAGAGAAATAAAGAGAGAAAGGGAGAGAGAGAGAGGGAGAGAAAAATATATAGAGAGAGAAATAAAGAGAGAGAGAAATAAAGAGAGAGGGAGAGAAATAGAGAGAGAGTGGGAGAGAGAGAGAAATAAAGAGCGAGGGAGAGAAATAGCTAGAGAGTGGGAGAGAGAGAGAAACAAAGACAGAGGGAGAGATAAAGAGAGAGCGAGAAATAAAGTAGAGAGAGAGAGGTAGAGAGAGAGAAATAAAGACAGAGGGTTGAGAGAAAGAGAGAGGGAAAGAGAGAGGGAAAGAGAGGGAGAGTGGGAGAGAGAGAAATAAAGACAGAGGGAGAGATAAAGAGAAAGAGCGAGAAATAAAGTAGAGAGAGAGAGGTAGAGAGAGAGAAATAAAGACAGAGGGTTGAGAGAAAGAGAGAGGGAAAGAGAGGGAAATAAAGAGGGAGAGAGAGAGAGAAATAAAGAGAGAGGGAAAGAGAGAGAGAAAGAGAGAGGGAAAGAGAGAGGGAGAGAGAAATAAAGAGAGAGAGAGAAATAAAGAGAGAGAGAAATAGAGAGAGAGAAATCAAGAGAGAGAGAGAGATAAATAGAGAGAGAGAGAAATAAATAGAGAGAGAGAGAGAGAAATAGAGAAATAAAGAGATAGAGGGAAATAAAGAGAGAGATAAATCAAGAGAGAGAGAAATAAAGAGAGAGAAATAAAGAGAGAGAAAGAGAGAGAAATAGAAAGATAGAGAGAAATAAAGAGAGAGGGAGAGAGACATATAGAGAAATAAAGAGAGAGAGGGAAATAAAGAGAGAGAGAAAACAAGAGAGAGAAATAAAGAGAGAGAGAGAAATAAAGAGAGAGAGAGAAATAAAGAGCGAGAGAGAGAGAGAGAGAGAAATAAAGGGAGAGGGAGAGAGAAATAGAGAGAGGGAGAGAGAAATAAAGAGAGAGAGAAATAAAGAGACAGAGAAATAAAGAGAGAGAGAGAAATAAAGAGAGAGAGAGAGAAATAAAGAGAGAGGGAGAGAAATAAAGAGAGAGAGAGAGAAATAAAGAGAGAGAGAGAGAAATAGAGAGAGGGAGAGAGAAAAAGAGAGAGAAATAGAGAGAGGGAGAGAGAAATAAAGAGAGAGAGAAATAGAGAGAGAGAGAAATAAAGAGAGAGGGAGAGAGAAATAAAGACAGAGGGAGAGAGAAATAAAGAGAGAGGGCGAGAGAAATAAAGAGAGAGGGAGAGAGAAATAAAGAGAGATATAAATAAAGAGAGAGAGAAATAAAGAGAGAGGGAGACAGAAAGAAAGAAAGAGCGCGAGGGAGAGAAAGAGAGAGTCCGAGACAGAGGGTGAATGAGTGAGTGAGAGAGCGAGAGAGAGAGAGAGCAATGTCATTAGGTACAGGCCAGTACAACAGAATAACATCATGTGTCTGTGTGTTGCATGCCAACGTAGGTTGATATCAGGTTGACATCCTGTTTAGAGTGGACCGGACACAATGTCACTTTCCACCCACTGGCATAGGTCATCACGTATCATGCCAAACCCATACGGCTGTGGGTGTGTTTGTGTTTGTATGTGTGACTCACTTGGCCGCACCGCACGTACAGGCTGAAATGTTATTGTTCATCATTATTACCGGTAAGTAGACAGAACACATCATTCTCAGTGGTGTGACATCAGCCACCTTTCTATTGCACCAGAGAAAATGTATTTTATTTCACCTTTATTTAACCAGGTAGGCCAGTTGAGAACAAGTTCTCATTTACAACTGAGACCTGGCCAAGATAAAGCAGTGTGACAAAAACAACAATGCAGAGTTAAACATGGGATAAACAAACGTGCAGTCAATAACACAATAGAAAAATCTGTATACAGTGTGTGCAAATGTAGTAAGGTTATAAGGCAATAAATAGGCCAATAGTGGCGAAGTACAGTGCCTTGCGAAAGTATTCGGCCCCCTTGAACTTTGCGACCTTTTGCCACATTTCAGGCTTCAAACATAAAGATATAAAACTGTATTTTTTTGTGAAGAATCAACAACAAGTGGGACACAATCATGAAGTGGAATGACATTTATTGGATGTTTCAAACTTTTTTAACAAATCAAAAACTGAAAAATTGGGCGTGCAAAATGATTCAGCCCCCTTATGTTAATACTTTGTAGCGCCACCTTTTGCTGCGATTACAGCTGTAAGTCGCTTGGGGTATGTCTCTATCAGTTTTGCACATCGAGAGACTGAATTTTTTTTCCTATTCCTCCTTGCAAAACAGCTCGAGCTCAGTGAGGTTGGATGGAGAGCATTTGTGAACAGCAGTTTTCAGTTCTTTCCACAGATTCTCGATTGGATTCAGGTCTGGACTTTGACTTGGCCATTCTAACACCTGGATATGTTTATTTTTGAACCATTCCATTGTAGATTTTGCTTTATGTTTTGGATCATTGTCTTGTTGGAAGACAAATCTCCGTCCCAGTCTCAGGTCTTTTGCAGACTCCATCAGGTTTTCTTCAAGAATGGTCCTGTATTTGGCTCCATCCATCTTCCCATCAATTTTAACCATCTTCCCTGTCCCTGCTGAAGAAAAGCAGGCCCAAACCATGATGCTGCCACCACCATGTTTGACAGTGGGGATGGTGTGTTCAGGGTGATGAGCTGTGTTGCTTTTACGCCAAACATAACGTTTTGCATTGTTGCCAAAAAGTACAATTTTGGTTTCATCTGACCAGAGCACCTTCTTCCACATGTTTGGTGTGTCTCCCAGGTGGCTTGTGGCAAACTTTCACTGACACTTTTTATGGATATCTTTAAGAAATGGCTTTCTTCTTGCCACTCTTCCATAAAGGCCAGATTTGTGCAATATATGACTGATTGTTGTCCTATGGACAGAGTCTCCCACCTCAGCTGTAGATCTCTGCAGTTCATCCAGAGTGATCATGGGCCTCTTGGCTGCATCTCTGATCAGTTTTCTCCTTGTATGAGCTGAAAGTTTAGAGGGACAGCCAGGTCTTGGTAGATTTGCAGTGGTCTGATACTCCTTCCATTTCAATATTATTGCTTGCACAGTGCTCCTTGGGATGTTTAAAGCCTGGGAAATCTTTTTGTATCCAAATCCGGCTTTAAACTTCTTCACAACTGTATCTTGGACCTGCCTGGTGTGTTCCTTGTTCTTCATGATGCTCTCTGCGCTTTTAACAGACCTCTGAGACTATCACAGTGCAGGTGCATTTATACGGAGACTTGATTACACACAGGTGGATTGTATTTATCATCATTAGTCATTTAGGTCAACATTGGATCATTCAGAGATCCTCACTGAACTTCTGGAGAGAGTTTGCTGCACTGAAAGTAAAGGGGCTGAATAATTTTGCACGCCCAATTTTTCAGATTTTGATTTGTTAAAAAAGTTTGAAATATCCAATAAATGTCGTTCCACTTCATGATTGTGTCCCACTTGTTGTTGATTCTTCACAAAACAGTTTTATATCTTTATGTTTGAAGCCTGAAATGTGGCAAAAGGTCGCAAAGTTCAAGGGGGCCGAATACTTTCGCAAGGCATTGTAATTACAATTTAGCATTTTACACTGGAGTGATAAATGTGCAGATGAGGATGTGCAAGTAGAAATACTAATGTGCAAAAGAGCAGATAAAGACAAAATGGGGATGAGGTAGGTAGTTGGGCTATGTACAGCTGCAGCGATCGTTAAGCTGCTCTGACAGCCGATACTTGAAGTTAGTGAGGGAGATATAAGTCTCCAACTTCAGTGATTTTTGCAATTCGTTCCAGTCATTGGCAGCAGAGAACTGGAAGGAAAGGCGGCCAAAAGAGATGTTGGCTTTGGGGATGACCAGTGAAATATACCTGCTGGAGCGCATGCTTCTATGGTGACCAGTGAGCTTTACCTAGCGGAGCTTTACCTAGCAAAGACTTATAGCAAAGACTTATAGATGATCTGGAGCCAGTGGGTTTGGCGACAAATATGTAGCGAGGACCAGTCAACGAGAGCATACAGGTCACAATGATGGGTAGATATGGGGCTTTGGTGACAAAACGGATGGCACTGTGATAGACTGCATCCAATTTGCTTAGTAGAGTGTTGGAGGCCGGATAGTCAGTTTTACGAGGGTACTGATATATACAGAGAAAAGAGTCAGCCTGAGAATTGAACCCTGTGCTACCACCATAGAGACTGCCAGAGGTCCAGACGACAGGCCCTCCGATTTGATACACTGAACTCTATCTGAGAAGTAGTTAGTGAACCAGGTCGAGGCAATCATTAGAGAAACAAGGCTGTTGAGTCTGCATATCGCGGGGACTATTCAAAGCTAGTGCAGTGCGCCACATGATGTTTTTGTGCTGATCAAGGGCAGTCAAGTCTGGAGTGAACCAAGGGCTATATCTGTTCTTAGTTCTTCATTTCTTGAAAGGGGCCTTCTTAATAACGATGCCCCTCTCCTACCTGTTTCACAGAGATCGGGACAGTGTGCCATCCTTAGAGAGAGCCACCAAGTTCAACCCCATGTATGAGAGTGATGTGGCCACGGCAGAGTACTACAGACGGTACGAAGACGATGTGCCGCACCACAGTACGGGCAGCGCAGACCCCTCTGTGGACTTCTGCAGTGACGAGATACTCCAAATCTACGACAACTCCGAGCTCACCAGAGAGGTATGTAGAGGCTGTCTGAGTGGTTGACTGCTGGGAGGACTGTAAGAGAGTGACAGACAGTTTGCAACAGACTGACTCTTTGGGGGATTTCTAGGGAGATCATTCCAGATCATTCCAGGGATCTTAACGTTGTTAAAGATGTTTTTCAAGTAAATGTTACCAGAAAGCTTTATCAACAATCAAGTTTAGGTCTAAATAAGGCACCGTAACACGTGTGTATGAGATTCTATTTTCACCCTGAGTCTTTAGCCTCAGTGCTTATGGTGGAAGAGTAGTGCTCGTCCAGACACCAGCATTGGGCAGGCAGTACGGAAACCAACACAAATCCATCGGCCTTACATCAACCCCTAATGTTACATAACCGTCTCTCTCTCTCTCTTACCTCTCTCTCTCTCTCTCTCTCTCTCTCTCTCTCTCTCTCTCTCTCTCTCACACACACACCTCTCTCCCCTCTCTCTCTTTCACTCTCTCTCTTACCTCTCTCTCTTCTCTCTCTCACACATCTCTCTCCTCTCTCTCTTTCACTCTCTCTTTCCCCCCACATTATTCTCTCTCTTTTCCCCCACATTATTCTCTCTCTCTACCACCACATCTCGCTCTCTTTCTTTCTTTCTTTCTCTCTCATTGTCTCTCTCTCTCACAGCAAATTCAGGACCGCCTAAGGATAATTGAGTTGTGTGCCAAAGACCGTCAGTTTGCAGACTTTGTACGGCAGCATCAAGTGTGAGTTAATGATGCTGTATTCTTACTGTCTGTCTGTGTGCATTCATACTGTCTGTCTGTCTGTCTGTCTGTCGAAGTGTGTACAGCCAGACTACAGTAGGCGGCCCACCTGATACACTAAACCTCCTGCTAGCTGGAGATGATGTACTTTCAGTGTAGTGCTGAGCGGTTAGTGCTGAGCGGTGAGCCAGGGTTCAGACTGTCAAATCTCTCCTTACCTTGGGGCTGGGAGGACAAGACAGGACACACGTCCTCTGTATGGTCATGGTCACCCCAGACCTTGGAAAGGGAACAGAGCAGACTAGAACGCAGCAGACTACAGGAGGCCTTTCTGTCTGGCCTGGCCTGTCTGTTTGCCAGTGGTGTGACTGGAGCCGGATACACACTTCACACAGTATGAGAACCTCTATACAGGAAACGTCTCCAGTCCAGACTACCTGTTCCAAAACCATTAGTGGAGCTATTTAGACATTCAGTTGTAGAGTTTCTGTTTCACTGGCCTTGTGTCAGCTCACTTATGGTCTGCATCCCATATGGCACACTATCCCTACAAAGTGCACTATTTTTGACCAGAGCCCTATGGACCCCAGTCTATAGTGGTGCACTTTATAAGGAATAGGGTGCTATTTGAGATGCAGACCATGGTCTGTCTCTTTCTATGGAATGTTCTAGAGTATGGAAGGTTCTAGAGTATGGAAGGTTCTAGAGTATGGATGTTCTAGAGTATTGACGATTCTAGAGTATGGATGTTCTAGAGTATGGATGTTCTAGAGTATGGACGGTTCTAGAGTATGGACGGTTCTAGAGTAGTATGGACGGTTCTAGAGTATGGACGGTTCTAGAGTATAGACGGTTCTAGAGTATGGACGGTTCTAGAGTATGGACGGTTCTAGAGTATGGACAGTTCTAGAGTGCTCAGTAAGTCAGACAGAGACACAAGCAGCTGGGGCCGTGGGGGCGTCATTCACCTGTTCCAGGTATTAAGTTCCAGACAAAAACACCACTGCAGGATGGCCAAATACTCAAGTCAAATCACATTTTATTTGTCACATACACATGTTTAGCATATGTTATTGCGGGTGTAGCGAAATGCTTGTGTTTCTAGCTTCCAACAGTGCAGTAGTATCTAACAATTAACAACAATACACACAAATCTAAAAGTAAAAGAATGGAATTAAAGGAATATATAAATATTAGGATGAGCAATGTCGGAGTGGCATAGATTAAAATACAGTAGAATAGAATACAGCATATGAGATGAGTTAAGCAAAGATATGTAAACATTATTAAGTGACTAGTGTTCCATTATTAAAG
This sequence comes from Oncorhynchus mykiss, assembly GCF_057628025.1. Classification (NCBI taxonomy): domain Eukaryota; kingdom Metazoa; phylum Chordata; class Actinopteri; order Salmoniformes; family Salmonidae; genus Oncorhynchus; species Oncorhynchus mykiss. The sequence goes on from NC_143028.1 coordinate 5,122,784, forward strand.
TGGCCAGTAATTTCTATGTCTAAGTCTATATATATATGGAGCAGCAGCCCCTAAGGTGCGGGGTTACGTAACCAGGTGGAAGCCGCCTAGTGATGGCTATTTAACAGTCTGATGTGCTTGAGATAGAAACTGTTTTTCAGTCTCTCGGTCCCAGCTTTGATACTGGTTAAGTTCCTTCCCAGCTGTAAACAGTGGAAAAGGAGAAGAGTTGGGCCAGTCAGAACCGGGATAGCTAGGACGGTCAGTTCAGGTACACTTCTGATCTAGAGATACTACGGCCAGTCTGCTGTACAAAGAGGATAGACAGAGTCTTTGTGAAAGGCAGATGGAAGGAAACCCAGTAAGGATAATAGTCTTTGGGCCTGTGTAGAGCCAGTCAGAGGAGGCAAACAGACCAAGAGAAGGGAGGGGGTTGGAGACATAGGCCACATCCAACATCCCGCTTCGAGGCAGAAAAATAACATTTTAAAGTTGACAGGCATCCCCAGGGTTTAAGTGTTGTGTACTGTAGTGTGGTTTGTGTGCAATTTTGAGCCACTTCGGTCACTGTCAAAAGCCTGAATCTAATCTACTCCTGTTGTGTGTGTGCTGACAGAGCGCTGGACAGAAGAGCGAGCTCTGAAACATAGGAATGCTGGAGAGCCAGCTGATCACTGTGAACCTCAAGGTACTTTATTTTTGATTCCTGACATGTCTAGAATGGTCATAGAATAGGCCTAACCTTAGCTTGTCTTAAATATACTTTTGTACTATATTGTCATTGATTTCGATAGGCACTGTGTAGTTGTTGCGATGTTGTCTGTAGATGGTAGTAAGCCACAGTGTGCTGTCGTAGCTGGGTTTAATAGCTACAAACTATCTACATTTAAACTGTAAACCTCACTTCTGATAGATTACAAACTATCTACATTTAAACTGTAAAACTCCCTTCTGATAAATTACAAACTATCTACATTTAAACTGTAAAACACCCTTCTGATAGATTACAAACTATCTACATTTAAACTGTAAAACACCCTTCTGATAGATTACAAACTATCTACATTTAAACTGTAAAACTCCCTTCTGATAGATTACAAACTATCTACATTTAAACTGTAAAACTCCCTTCTGATAGATTACAAACTATCTACATTTAAACTGTAAAACTCCCTTCTGATAGATTACAAAACTATCTACATTTAAACTGTAAAACTCCCTTCTGATAGATTACAAACTATCTACATTTAAACTGTAAAACTCCCTTCTCTCTTTCCTTTCAGAAACATGCCTTTGTCTTTGACTTGAGAAAGAGGAAAGTGTCTTCTGTTGCCATGGTGCTTCTGATGGACTCTGCAGGATGACCAGATGAAGAGGATGGATATTTAAAGAACATCTTCTCTATGAGGCGTGATGTGTTGTGCTGTTGCAACGTGTCACTGACTCTGTTTCTATGACCTGATCTTTTTCTAAAGGGGGAGTGCACTGTAAATACTTTGATTTTTGTTGTTTCATTTTTTTCTTTGGTTATCACAGCCATCACCTTATCCTATGAGCTAGCCTCCTGCTCAGCTAGCCATCAAACATCTAGATACAGTTACTGTCAAAAGGGTTTGCTGCATTGCACCTCTTACTTGCACAAATCTGTGAACAAACAACAAACAGACTTCAATTGTTTTGTCCTTAGTTAGTTTGGACATGTGGGTCCCTTCCTACTCTGTTCTCCCTAATCATGGTCTTCTTCAGTGCCTTCACTTGGTTTCAGTTAGCATTGTGGGGTGCTGTGTCCTGAAACGTAAAGCGGCTGCTGGCAGGACCCTTGAAGTTCACTGGATGTCACTGGAAGGCTACTGTCCTGCATGGAAACTAACTACTGGTTTAATCCATTTTGTTTCCACATAATTTCAACCCCCAAATTCAATGTGATGAAGTTGAACTGTTTGGAGTAGAAAAGAGAAATCAACGTAAGAGAATTTCAGATTTTTTTCTCATAACTTTGAACCTAAATCCAATGACTTGGTGACATTTTTTGTTGATTCCACATTGAATTCACGTTAGTTGACAACTCAACCAAATGTAAATCAAAACTATATGTAGAACTGACATCTGTGCCCAGTGGGTACTGACTGGATGGCACAGGCTAACGCTATATAGCCTCCACTGAAATGATCTAATATCCTGGTTGCTGTAATTACTTGAACATGATTTTGGCAAAAAGTTGTAGATAATCAATTGTGTAGACATAAATTCATTGTGTATTTAACTGTTGGAATGAATATAGATTGATATACTGGAATTGTGATTGTTAGTTACCCCTTTTGGCCATAGCCAATAGCCCATGAAGACATGTTTCTCTGAGTTTTCTCATTTCTCAAATCTGACATCTGCTGCTTTGGGTTAGTCCACGTATCCATGACGATCCCAAGCAACCATGACGATCCCAAGCCTTTGTATATATCAGGAGTCGACTGTATTCATCCACATGTTTTGAACCCATTGAAAAAGGGGTTAAATGTGTACGTTGTCTCTGTTGATGTGTTTTCTATGTTTTCTCATAGTTCAGAGATTAACGAGACAATGGGGTTATGATCTGTGTTGTGTATGTTAGACTTACTGAATGAAAGCCAACAGGCACTTTTTGTAATAAAATGTCAATATTTTTTACAATATTATAATGCATATGTCATTTTATCAAGCAAATCTATATTTATCAAGCCTTGATATCATTGTACACTGAGTATACCAAACATTAGGAACACCTTCCTCATATTGACTTGCTGTACAGTATTGGTTTGTTCTGGGATGAAAGTAAAGTGGCCAATGTCAATAACATTCCTTTGCTTTTGCTCTGTATATTTGAGGTGCAAACATTCTTGGCACACAGATCGCTCCATGCTGAATGAAGTTGACATTTAGGTAATCTTTGAGATTGGCAGTCTGCCTGCGTTGGACACAGCCAGTAGCTCACTTAAATACAGAGTGACAAGTAACCTTACCACACAGCTAAGGTCACACTTAAGAAAGATATTTGCTCAGTGTAGAGGCTTACAATGATTTAAAGTAACAATGACTTACAGTAATTAAAGTCCAACGTTGTTGGTGTTCTTGGACAAAACATGTCCACTGCCTTGCATGGAACACCCATATCCCCTCTGAGATCTTTCAGTGGTTTTACTCCACCCCCTGGAAACAAGGATAACCCTCTGATTTCTTCTTCCCTGTACAACTCCACTATTGGGTGTGAACTTCTTGTCTAGATAATTTATGGAACCATCAAACAAGTGAACCCATGTGTGGACAGGAAAATTATGGCATAATCAATGGACTCCCCAATGACATAGAAAATGACTTCCACTGGATGATGTTGTCGTGTCTTTGGCTATGCCGGATTAAGTGATATGACATGCTATTCTATAAAATAATTTATCCGTAATTAATATTACCTGATTGAGCTAATCATGTAAATGTAATTAACTAGAGAGTCGGGGCACCACAAAATAATATTTATAGAGCTGTTATCTTCTGAATAAACTCTTAAAGACCTAGTAATATTTTACATCAATAGCAGTCAATATTAATCTTAATCTTAATCTTAATTCAGTCTCATCTGAAAGTTGTACATTCTAGTTATCTTCATGAACCCTGGCAAGTTGAATCAGCAATACACAATTGGGTTTAATTATTTATTTACTAAATACCTAACTAATCACACAGAATTAGACATACACATAATTAAATCATAACTTGATTACAAATTACGTCATAAAGGAAAACGTCCCTAGCGGGCGGAACAGATATGACAGCTTGTTACACAAAAGAAAAGGGTCTGGGTTTGAATGAACGAGCAGGAAGACTGAGAAACAAAGGAAGAAGCTGTGCTATTGTAAATACAGTATCGTATGCATTCTAAATTACCGCCCATTTGGAAAAGGAAAATGCAATAAATATTTACTCTGAGCTGTGCTTCAGTAGGTTGGTGGTAGATGGAAGGCCTTGTTGCCAAACCGAGTCCTTTGTCCTTTGAAGAATGTCTCTGGTGGTCAATTGGATACTTTGTGCTACCTACTTCCGGCGCCGACAGAGATGGCCGACAGAGAAGGCCGCCTCGCTTCGCGTTTTTTACGTGTTATTTCTTACATTGGTACCCCAGGTAATCTTAGGTTTCATTACATACAGTCGGGAAGAACTACTGAACATAAGAGCAACGTCGACTCACCATCAGTACGACCAGGAATATGACTTTCCCGAAGCGGACCCTGTATTCTGCCTTCCACCCAGGACAACGGAATGGATCCCAGCCTGCTACCCAAAACAACGGTGTCGTAAAAGAGGCAAACAAATCGGTCTTCTGGTCATTCTCTAGACAACAAGGTTGATGAAATCCGAGCAAGGGTAGCATTCCAGAGTGACATGAGAGACTGTAACGTTCTTTGCTTCACGGAAACATGGCTCACTCGAGAGACACTAACGGAATCGGTGCAGCCAGCTGGTTTCTTCACGCAGAAACAAACATCTTTCTGGTAAGAAGAGGGGCGGGGGCATATGCCTTATGATTAACGAGACGTGGTGTGATCACAACAACATACAGGAACACAAGTCCTCCTGTTCACCTGACTTAGAATTCCTCACACAATCAAATGTCGACCGCATTATCTACCAAGGGAATTCTCTTCGATTATAATCACAGCCGTATGTATTCCCCCCCAAGCAGGCACATCGATGGCCCTGAACTAACTTT